>NC_043998.1:7822500-8137500 GCF_902150065.1 Myripristis murdjan
CCTAAAACACAAGTTCCAAACCAGACTTGATACAGAGGACAAAAAACACATTCATCTGGAGGCACAAACTGAGTGAACTATCTGATTAATGAAGATTAACTTCGGGACTTGTGTGGGGGGAGGGGTCACCTGGAGCGGCGCCTCACAAATAGGAGCAGCAACGCAGGACAACAAAACAATGCAGGGCCACACTGGCAGGCAGCGGTGCAGACAGACGCAGACATTTGGCCGGCAGCCCGTCTGAATGAATGTAACACATTTACACAGTAACACATTAAACTGCTGGACTGGATGTGACGGTGGATAATTGAAAAACAAAAAGCTAGTTTGAGCAAAATAGAAAAAAGTTAACTGTAGCTGATAATGATGAGTGAGAGAGAAGCCCAGAGATTTGGTGGCAGATTCATTTCTTAGAATAACTATAAAGGAAACCTGGTCATAAGAATTAACACTTCCACTGTAAGCAGTTTTGAGTTGTTTAAGTGATGTTAATTAGCTCGCTGATTCATTGTGTTAAATTATCTCTACTCCCTGCTCTGCGCTTTGTCTGATATTCAGATCCAGCAGCCAGAGTGTCAGTGTGTGTGTGTGTGTGTGTGTGTGTGTGTGCTAACAGCATGGGTGGGGTGTGTGGGGAAACCTGATGAATTTTGACTCTCATTGTTTTCGATTTTGTTCCCCTGTGTGGATAATAAAAGGCTGTAAAGATATAGGAGCCAAGTAATCACAGTCTGCCTTGTGTTTTCTTTGACCAGAGGACACCAGTGCTGGATTTCACCTTGAACAAATTCAATAGAAGTTTAAGGGCCCTGGGGTGAAAATGGGCCCACCGTGCTCCAGTTGAAACTAGGACAGATTACCGCAGGGAGCCTGATCTGGGTTGGATGCTGCCCCACAGGTAGAAATTCTCACGAAGCCTCTGGCTCCACCAGCTGCGGCTATATGAGTTTAAATAGACAGTGACAGCCAGAGGGAGAATTTGCCTGTCGGCTGCCAGTCATGGCCTAAATGCACTTAGTCACAATAAAGATGATTTATTTAAAGACCACACAGTGCAAAGCAGGGGCAGTGCTTTAAGCCATCATGGAAATTGTTTCCAGTGGTGAAACCTTAGTGGAGCTGTCAATGGTAGTTTTAATGGATGCTAACACCTCCTCCAGAGCTCATCACAAATGCCCAGCTCTCTCCCTGTTG
The DNA here is from genome assembly GCF_902150065.1 of Myripristis murdjan. Lineage (NCBI taxonomy): Eukaryota > Metazoa > Chordata > Actinopteri > Holocentriformes > Holocentridae > Myripristis > Myripristis murdjan. The sequence goes on from NC_043998.1 coordinate 7,823,695, forward strand.
TGTAAGCAGTGAATGGCATCATCATTACTGCAAAAATAGTGTGCTAACCACTTCTGTTTTATGACTCAGATAAGCCTCATCCTCCATGCTACGATGGAGTGGAAACATACCATTCACTTTTCATTATTTGACAATGTTTTTTGCAGGATTAGCAGCAACACTGTCACAAGGGGTGATGCTTTTTTTAGCAATTGACAGTTTTGCACTTCTGCAGTGCATAATCCTGCCCATTTGATTAAACCGTTGGTTATGTCTGAGTGGTATACTGAAAATAGAAAGATTGCTGTTAGTTGAAGATGGAGTGTTTCTAAACTGGACCATATGGGATACATTGTGCTGCCCTGACTTAAGATGATACAGTGTTGTAATCTTGGTCATACAGGAATACACTGTGAGAGTAGGCAGGTAGGTTAAACATCAAAAACAGAAGAAGCAGACATATTCTTGAGTCCTTTTGATTGTACAATGTTTGGTTCTTTATAGCAATCGGATGTCCTTATCGCACAAAACAATACACCAAATTCCTCAAAATTGAGGTTTTTAGTAATCAGTAGAGAGAGAATACACAGTTCAACAAAGTATTTTTTTTTTCTTTTTAATATGAATCTAAAATTAGAGTTGCAGATTACGTTAGACTGTCTTGAGTTACACATTGTGGAAATGATACTGGGCTTCTGATTCAGATTTATAATGCATGCTGGTCCTTGTTGCAAGTTTCAAGCTTTGAGGTTTCCAAAAGAAGGACATATATGAGCTACAATATTGTGAATTATTGTGAAAATGATCCAAGTAAGAGCATTTTAATCTGTTCTTTCCTCCAGTTTCTCATTTGCGTTTCATAATACTACAGTTTTTGTCTTGTTATTGATATTGATTATTTATATGATACAATCAATCCTGATGATCTGTCTGAATCTGGTCCCATGTTTCAATGAAAACTCTCCTGGATAATTTTTCCCAAATGTCTTGATGGCTGTATTATAGCAAAACACTAGATGCTTTTCAGACAAAATGCAGAGAGCAAACATTTACAATTAAGAAATAATTCAGTTGCTAATGCCGTACATCATTGACGACACGCAGAGAAAGATCATCAGGAGACGTTGGTAGGTATCAGGAGTGAGACTGGGGGGAGCATGCCTCCACTGCGCCATGTTGGTCTTAAGTGAAGACAGAAAGGCTGGCTTAGACGGATGATCCTGGGGAAAGCATCAGCTATGAAAAGAGCCAAAACAGCCCTTCCTCTGAAGCTGTCGCTCCGATTCCCCGCTATGAAAGCCATCCCATCCCCCCTTTTTCCCCTTCATCAAAAGAAGCCATTTCTCTCCCTCTGTGATTGCTGTGATGTTGAGTCACCCGAAGAATAATCTTGGAAATAATAGAGATTAAGCTTCTCCCACAGTTTTTTTTAAGGTGCTGTAATTTCTCTGGCTCATAATCTTTTATCCCCGCTCAATATGAGAAGGTTGGCTGCTGTGCCCCAGACTCCCATCAGCCATGAAGAAGCTGTCCTCCTGCACAGAGAAAGAAAGGGAATACAGAGTAGCAACGGGGGAACTGCTTCAGCTGAATATGTGGTGTTACAGTAAAGCAAATAAAGCAGAAGAAAATCAAACCCAATACAACTTCAACCCCCTTTTTATTTCTCTATGAGTGATGTTATTTTCTATTACCAAGGATCTACTCAATCTGCCATAATTTTTGAGATTTGATTATAAATATCTGATGTGGTGAGATTGTTATTTCTGGAAATCCATACCCAATAAAATCAGCGATTAAATTCCTGTGGCCGTATCTTTGTAAATCTTTGTCCACATTACATTTTCTATTTGATTCCTGCTGTTCATTGTGAGCCTGATCACTTCAGAATGTGAGGTGGTTAATGGGATTATAATGTGCATAAAATCTAGACCTGCAGTTTAATGCATCCTGGCATGACCGGTTGAAATGACAAGTGTCACCACAGCTTTTAATCCACCTTGTAAAATCACCAGGATGGAAGTTTTTGTGATTCATTTAACATCACATGGATGCAAACAACATGGCTAATGTCGAAACCCTGTTCTCTGTGTAGCTTGGTGGTGAACAAATTCTCACAGATGATGTGTTTTTAGTACAAAATGCAGTAAATTAAATGTCACTCCCTGCTGTGTTTTGTGAGTAAATGCATTTGAGATTAATGAGATCAATTCCAGATTTGTGGGGAAGGGAGAATCCATGTCCCCAAAAGTCATACTGACAGGCAGATTAACGACATTGACCTGACGGAGGAGGAGAAAAAACACTCATCTGCCTCTGGTGCTCTCTCTCTCTCTCTCTCTCTCTCTCTCTCTCTCTCTCTGTCTCTCAAACACACACACAGATACAAACACACAGATACACACTATGTGTTTCAGCTTTCAGTTCTCTATCATCCCCTCTCAATTCAATTTAATGCATTTCACGATGCCTTATTGGCATTATGTAAAAATAAATACTCTTGAGAATCTACAAGCAAAATCTAATCATAAAACCCCCGTTACACCTCTGTGTGTGTATGCGCGCGCACTTGTGTGGCTTAATAATGGACTATCTGGTTTGCAAGTTACACGCATGGGAAAAATAATCAATTTTCTCATTGGATTTGATCACTACTGCTTCTCTTTGATTCAAACTGCTTTTTCTAAATGCTTACATTGTGTATGTAGTTTACTGTTGCCAAAGTAACAGCAATGTCAAAAGCCCAGTGCAACATAATTAACATTTTGTACAAGACACTAACTGTTGTCAGTAAGGATGGAGATGAGATTCAATGTCTCTAGTCCTCATGTTGAGTCTTTAGTTATTTTTAGTATTGTTTTTCCCTCAGTTTGTCACATACGTGGTGTGTTTCTTGTCCTAATAGGATTTACCTTTTTTCCACTGTAAAATTCAGGATTAATGAGTAAGTTTTTTAAGTACTGTGTTTTCATAATTTATGCCACATTCCCATCTTCAGATGTCAGGCAGGACAAATTTTGTTGTCTGGACTGTGGACACTCTAACATTCTTTTTTTTTTTTTTTTTTTTTTTTTTTTTAAAGGTTATAATCCATTTTTTTAATGTTAGGGTTAAAATATTTCTATTCCACTTCCAAACCAACTGGTTGAATTACTTTGGATCAGAGATTTTACACCAAACTGGGCTGGGCATTAAAGGCTCTACTGGTGTTTTCTCTCACAATGTTCTCTGCCAGGCCAGAGCTACCTGAGACGTTTTGCTCCAAGTAATCACAGGACAGGATGTGCTTTGCTTTTTTATTTTCTGTGCTTGATGCGTGGTCACCTGTATATAGCAACCCTTTTTGGATTATCCCTAATAGCAGGTGTTAGGCACTACACATCAGCTAAAAGTTCTATAAAAAAAAAAAAAAAACTGCTCAGAACAACTTTTGAAAAGGATTTGTTCTTTTTTTAATTTCATTTTCCTCTCTTCCACTCCCAGATAGTAGAAGGCATTGTGAACATGGCCCCAGATTAGCACAAACACACTAATGCTCAAGGAGTTTCTAGTGTGCCTCATCCCCCCTGATAAAAAGGAAACCCAGAAGTAAAAGAAGAGGAAAATGGAGCAAAGTGCTTAACTTAAGCTTGACTAGTCACTTTAAATTGACTCTAACTTTAGGAACTAAATAAGGTAAACACTACATCTATGAAAAACAGGATAATATGTAGGCAATGCCATCAAATTAAATTGTTCTTTCAAATCCCTCAGAGCAACATCATGAAAATGAGCAACACTTAAAATCACTGCAGTTTTCTTGTTGCTATGCTACAAAATGACTTCGTTAGATTTATTAAACTGCATTTACTCTCTTTTTTCTCAGTATTCATAGAAAATGTCATAGTCCTCATAGAAAATAAGCTGTTTTATATGCTATACCTTCCTTTCATGTTATGTTTGTTGTCATTCTGGTGATGCTGTTTATCATGCACAGAATAAATATTTGGGCTTTTTAAAAAAAATTTTAATTAAAGGGTGTGATATCTAGTGGAAGGTTTATTTGTTCAGATTTAGTAAGGGATAAATGGTGCACATATAAGCTGCAGGTTCCCACACACATCTCTCCACAAATCCACATTTTGTGAGTCATCTCCCATTCTCTCTCCCGTCATCCACTGGCATATTATTACTATTGTCATCGTCAGACATTTTCCTTCAAGACTTTTACAGAGCCAGTTTCACCTCGCAGCCAAGCTTTCCCTCAACCTTCTTGACAAGCTCTTTTTGACACTTTCCATCCCACCCAGGCCAAGCCTCCCTTCAATCTTGCCTTACCACCACCACCACAGACAAATTTCCCCTCCACACCAAGTCAAGCTCAATCTCTCAGAAGGAAAAATTCCGCCTGAATCATTTTCAAAAAGCAGCTATTGGATTGCACATTGCATGTTTTGGGGCTCATTTTGTTGTTGTTTGGTGATATATTTTCCATCCCAGCCACAACTCTTGTATACATATGGTTTTGGTATATGTTTGTGATAATCAAAGAGTATGAGCTTTGTAGATGATCAACAATCATACAGGAGGAAAATATCGTAGAAGAGGCAGGAATACCATTTTTCTCTCCTGACAGTGGCCTCAATGAACCAGAATGCAATGCAGCAACAAGACAGGTTGTGTTTTTAATTTAAGGGTGCAGCTGACACTGTTTTGCTCTTACCACACTATCGCAATTACTAATTATCTCTTCACATACATGCAGAACCAACGAGTGCAGCAATTTCACGAGCGTATAAGGCAGGCTGAGAGAAAGTAGGTGCGTCCAGAAAAGAAAAATCCAAAATTACAACATCATAAAATAGCTCCAGGAACACACTGGACACCACAGATTGATGATATATAGAAGTGTAAGAGTATCTGGGAGTGGAATTTTCCTTTAAGTCATGATGCACACACATAGCGCTATATCCCTTGACTTAAGCCAAGTTTCCCCACGCCAAGAACAAGCCAAGAACTCCTCGCTCTTTCTGCACATCCAGTCTGAGTTTCACCTATCATGCCAAGCTCACATACCTGTCAGTCATTCTGGCTAAATATTACCGTCCTAATTCCTAAATAGATCACGCTTGAAAATGACGCTTTTAACCTACTGTACATTTGTTGATGAAAGGAGAGACTGTGCGACTGACGCAAAGTGCAAATACAAACGCTGAACCTAGAGACACAAATTGCTCACTTCATATTCTTTCATTAACGTGTGATCATTTCGATTCTGCAATCTCTGGAGTTTCAGTGGTTTCACCTTTGGAGTAAGGTTCATATACAGATGCTAAACCTTCCTCAATCACTATGTTTACATACCATGTTTTATTGTGCATTTTAATGCGCTGAGGTCTAGACTAAGGTCGGTGCTGCAGTACTTTAAAGCATAGGCTGCCTGAAAGCAATTCTGCAAACCAAAAATTAACTGTGATGAGATGAGGAGATTTCAAAATAAAGTGTCTCCCCTAAATTGCTGTGGCATTCATGCAGAATGTTTACTTCAAAAACAGACCACAGAGGGGGGCTGCTGAAAGACAAAGTAATGTACAGAGGAAGACAGAAAACTGGTCAGGCAGAAAGATAATGTTGAAGAGTTAACTATATGACGGGTCTTATCAGCCCAATCTGACTTTCATAGTTCATTCATATTCAGTGTGTCAGTCACCTCCGTCCTTACACCTGGGTGCTGTTACCTTTCTTCTCTCCTCCTGCTGGATGTCTGCATTTACAGGATCTGGGGAAGAAGAAAAACACACAGTTATGGAAAATGCCAGTCCTGTATTTGAAAGGCCAGAGAGATTTATCAAGATAATCTCTAGACTACTGGTGTCAGAAATGGCCCCACTGGGTCTTATTGTTTATTCCCTGATACTGCCAAAGTCATCAAAGCATTACTGAGTGAATTGTTCACTGAGGGAATGAGTCTTAATCTGTGTGCCATATTCTATCTTTGTCCCAGTGTGTACGAAGGTGTGAAGCAGTTGTTTCCATATGAGGCAGGATCTAATTTTAATCCATCCACAAATGGCTGATATATCAGGATCTTGACAGGAACTGATTGCTTATGTTAACAGTGTACCGATACATTGGGCCGATATCTGACTTTTTCTTTTTTGAAGATAAAATAATATATTGGGTATTTGCTTATCCATGTCTTCCCTCTCCAGTATGAAACAGATTATTCTCTAGCTCTTTTTTAGAGATTTTTCTTATATTGTTGGATAGTATCGCTCTCATCTTTGCCTTTGCAATAGTCTCTATTCATTTTGTTTATTCAATTATTTAACTAAATATATAATTAAATTTACTTTAATAATTACCATTGCATTTGTTTGTTTGTTTTGCGTACTAATTTTCCAGTTCAAATGCCAATTATGAGCATAAAATCAGCTATTAGTAGCTTCATCTAAAGAAGCTACTGATAAAGTTGGTCTTACCATATCAGCTGAACCCCACTGGAGACTCCTGGTCCCTCCTATCTAGATGTTTCATTTTTCCCCAGGTGACTTAGTTACTGCATTGAGGGAAAAAAACAATCTGCTGTAACTTTTGTGTGTTTGCTAAAATGATTGCCCTCTGTGCTGGTGTAGGTACGCTGTCCCAGGGCAAGCCCCACACCCTCCTGGCCTCCCTGCCTCTGCCGGGTCGACCCATCCAGCCTCAGACTCACGCCCCGCTGGAGCTCAAACACTTCCTGCCCCTCAGGGTCAATGGCTCCTCACCGCTCAGCCTCTTCCCCAATTTCAACACGGTGAGATTGCATTCAGGCACAAACGCATTCATTCTAAACGCAGCCTGGGCTTAAAAAGTTCAGCCTATAGCCAACCCAGAATTTGAAAAATGTTTCCTAAACCCACTGAACAAACTAGAAGCTGAAACTAATCTCCCCTTGCCAACATGCATTATGTTTCAGTTCAGCTGGCCCTTCAATAGTACAGTGTCTCTAAGCAAACTGTTTTGTGTCATCCTGTCAGAAAATTAACCTTGCAAATTCGCACTGACATTTTTCTCATTATTCAGCCAAAGTATGTTGACAGTGTGATGATGGTTTAAACCCAAAGCTGAAACACATACTCCCAAATATTCAGAACTCCCAACTCTTCCAGGAAATATTTTTCTAAAAATATGATAAATAATATTGTTCCTGTCTCATATGTGTTTAGTCTCCTTTACTTCTAGATATATCACATATATCTTAAAATCAGAATCACATCATTGCATTACATAGCTTGAGAGCCATCGAATACATGAGGGTTTTCAAACAGAAAAAAATAGGGAAATACTGTACATTACATACATACAACATATATATTTTCTCACCATTGTAAATCTAATGCATATTACCCCTATGCAAAGCTATCCTTTTTCTTATTATTTTATGACGTGCAGAATGGATTATGTGGGATTAAATACTGTGACAGGATGAGTCAAGTTGGAAAACAACTTGACAGGGAAGATGTTAAGAAGAAACCTGCAGCAGATTTTTTTTTCTTCTAAGTCTCTTGTCACTTTGTGCCGAAAATGCTTGAGTTAAAATGCCCTTTTGGCATTCCTCACTGAAAATACTGCTAAAATGTCAAGAAACTGTATGTGTGTGTGTGTGTGTGTGTGTGTGTGTGTGTGTGTGTGTGTGTGTGTGTGTGTGTGTGTGTGTTTATTTGCCTACCAGATGGACCCGGTGCAGAAGGCGGTGATCAACCACACGTTTGGTGTTGCTCCGCCCAAGAAGAAGCCCATCATCTCCTGTAACATCTGTCACCTGCGCTTCAACTCCACTGTAAGTCAGTCAGCCAATCTGTTTCTGCTTGATGCTGACTGAGAGCACTCCTGACTTGACAACACTGCAAAATTGAGCATTAAGTGATTTAAAAAAAAAAAAAAAATACTATTTTTGGAGTTGAAAGCTCTCCAAAGAAAACAGACTCTCGTTCTTTCTTTCACTTTCCATCTGGTAAGTTGGAGAAGGCAAATCTCAAAGATAGGGCTTGGATTTATGAATAAAGCACCACAAGAAGCTTTGACTTTTCAACTTTTATCTACCTGTCTGTCTTTGCCACAGTGTATAGCCATTAGTTAATCATATTAATTCCACTGTACATCTTTTTATATGATAAAGTGAAGGAATGCATAGTAACTTAACCTTTCCTTGCTTTAGCTGACAAACAGCTTACTGTCCTGGTACATGCCAAAAGCAGGCATTTCTATACATTGATGAAAATTAATTGTTTTGTACGTGAACATAGCAATTTCTGGTTAAATTCATTCATCAGCAGTGTATTTGAGTGAGATCTCAGCTCTGTGGTTCCCTAATTGATCAACTGCCTCATTAAACTGTTCAATGGGAAATTCGGCAATGGTAGGCTATTTTGCAAGCTAATTAACTTCAGCAGCTGAACCGCAGACACTGAGTTCCTATGCATGCAGTTTTTTAGAGGATAAAACCTCTTGTCTACAGTTCATCTTTTCTTTATCTTTGCATTCAGATGCTGAAAGTTTCACATCACCTGCAGTATATTTGCATAATAGTGGTATGAAATAGCTTTGACATAGGCTATTCTGTGTATAATGAACTCTTCTGTGCTATCAGTCCAATCAGGAACTTCCTATTTTTCTACTTGACCACTGGATTCTGAGAAGAAACCATCATCTAGTCCTAATGCTTTTTCCTCGTCATCAGCCCTCCAAATTCATATTCATTTTGCTCCCGCTCCTATGAAGTTAGTTTATACTTATTTGCATTTATATTGTTAGGAAGAAACCAGCAGAATGACAATCACGCTCCTGTGAAACGTAAGGGAAGCTGGACACTGGCGTTAGCCAATTTCTCCTCTCTCTCCAGTTTCTCCTCTTTCTTTTTCTGTTTCTTCTTAAATCTTGCTCTCCCGAGGATGTCGTCAGGAGTCTGTTTGCTAGCTAACAGGCTCTCTCCTCCTCCCCTCTGTGTTACCTGCAGCTGAGCTGAGAGTGCTGCTTGACCCAGGAGGTGGATGCCAGGTTGCAGGCAGGTACCAGGTCCCAACAGGGGGCACCACTGGCTAGTTGACCCCACACGGAGGTCCGAGGCTGCTAAACTCACTGATGAAGCATGAAAAGTTCATGCCTGAAGGATCAAGTGCGACATTCTAAATTTGCTGCCCTTTTGTGGAGGACAATGGTTGCTCATTGTGTATGTGGAGTTTGGGCATAAATAAAAGAATGCATAAAGCTGCTTGAATCCAGGTCAGCCGAGGCTAAGCAGTCATGCCAGCCTTCAGGTGTTTTGTTTTGTTTTGTTTTGTTTTTAATCTGAGGATCTTTGTTTTTTGTTTTCCTGCCGTCCCGGGACACTTATTCCACTTTTATTCTCTCTTAAAGTTACTATGCTGTTACATAGTAAACATGTTGGCATACTACACTGGCATGTTAGATAGGGTGGTAGTATGCAGATGGGAACAGATTTGTCCCTCTGACTCAGTTGCAAGTTACGCTGAATGGCTAGTGTGCACTGACATTCAACGTAGCCAAAGGGGTCGTACACCCTTTGCCCAGCCCTCTCTTCCCCAACACACACTTTGACCCACCATGGCGACCGTTCTGTTTGTGTACAAGACTGAGCTTTCGGCAAAGTGTTGATGGGGAGACTTGTACCCTTCCGTCCTTTGCACACAACTTCTGAAAGATTACCACTGCACTCTGTGGGTTTGAATGTGCATAAGCAGGGGCTGCACTGTGCACAGCATATACCTGGAAAGCAGCATGGATAATTTGGGCAATGCCAAATTATCTGACAGCCTCACATGAATCAGCCAGATACTTGATACATGCCAAAACCCAGACACCAAATTCTCTCTTATGATTTAGTCACTGCATAGGTGTTGCATAAATACCATACAGTATATAGCCTACATGAAAAAAGTTCTGTTTTGTTGGCATCACAAGGCATCATGGATAGTTTTCTAAATTTAAAGTCATCCGAGCTTTTTCCATGCCAAAAGTAAGTGATTTATTTAAATTTAGCTCCTTATTAATAGAAGTGTCAGGATATTTAAACCCCTTTACATCATCGGTGGACAGTTTTACCACCGCATTTTTCTCAAAAAATGTGAAGCTTCAGAAGGTCATAACTGAAAATATCAAGACTGATATATTACGTATTGAATAACTGTCCATGAAAGAACTGGATATGAAGCATGCTGATACTGGAAATGCTATCAAATGTGGGTTTACTCAAAAATAGGGAAAAAAGAGGGGGCGGTGCTTAGAAAAATGCTTTGGGTTTGTGTTTCCTGGAGCTGGTGTATATGTACAGGTTTGATGTGTGTATGTGTGTATGTATGGAAACATTCGCCTCTTGCCAAGTGTGTGTGTGAACTACCGGATATATGTGTTTTGCTTCAACTGTTGTTGTTGTTGTTGTTTTTGTGTGATATATAACCATTGGTGCACTTGTAGTTGTTGGTAGTAGATCTTCCTCCATGGAGCACATCTTGCTTTTCTGCAGGCATCCAGAGCCATTTTGGGATTCCAAATCTGCATGCATCTGTTGTCGCACTGCCACAAATGTGTTTTCTCCCTCTGAGAAAGACACAGAGGTCATTTTGCGTCAGAGCAAAACGGACAGAGGCCATTTTGTGTCAGAATGCATCAGTGGAGAGATGAGCCAGCGAGCTGAGATGCTGGCCATGAGATGCCATGAGTCAAACTGATGCTCATTTGTCCACAACTATGACGATGATGATCAAGATGATGATGTGACTCTTCCTCTAAGTCAAATGCCCAACTGCATCATTTTCTCCAGTGCCATGGAAGCATGAGAAACCAGCATAATATTCACTTTCATCTGAAGTGTTGGAAATATGTAACAGAAATTAAATACACTGGGATCAATCCATTGAAATGTATACTGCCTCATGGAATTCATAATGGAAAAATGCTATATGCCTCCCCGAAGCTGCATTTTTCAATATATCAATTCCATGTAAAGTGGAATTTTACAGCAGATGGAAGAATTATAGGCCCTAAATAATTATAGATTTGATGCTGTCCTCCTACTGATTTAGTGATTTTGCTGATTTTATTCATATTCGTTTACTCCTCTGCTCATTTTGCCCATGTATGTGCATGCATGCATGTTTGTGTGCGTGTGTATGTGTTGTGGCCAGACCCAGGCAGAAGCCCACTACAAGGGTCACAAGCATGCTCGCAAGCTGAAAGCATTGGACACCCAAAGGAACACACAGAGGAACCGGCAGAGGAACGGACAGACTCCCTCGACCGCTGGGAGAGACAGAGACAGAGAAAGAGACAGAGGGAAGACAGGAGGAGGAGGAGGAGCAGGAGGGGTGCTGATCGTCTCACAACTGACAGATGTAACAGGTATAAATCTTTCTTTTTTCAAAAGCACCCCCTCTCCATCCTCTGAGAAATTAGTGGTAATTGGGGAGTCGTAAGCACTTACCAGCTTGGTAGCTGCCACTCAGCTGGCTAATTACCAGCTATTACCTGTCCTGCTATCATTGGGTCTGTCAGATGGGTAATTATTTCCATCAAGCAAAGAGGTTCTGCAAGATGAGCTGACTTGAAGAACTTGAATAGAGATACCATTTGAAGAAGGATGCCAAGTGGTTTTACTTTTTAAGCAGTTCTAAACCAACAGTGCTTCAACACAAATCCCACTCTTAGTTGCTTTTTCTCACTGAGATATGTTGCCATAATGTCCACAGATGGACATTATGGACTAATGGCTGCATGCTAGACTGTAGAAAGCAATGGCTAATGTAACTATTTTGTTGTCTATGACTATGGTGGAAGCTGGATTTCTGGCTGCTGATATGTTTCATCGTTGGATCCAGAGTTTGAGCAGGACAGTCAAAGTTGAAGGAAGTGGAGGCAGGAAAAAACATGCCATGAAATTCATGCAAATATATTCATAACTACATAGTCATAATTTTTTAAGTTAAAGGTGTATTATGCAAAACTGCAGAGGATCTATTTAAGTGAGCACCCATTACACTCAACTGTCCAAAAATGCGGAACAAGCATATAATATAATTGTTGAGTCTGCTTGGTTTTCATCAGCAGCTTGACTCACTGATAAATTAGGTATTTATCCCACTTTTTTGTTGTTTGCTAAGGAAATGATTTCGTCCCAATCGCACCCATTTACAAACCCCACAAGGATCAAAAAAATGATCGCTTCTTGTGACAAATAAGTTATGCTGACCTGCAAATTCATGTGACTCACTGATGTTCAACCACTGTGGTGTAGGACGCACCACAACCTCTTCAACTTGGCTGCTGCTGCCTTGATGCTTTGATGTAATGGGAGCTGCTGAGAAATATTTGAATTGTTCGTTTAGAGAGGCTAATACTGTGTGTGAGATCAAGATATTGTTTTCAAAACAGCGGTGACAGTGCAAGTAAGGAAGAAGAAGAAGAAAAAAGATGAAAGGGTAACATTTAAACTGATATAACAAGTTTCTAACATATTGCAGCAATTAGTCTTTAGGGCTTGACTTAAATCTGAGCAAATTGATGAAATTCATATTCATAACATAGAAGTTGTGGTGTTGATTCTCCACATCGTTGCTGTAAGGATGTTCCTTACTCCCTTTTGTTTGTCACACTCATTCTCACGTTTCCTGACTGAAAAATCTTTTTCCTACTCTTTACATATGGTTTTATTGTTTTGGGGTTTTTTTTTTTAGCACTAATCCTTCCCCTCCCATTTCTTCCATCATTTCCCTCTAACCACATAATTATAGTTTTGTGACATTCAGGGGTTGCCATGGCCATTAATTAATGGTGACAGAGGAGGTGAAAGGACAGATGAGCACAAAGGTTGATGGACAAGGAAGAACAGAGATATGGACAGAGAAAAGGAAATCTATCTGTCTGTCTGATAATCCATACGACCAGAGATCAAAAATATTTTCCAGAAGAACTGCACTCCTCAAAACTTGCAGTTTATTTATAGCATTTTTTTTTTTAGAATGCATACATTGTCATGGGAAAACATTCAGTATTTCACAGGAAACAAACTAAAAATTTGAAGGGAAAAAAGAAAACATGGACATTAATATAAATTTGTATACTACAAATGCTTTTCTATTCTATAAATCCTATTGCGTCCACCCTGAAATTATCTTACGACAACATGGAGGGTCCCAACCTTCAGGTTAAGAACCTGTGCCATAGAGGGCAATACAACTTATTTCTAAAATGTAAATATGCCGCCTAAATAGTAAACTCTCTAATCACATCCTTGCATTTGCGCAAATTATTGTTATGTGTTGTTATTCTTTTTGTTATTCCTCTGTTCACATTCTGACCTTATTTTATGCGTACGCTATGTGAAGCAGGTAAGTAGGTGGGGAAGTGTGAAGTCCATCTGTCGACAAGTAGAGCCAACATGGCAGCTGTGGGGCCGCCAGAGGTGAGGTTACTGTACAGCCCTTGTTTACTGCAGGAGGGCTCGTGTTGTACGAGTCCAGTTGGAGGCAACAAAAACATTGATATTATTTTCGCAGCAGTCGTGTTTGGAGCAGCTGTGAATGCTACCATGATCACTTGTTCACTGTGATGGCAGATGGGAGTGGAGTGGGAGTGTTGGAGACCTTGAGTGAATCAGTGAGAACGTTTGTACTGAGTAGGTGGATGCTCTCTCACTAATGAGTACACAGTGTACAGATTGAATTTACACCTGGATGGCCCTGTTTGAGAACTGATCACAATGTCAGTCAGACACCCTCTGGAGATCATCTTGCAAATGTGATCACACTCTGATCAAAATATGATCTGTGTAACATGTGTTTGTCCTTATCCAGACAAAATATCCAAATACAGATCATGTTTCAGTACCAGGTGTAAATTGAATCTGTTTACCTGTCTTTCCCCAGGCCCAAGCACCTCCTCCCAGCCAGCACAGCTGCAAGCAGAAAACAGCCAGGGGAGCTTGTCAACACCTGCTCCTGCCTTACAGCCTTCATCCATGGAAGCCTCCTCACTGCTGTCCCCTCAGCTGTCTCCGCAAGTCTCCCCTGCCTCACAGCTGTCTGAGCCAACTTCAGACAGCGCACCCATGGAAAGCTGCAGCCCCAGACCAAGCCCTGCACCCCACTCTGACCCTCAGGGCACCTCCACGGGGGGCGAGGAGGAAGGAGAGGAGGTCGAAGAGGCTAAGGAGGCCAAGAGGAGCAATTCAAAGCAGCTTCTCCACTGTCCTATGTGCAAAGTCACAGTCAATTCCAGCTCCCAGCTGGAAGCTCACTACAGTGGTACGTACTACAATAGCTGCCATACTTATCAGTGGTGCGCTCCCCAGCAGTTTGACAGAGTCACTCAGAGTACTGATGATGAATTACTCACAATCTCATATTGAAGGCTCTCACCTATCAACCTGTCCTGAGGGCAAAAATAAAAAGTCTGTGAAGATTGTTCTAGGAAAATGGCAGATTTACTAAATGCATAGATACTTAGGCTAATGCTAACCACATCAATAAAGCATACTGCTACAGTGCACAGTTCATACTTCATCACAGAGTGGGCAAATGTCCTGGATAACAACTCATCAAGGAAAGCAAAGTAGTTCTGCGAATCTGTAAGCACAGTTGTCCTGTGAACAGACCAGCTTAGTATCTGTGGATGCGTTTACATTCATTTGTATACACTGTTTTTATAATTATTGGGTTTTGTAGATGGAATTCCTGCAGAAAAACAAAAAATGTTCTATAGGATTTTGTAGGAGTGGTGATGCCATTTTTCCAGAGAGTTGCTTGCTCAGAAGGCAGGCCTTTTATACATTTGGATCCAAAAGCTTCAACATAACCCGCTGTTGGAGCATAATAGGCTTGCACCCTAAGTTACCATGGTGATGTACAGTGCCCTGCTAAAAAGTGAACCATCATTGTGAGACTGAAAAGCCAGAGTTAAGCCCAAAGTTAATTTGCTAGCTCATTAATCTTGTTTTGTGAGACAGATGAGATAAGGCATAGCACACTCTGCTGAAAAATGTTTCACAAAGAAAGTATGAGGCAGAAAAATACGCGCATGGCTAAATAAATAGCATTAAAGGAATTTGCCTCAAACTTTCTCTGGTAATTTTTTTAGTTGAGTGCAGGTTTCCTATATTTTATCAGTTTCTGTCTTTGGAAACTGTACACACATACCATCAAATACTGTGAGGACTGAATTGAACACTGCAATAGCTGACACTTTTTTTGTGAGACAGAAAAGACTCAAGGTGGACAAAAGTAATTTTATCACCATATCTCCTTGAATAGTTAAAGCCTAAAATCATTAAATCTACCAACTCACACCAAAAACTACACTAAATAGACTGAATGCCTTATTCATGTTTTGGTCAGGTTGGTTAAGTGTAGACTTTAACTGTAGTTGCATTTCTGTGAGAAATGAGAAGCCTTGCAGAGCCTGAGTGCTGGACAGCACTTGGCTCTATATAAAGCAAAGCACAGTTCCTCTGTGGGGGAAGATTCATACCATCATCTCAGCAGGCCACCTTCCTTTATTTGAAGTCCTAATTTAGTCAAAGTCTAATGGACTCCTTTGGCAGTTTTAGCCACTTGGTACAGTTATTTCCGTGCAGTGCGTCAATAATGACTGTAAGAACCTTTCATCCTGAAAGGTAAGTGAGTGATTCTGACACTTGGTCCTCCTTTCTGATTGGTGAAATTAGGCTCCAAGCATAAGCAAATGCTGGATGGTCAGAACGGCAGCCAATCACAGCGCAGGGTCAAGATAATGTCATCGCCCCGGCCCACCTGCAGGACCAAGCAGCGAATGGGCAGCAAGAGCAGAGTGGGGTTTGGCGTGTCCAGCCAGCCCTTTCACTGTGAGCTGTGCCAGCTGTCCGTCAACTCCGAGACACAGCTGAAACAGGTGGGCACGACCTCACCTCACATCCCACTGATAGAAAAACTTATTAACACTCATGGTACATTTTTCTCACTTTTTGTAATACTCAACATTTTTAAAGGTTTTCCATGGTCATGAATGGTAGTCACTGTGGCTGGACCTGCAGTACAGTGTTACATTCATGAGTTTAATTCAGGCACCATTAAATAACCTTATATGAAATATTTTCAAATTTGTCCATACATTTTCATCTATGGACATATATGTGCATATGTCACCAGCTCCCACTGTCATATAGGTATGTTGTGCACATGTATGACCTTATAAGGACAAGCACATATATAAGTTCCACATATACATTCAGTGGCCACTTTATTAGGTACACCTGCACTATCTAATACTATTTAATACAACTGTTCTACCATAAAGTTCACTTTTATGATGCCTATAATGCTCAGGTTTTCTTTTTGTCACTTTTTTTAGAGGTGTTCACTCTATCCTATGTTTGGCATTGAGCACATAGTTAGTGGTGCTGTTGTACTGGACTGCATTTTAATGAGGTGTTCCTACTATTCTGTCCCCATCATGTATATAAATAGGGAGAACAAAAAATACCTCTCAAAAATAAATAAATAAATAAAGGACAAAAAACCCTCCAATATAATGTAGCCCAGTACAAGACCTCTGCAAACTACAACCTCAATAATAAACATAGAATTAAATTTACACATTCTCCACAATGTCAACAAAAAGTGAACATTATGAACTTTCTTAATAGGTAAATTTCATGGCAGAGCTGTTGCACTGAAATGCATTAGATTGTACAGGTGGACCTGATGAAGTGGCCACTGAATACTAAATACCACCCTGATGCCAGGCAAAACTATCTAATCGGTTGGTTCAGTGGTTTGTTGGTCAAAGCCGTCTTGTCCATCAGGCTAACTGCATCACTGTTTCCTGTCTCCTCCAGCACTTGAGCAGCAGGAGACACAAAGAGCGTTTGGCTGGGAAGACTGTCAAGCCTAAGTTCAGCCCCTACATTAAAGTCCAGCCCAGCGCTGTGTTGGCGGTAAGAACTAGCCGCCCTTCCTCACACACACACACACACACACACACACACACACACACACACACACACACACACACATACACACACACATACACACATCTTGTTCTTCACTGCTCAGATCTACCACAGCGGTTGGGAATTTAAGTGCCTTGCTCATGGACAGCTCAGCGTAAAGTGTTGATGGAGGGGAGAGCATTGTCATTCACATTCCCTGCCCAGATTTTCCCAGCATGCCAGATTGTTTGAACTGACAGCTATTGGCACATGCACCAGAGCCTGAGCCCCTACCCCATTCTTATCTGGGATATATTAAGGCCCCAGCCCCAGGAGCTGCCAACAATCCACCCTGGCCTTTCACACATGGATCGCATGGCTAACGCTGCATTCTCCCACCACACTATTGTTGGCCGTGTCAAAATAAACATCACTCCAGTGGATTAATTTTAATGAACAGATATGTTTTATACTTGTTGAAAAATATTAGATGGAAGTTGTTGAACAGCATAATGGAATAAAGTGAAAATACAAGACAACACCAAGTGTGGTACTGTACCATGTTTAAGGTACAATAAGTGCTCAATTTACCCACACTGGAGCTCAGACGGACCACAGTTGATCTGCAGGAGTTTACAAGGTATATTCGTTAATATTGACGACTAAACAAATACTTTGGTAGGTGCAGGTATTTATGGCACATGGAAACTACTCACCCTTTCCTTAGACAAGGATGCAAGCAAGCACTAGCATTTAGTTGTTCAGCCAAAAAAAAAAATGAATGGCAAAACATTGCTATTGCTATTACTGTATTTTGTTTCATTAAAAATGGCCTCTTCCTTACTCATTTCTGTTGGATTTTCTGGGTTACTTTCTGTTATTTACAGGCTACGGCAAGCTGTAGCAGGAAGATTACTCAGTGTTGTTGCAAATTCTCCTACAGAGTTTAATAAAAGCCACTTAATACCACTTAACGTAGTCTGACTCAAAAGATGTAGACTGTGGTTATAAGTCTGCCGCTGGGTGACTATTGTAGTCGCAATTCTCCTCCCCTTCCACTAACCCCCGACACTGTTTTGCAAGGGCACCGTCGCTGCATCCTGGGCTTAGTGCTGCCCAGACAACTGTGTTTAAAGAAATACAAACATGTCAGAGCCTTTTTCCCCCTATAGCAGAAATGATAATGAGTTCAGCCAGACCTTTCTCTAGCACTGGGCTTATAGAGCACTCAAGTGAAGTTTGAAGATAGGTCCAGCTATGAGAGACTGCACTTAATGTCACTTTATTACTTAACGCCACTTTAACTCTACACTTGTTAAATGTAATGAACCCATGTGGTTTTAAAGTTGGTTTGAAAAAGCTTCTGAGTAAAATGTATTGGAGTTTGACACCCAAATCTTGCAAAATAAACAGAATCTGAACTGCTTTTAGTCTAAAGAAGAGGGGTCAAGAGCTGAAATTTCGGTGCGCAGTTGGAGTGAACAGCACAAATCTCTCTCTCACTAAATGCTGTTTCTTGTAACTGTTGGACATGTTTTCTCCCTGGACTTTGAGCAGGCATCTTGTCTTCTGTGTCTCACCATGCAGACTAAACTGGCCCTGCAGAAGCAGCTCTCCAAGGCCCTGCCGGCAGGGTTTCTGGCCAGTCCCCTCAACCCAGCTGCCTTGTGCACCATGGCCTCTGGACCTCTGGCCTTCCGGCCGCCGCCTGCACCCACAGCCATCATCCAGGGCCCACTGATCAGCCCCACACTCTTCAGGCCTGCCCCGGGTCCACTGAGAGCCACACACACACCCATTATCTTCTCTCCTTACTAGCTACAGACATATTAGCTGTCTGCGAGCCAAGCTGAGCTGGAGGACTGTTGTAGCCTGGGCTAGTCAAGCTAAGCCTAGCTTAGTCTGGACAAGGTCAAGCTAAAACATGAGATGGCCGTGAGTGATGTGAGTGACACGCGAACACTGTGCAGCAACAGTGGGACAACATATCACCATGTCCAGTCTGGCAGGTTCAGGTCATGAGTTCAGTACGTCAAATCCTCTGGTGTGGATTGAAATCTCGTTGCGGGCTGAACTCACAGTGGAAGGTTCCCAGCTGTTCCCTCCTCACAAACTGTTGAGTGCATGCTCCCTGGGGTCTGGACCCCTCTGGAAGCCATAGCGACAAGCATCTTTTAGTTTTATGAATAAGACTATATGATAGAGAAATACACTAGGCCTGTGTAAATGTTACTTAAACTAAGTGTCTGTTGCCAAAATCCTAGCATTTTTAAATATTTCTAATTGTACTCTGGGAGAACAAGTACAACAGTTCTATCCTGTTATAGTTTTCATCCCACAAATCTTGATCAAGGAAATCCAGTCTGTGATATTCACCCATAAAACTCTCCATTTTGATATGAAATACGAAACCCTAGGAAAAGTGGGACGATCCATAACTTGGGATTACTGGGGATGATATTGCATCTTGGCAGCTTTATGTTTTTATAGCCATTGTCTGCTCTGGAGGCCTTTTTTTAAACTTACATTAGCTAAATATAGACATTCGACTTGTCTGTGTCTGTGTCTGTCTCTGTCTGTCTTTCTCTCTTGCTCTCCCTGTGTAACAAGGTGACAATCAACCATCACCCCAATATGATGCCAAGTATATTCATTACAGGGAGGCAGACAGGGTGCATGTTCACCACTGGACCTTGTGCTTAAAATGACTTCATGAGGTTTTGTTGTCTGTATAAACCCTGAAAGAGACAGCTCATGTTTCTTTGACAGGATACATGGAGAACAAGCTCTTCAGGCATTGGGAGGATGCATTCATTAAAGGTTTTTCACAGCCTGACATGTGCAATATGGAGTGGCAGACTCATGTGCTGTAACCCCAAAAGCAAAGTGATTTATCTTCAAGTTCTTAAATATTACAAGTGGTTTTGACATTATAAATGAAACCTGTTTTGTTTTATAGAGTTGTATGAATAAATAACTACCTTTTTCTCATTTGAGCAGCCACCACCACCTGTTTGTGCTGAATCATCCTAAGCAATATGTATATTGAAGTTGTATTCTAAGTGTCACCTGGTGAAATTCATGACTAGTATAACTGTGCATCCATTGCAATAATATAAATTATTATTCATTAAAAAAATATCCATACTGTATTCTATATGACCTTAAAAATAATACTGTTTTTTTTACACAATTGTGGTTGTTTCTTTCTTCAAACAATAGTACTGGTGATCCCACAAATCATACCTGTTGGTATTGATTTTAGTTTTCCTGTGGTAGAGAAGGTCAAAGGGCCTGACTGGTTTTGATTCAACTGGCACATTTTCAGCTCTTATCATCTCTGTGATACTTACTGTGGAGAGATGAAAGGTCAAAAAGTTAATATGCCATTTGCAAATTACTGTTTCCCTCTAAAACAAACAAACAAACAAAAAAAAAACATATTACATCCATTTTGGGAAAATTATAAAAGGTTTCCCAAGGCATCCTAATGATCAAAGCATCAAAACAGCTGAATAAGTTGCTTCTTTTACAGTTTTTTGAAGAAGTACTGAATGCTTCAAACACCAGCGTTTAAATAATAGTCTGTATTTATCATACTTATGCTTTGTGATTCATTAAATTGCTAGTTGTTTTGAAGTCAACCTCCACAGGTATTGCCTCTAACTCACATTAACCACAGGTAAGTAGACGCTCCTGTAACCAGGCTCAACACAATTTCTAATAGGTTTGTGTGAGGAAAAAAAAATGTCATGCAAAAGGCAAAGCTTATCTGTCAGTCTGACAAAAACATGTATATGAATACTTTGTGATCAACAGCACTCTAGTGCCATCCAGTGGTCTTCTATGAACAAACACAGAAAAAGCACAGCCTAAATGCAATTAGGCTTTCTATTCATAGATTCAAACTTTATATTTTTTGGATGCCAACTGGTCTAGCGTCATCAAACCATATGCACCAAGAGGAAACAGCTTAAAGTATTTGAATTTGCTGACCCATATGTCATTATAAGGTTTTACCAGGGTGTCATAAATGTGCCATGAGTGGGCCCAAACATTAAAAAATGGATAAACTAAGAATATTTAACAATAAACTTTAATAAACTTTTTGAAAAAACACTTCTAGTATCAGTGTATTGCAAATATAGATGTGTCCTTATCTTCCGAAATGTTATTTTTAAATATACCCTTTTGGAGATATGTTTTAATTTCACAATAAACTGCTGCCAAGGAGTTACCTTGTTTTTCCACAAACTTCCCCATCCTGCATGTCTTACATTAACAATCAGTGTCCTGAAGATGTGAGAGCAAGATGATAAGTGTTTATGCCGCATGTGCGAATGATGTGTTCTTACAATGATTCTCATCATAATAGCAAACCATGTTACCGCTAAGATACTTCATTTAATCTCTGAGGAAAGTCTTCTGTTACTGTTTGTAGCACTAAAAACACATCACACGAAGCTGACCTCCTGTTGTTGCTGGAGCTCGGTCCGGTGTCACCAGGTTGGCATCAGTTGACTTGAGCTGGTCCAAATGTCTGCTTTCAGTCTGATTAAAACTGTGCCATCTGGGCTGTACTAAAGGTAATGGGCATCAGGCTGCACAAAGAAACCTGTAAAGCCTCAGTTTTTCAGTGTTGCATATATGAAGCTGGTCTGGCCTGACACTTTGTTTTGCTATGAACTCTGTGTTGTGTTTGAATGAGACGAGGACAACTTCTGGCATGATTATTGAAATGGTGGGATCAACCTCCTTCAACTTACCTCCACAGAAATGTCAAAGGTCACACAACAAAAATTCAATTACCAAAAAAATATACATTAAAACAGGTATATAGATGGAAAAACAGCAAAACCTGAACAGAAATGGGGCATGGACTGGGGAAAACAAACCTATTACATTAATGCATCGGTTATATACACACATGACCATATAAAAGTATTATTACTACTTGGTGGCATATGCAGAATATTTTTCATAACTTTCATCACAATACATGCTTTATTACTTAGAGAACAAACATATCACACCAGCACTACACTGAAACGGTCTTAATGATGCATCCACAATAAGAACAGGCCCTGCTCATAAGATTTTGGGGTGAATTTACACTTAAAGATGCCACAAATAAAGCCCAGAGTGGATATTAGCAGCGTGTGATCTTCCTGGCAAGCACTTCCTCCTTATAAGCAGCTTTGGGGGCTTTAACAATGATTACTGGAATCAAAGTGCTGCAGAAAATAATAAAACTATAAAAACACATGCACCAGCTAAGCCTTGTGGTGTTAACATAGCACAGATGCTGGGTTAGGAAAAAGATGTAGCTCTTTATTTTTGGTATTAAAACATAAATTGAATATGTCTATATCATTAAGAGTGTATTTCAGCAGTTTCATAACAACTTTGGTTTATGGCTCTCGGCTCTATATCTATAATGGAAATACTCAATATTTTCATGTAAAGTCATGTAATAATAAAGGCCTTTTAACATTTTTTCAACAGAACAGTGTGTCCTTGTAGGTTTTTCAAGTTTGCTGGCCATATTCTGCACAGGATTTTTTATTTAAAAAGGAGGCAAACTTAAAAATATGTTATCCTTTAGGCAGGGTTGCCATATTGCACTAGCCAGCCAAGTCTTTCTGAAACGAGACACTACAGTTCCTGATATCCTGATATCCTGCTGGAAACCGATGTGGGCACAGAGGTTGTGCAGCTCACTAGAACCAGTGCCTGCAGGATCCACACAGCTGGGATTACAGCCAGTGTTTGATCTCTACCTTTACCACGATCATTAGTCTAGAGTGCATTTTTAAACCTCATCTGGCCAGGTGGTAGAGTCAGCAGGTGAGTTTCCTGAATGGTGAGCTGGCCATTTCCTGACCCTGATGAGTGCCTTGTAGTCAGATGTTATCATTGTCCAGTATTATTGGCAAATAGTACAACTCATATTGTACAAATAACCATAAATTTGCACCAACTTATAGGAGCTAACAGAGAGGAGACTTCTACTCTCACTTTTCCTCTTCCTCTTGTTCTGCCACATTTTCTTAATTTGCACGATCCCGTGCTGTTCCTGTGCAGCAGCTGTAATTTTTATTACATTTCTGCTGCAACAGACAAATGATGGAAAGAAACAGACAGCCTGACAAGTAACAAGGTGAAATCAGATTTAAGACACTGCATTTACAGACATCTCAGCCTCCAATACAGTGAGGAGTTTCTGTACTTGGACACTTGACCTGTCAGAGCCTGTGCACGCCCCTGGCAGTGCCACCGAGGTGAGGCCCAATGAAACAACCTGTGGTCGGAGATATTCCCGGAAATTGCGTCTGATCGTTCCTTTCGGGAAAAAAAGATGGCAGCTGTTGACATCGACATGCCGATGGAAACAGAAGCCCAGACCCCCTTTCAGGAGGACGTAGAGCGGTAAACATCTTTTGTCAGCATTATCTGAACACGTTTCATGGCAGTTTCATGAAACAAAATTTATCTAGCGCGGTCTGCTGCTTTAGGCTTGTTGATCAGCCTCAGTTAGCTAACCTGACAAGGCTAGCACACAACAATGGCTAAACGAGCTAAATGGGCTAGCACACCCGTCCGGCAGGCTGTGTAAATGTGCTGTGTGTTTGGTTTAAGTTACATTTGACACACCAAAACACGACTCGACAAGCGGCAGGAGCTGACATTAACTTGGTGTTGATCAACCCGGGAAAAAAAACAGTGTTCTTGTATGGTTAGACCAGCTAAAAGGAACAGATTTCAGCTAACTTTAACTAAGTAGCATAGCTAGGCTAACGCTCATGTCTCAGTTCAGGTCACTGATGTTACGAAGGCGTACTTGAGTCTGTAAGCTTGAGTTAACCTTTAAAGAGTAATTTTTCGTTTGGTGTGTGGTTGGTAGTTATGTCGCTGTGTGTATATATTTATAAACTCATTTTTGAAGTTGAGGACAGGAACAGAAGCGTCGTTTGGAGCCGTCTCGTGTCACACATGCTAGCGACTTTCCGCTTTCGAGAACTTTCCACATAAGGCGCCTTGAAGGTGTGTAACGTTAGGCAAGTTAACTTACCCAAACGATTTAAGTTATTTATAAAGTTATTAAATCAACGATTCGACCCAGTTTAATCTTGAATGGTTGCAGTAATGTAGTAATGTAATGGTAACAATGTTTAGATGGGGCACCAAAGCTCTTAAAATTATTTAATAAGAAGCAAGACAGCTATTAATGATGCTAATGATAAAATTCAAGCTTAAACATTTCCAGCAACACAGAATATGTACACTTTGTCCCACCGTCTTATTTCTCATGGAAGGACCACATAACAGGTTTAACAAGGGCATTCCTTAACAAACAACTTTAGCTACGTAAAGTCATGTATTTTGGAGAAAGTAACGTCCCCATGTTTTGTATGCTGTAGATATGAAATAATACATGGGTATTAGATTAATATTGTAATTGTTAGTCGTTATTCTAAAAGCAGGTCTGTGTAATTTGCTGGCAAAACAGATGTAAACAGGTAAACTCGGCGGTAAATACATGTGATATTGGATTGTTTAGTTCTTACGTGAAGAGGCTTGTCATACAGTTTTAGAATATGTTATTTTAGCAGGGGACAGTGTCTTGTTAGGGTCACTGCCTTCAAGGACAGATTTGCCTCTTTGTCATTAGTGGGCTTATCCATTCTTACCTCATATTTTAGCAGATTAAATGCCAATAAAGTATTAGGATTTGTTGTACTATTCAGATCTTGAAATGTAAGTGCTCGGCTACTTGTTTTCCCTTTCACCAGCAAGTACACATCCAGTGTTCCTGCTATACTCTCACATGTTAAAATCACATGGTATAATAAAAGTTGACATGATATAATAAAAAAAGGTATATTATTAAGATTAAGATAACAGAATCAACTGTGTACCAGCCATATACAAAAGAAATGCCTGTTATGAAAGTGTAAAGTGGCAAATTTGGATAGATGGCTTTGACCTGCTATTATTGCTGCACACACATTGTGTACACATTACTAATCTAATCCTGGTCTTACTACAAAAGATTCATGTGTCGACTTCGTCTTTGTAATCAGGATAAATTAATACAAGATGACCTCAATGGCTGAAAGTTGGTGGTAGAGTTAACGCTGGGTTCCTCATTTGAAAGGACTGTAGCAGGTGATTGTCCCTGCTATGTTTAGTTTTACAGCCGTCAGGACAGTCAGCACCCTGCTGCCATGCTGTCCAAGTTCCAGGTGAAACAGCAGCTTTCAGTCCTCTGACATCCCGTTAGTACTCTGCCCCATCTGCAAGAAAGCCCCTGATAGATATGGGTCACCAAGAACAGGCAAAAATAGTAACAGCACAGTGTGTTGTTGCTGGAGGCCTTTATCTCGCAAGCCAGTCAGATTTTAGGAAATTCACAGCAAGAAAAATCCCAAAACATTGATTTGGACGCCAGCAATTATGTCTGATGGTAAACACCTGGACTCAGATAATGCAAACACTTCTTTTTTTTATCTGTCTTCTGTTAACATGGAAGTAATACTTGACGCAGCCATGTAGCAGTGCCATAGACAATTACAGTGTAGGCATGGCAACACTCTGACGCAGAGCCACAAAAACAGCTTTAATAATTGTTCCATTTTGACGTTGGTTGCTGTTTCCTCTCTTCACTCCCCAGTCAGGCTGAGGGCTTCAAAGAGCAAGGAAATGCATTCTACATCAAGAAAGATTACTCCGAAGCTTTCAACTACTACACAAAGGCCATCGGTAAGAGCAGCACTCAGAACTCCCTATACTATAAACTTGCAGCGTATACCTTGGAACATTTCTATGAAGATATTTACTGTTAACATGGACCGACACACAGCTATCTTTGTCCTCAGCCCTGAATACTAGAGAAATCCCGTAGCTCTTAGTAGCCAGACCCAGATGTTCAGATTTATCTTTTCTTTGATTTGTAGCTGTATTACATGCCCCATGCATCACAATTCCTGTGTTAAAATTAGGGAATAAGTTTACCCGTGTGACTTGGATTATTTTTGTTTTTCCCCAGATGCATGCCCCAAGAATGCCAGTTACTATAGCAACAGGGCAGCTACATTGATGATGCTGTGTCGCTTTCGAGAGGCCCTGGAAGACTCCCAGCAGGCTGTGCGGCTGGATGACTGCTTCATGAAGGTCAGTGTGAACACACTCACACTTTGGTCAAGAACAAGAATGAGCATCATTACCAATCTCATCATTCCCAGTTGTTTCCCCAACACTGGCTCCACCTGCAGAGTAATGATGGTGGCTTCAGCTGTGGTATCAAGGCGGTGTTAACTTTCTGTCCCACAGGGGCATCTGCGTGAGGGCAAGTGCCATCTATCTTTGGGTAACGCCATGGCTGCTAGCCGCTGTTTCCAGAAGGTTCTGGAGCTGGAGCCCAGCAACAGCCAGGCCCAGCAGGAGGTGAGGGCTTAGCTGCTTTCGCCTTTTTAGTCAGTCATTGTAAAAATGTGAACATCCTTCTGCACAAAGTTTTGTTCACAGGTGAACTGACAATCTCCACCAGTGAGTCTGTTCTCAGAGTTGGTTTTTAATGTGTTTCAGCATAAGAATGCTGCAGCGGTCCAGGAATATGAGCGAATGGCAGAATTTGGCTTTGAAAAGCGGGATTTCAGAAAGGTACCACTCAGTTATTCTCATTTTAATTAAACACATAAAAACCTAATGTCTGAAGTTAGCTTTTGTCAAAATTGGGGTGTATATTTCAGATAGCAGGAATAGCTACTGTACTAAGGCAGACAATGTTATTGCCAGGATGCAGGATGATCTTTTTCACATTTATCTGGCTAACCTAATCCCGTTTTGTGAAATACCATCCTGTTTTTTCACCAGAATTTTTTCCATATTAATATTTACTTGTTTAAAAAGTCTCCAAGATGTGAGTAATTACAGAGCTAGTTTGTGTCTGCTTAGCTTCAGTTTTCTTGCCCTCCTCCAGGTTGTGTACTGTATGGACCGGGCTCTAGCTCTGGCCTCTGCCTGCCACCGCTTCAAAATCCTGAAGGCAGAGTGTCTCGCTCTGCTGGGACGCTACCCAGAAGCCCAGTCTGTGGCAAGGTAGAGGCACCAAGCTTTTCAGCAGAGGAACTGACGTTGCAGCTGCAGTTATTTTATCATAGGCATTCATTTTTTTGCTTTCTATAACTGCTTTCATAGAACAAAGTACACTCTTCCTAAGTAATAGTTGCCTTGAATTTCAGATATACAATATCTACAACAGATCTTTTATTAAAACATTCTCTCCTAGTGATATCCTGCGGATGGATCCCACCAATGCAGATGCACTGTATGTCCAAGGCCTGTGTCTTTACTATGAGGACTGTATCGATAAAGCCGTGCAGTTCTTTGTCCAGGCTCTGCGCATGGCACCCGATCATGAGAAGGCCCGGTTAGCCTGCAGGGTAAGTAGATAGGGTTTCTATTTAACTTTTGGAAAACTTGGACAAAGTTTGCAAAAGACAAATGACTTATTATTCTCTTCCCAAATCAGAACGCTAAAGCCTTAAAAGCCAAGAAAGAGGAGGGAAACCAGGCGTTCAAGGACTGCAACTATGAAGCTGCGTATCAGCTGTACACAGAGGCTCTGAAAATAGACCCCAACAACATCAAGACCAATGCTAAACTCTACTGCAACAGAGGCACAGTGGGAGCTAAGGTAAAGAGAAACAACAGAATCAACATGTTTGAGTCATTTTTCAGCCTTGGCATTATACTGTGCACACACCATGACACTGGAGTGAAAAGTACCATGGTACAACAGGCTTGGAATTTAGTTGAGACACCTGGGAGTGACCCGGTGCCTGCCTACAGGATTCCTTCACATCTCAGGAAAAACTAGAAGTTAGTTGAGAAAGTCAGGGAGAATATTATCAGCCTACGGTTGCACAATTAATCGAAATCACAATATGGCTAAGTGTGGTATCCAAATCACAACAGCTCCTTTTTTTTGACAAAGGTTAAATGTGACATTATACCTACAAATCATATTATCCTGATCTAAAACAAAAAACATGTTTTGATGCAGACCTGAGCAAAAATCACACCATCCTCAAGCAGTTGTTTCTCTAGTTAAAATGTAAATTATGATGAAAAAACACTCCTGCAAATTTAGCAATTGCAGTATCTGTCAAAATAATAGCAATAGTATCAAAAAAACTAGACTTTATAAAGTTTCTGAAGAAACTTTGATGTGCTTGCCTTGCAAGCGCCTGGACATGTGCTAAATCAGCAGCCCTGTGCTGTTTGTGGGCTGTGTAGTGTTGTGGCTCTTGCCCAGGCGGGGAGTTGAACCCTGGTCTCCTGCATGGCAGGCAGAGACACTATCCACTGAGCCACTGGGGCTTGTGTGGGCGGAGCCAGAAATGAGGCTCTATGAAGCACACAGCATGAGTGACAGTGCTGCTTCTGTGAAAAATCACCTAAACGTAGTGGTCAAACTACTGCTTTGTTCTCAATGACAGTAAGTCCGAGCAGAAAATAAAAGGTATCATGAGAAAGGCAAGGCTTTGGGCTTTCAAACTGTGTCAAAATTATTTTCCAACTCCCAAAAATGCCCACCTCAGAGCGAG
Source organism: Myripristis murdjan (assembly GCF_902150065.1). Taxonomy (NCBI): domain Eukaryota; kingdom Metazoa; phylum Chordata; class Actinopteri; order Holocentriformes; family Holocentridae; genus Myripristis; species Myripristis murdjan. The sequence continues at coordinate 7,852,225 of NC_043998.1, forward strand.
TTGGAAAAGTGTGTCCTTCTGCTTCTCTCCTGAGACTTTGCATTCCAGATATAATGGGAGTCTATGGGGGAGAGAGCTGGCACTCCTGCCTCGTTAAGGGTCACAGTTTAAAAAGTTGAAGCTACTTTGCTTTTGTATTTGCATTTTTCAAAGCACAACTAGTTTTCCTACTACTTTCCAAAAAATTATGCATGTGGAGTGAAAATTGTGGCCAGGAGAGCAAGTTAAAGACAAAAGTTTTAGGCGAATTTTCAGGGCTGCTCCACTCTAGCCCTCAGGAATGCCACTCTAGCTCACTCCATTAGTGTGTATTGCGTTTGGAATTCCGACTTCAAACTGGAATTGTGGAAAAACAGAAAGTCAGATCAGTTTGAAAATTGACACACCGCTTCTTCTCCATAAGACGCACGTTTTTCGTATTTGGTGCGTAGACGCAGGTCCAAAGCTGTGGGCCCTGGAGCCGTCCAAACTTTTGCCAATTCATTTCCTATGGCCGAAATTTTCCACAAAAATTGGAATTTTGAGAATTCCGTGGGTCGGATTCCTTATAAAAGTAATAGCACACTTCTCTCAATGGGGCTGCACATTTTCCCAATTCATTGTGTGGGTCTAAAATGAAAGCTGTAGAAGGAGTAGCGCGCCGAAGGATTTGCAGAAAAATAAACTATAATAAAAAGAAAAATAATAAGTATGCAAGATAATAAGATGTGTTGCCTTTTCAAGGCAAGCACATAATAACAATAGCACTTTTTTTTACCGTATCATGCAGCCCTGGTTCGGCACGGTGGTGCAGTGGTTAGCAGTGTCGCCTCACAGTAAGGAGGTCCTGGGTTCGATTCCCACCCAGGGTCCTTTGTGTGTGGAGTTTGCATGTTCTCCCTGTGTCTGCGTGGGTTTCCACCGGGCACTCCGGTGTCCTCCCACCGTCCAAAGACATGGTTAGGTGAATTGGAGAAGCTAAATTGCCCCTAGGTGTGATTGTGTGTGTGGATGTCAGTGTTTGTCTGTCTGCCCTGCGATGGGCTGGCAACCTGTCCAGGGTGTTGCTGTGCTGGGATAGGCTCCAAATCATCTGAACTTCAACTTTTAATAATGACAATAATATAGTTGTTGTTGTCCTAAAATGATCATTTCATTCTTTGCATCCTGTTTAAAAACTAGCCCTAACCCTAGCCTCTCAACACATTTTTGACACTTTTTTCACACATATTTCAGTAATGGTCCTTTTTTGTTTTGTTTGTTTTGTATTTTTTTTTGTAAATGAAAGGTGAGTAGTCTAATAATCTTTCATTTAGCAGCATTATCCCTTTTACGTTTCACAAAAATAGTGATTTTACATATTGTGATTTTAAAAAATGATGATCTCCCAATTTTGATTTCAATCACTTTCAGCCATATAGCCTAGCACCATCAGATATACATGAGCAGTAATGCTGTGAGAGTAATTACTTTTAAAAATGGAAACTGCAGCTCATGCCTATGTCTCTTCCTCTTCATCAATAGCTGAAGAAACTTGATCAAGCCATCGAGGACTGCACTAGTGCAGTCAAGCTGGATGAAACTTACATCAAGGCCTATTTACGACGAGCCCAGTGGTATGTGCTGTCTTTTCTGTTTGGGTACATTAATGCTCCTGTTGTGTGTATTTTTTCTTGAACATGTGTAGTTGTTTACAGTGACTCTGTGTGTCTTGTAGTTACATGGACTTGGAGCAGTATGAAGAAGCTGTACGGGATTACGAAACTGTTTACCAGACGGAAAAGACCAAAGGTATGCTGCTGTCAACATTGCTGTTTTCTTTTCAGCCATTTATTTGAATAAAATGGTTATTTCGTAAAGTTCTCACTTGCTCCTGTTTGTCTCGCTCTCTAGAACACAAGCATCTGCTGAAGAACGCCCAGCTGGAACTGAAGAAGAGCAAGAGGAAAGATTACTACAAGGTGCTGGGAGTCGGAAAGAACGCCACTGATGACGAGATCAAGAAGGCCTACCGCAAACGGGCCCTCATGCACCACCCAGGTCATTTAAACACACACATGTGCATGCACACATGTAGATACCTTCAAGCCTGTTATGCTTATGGGTGGGCATTGTCAAGAATTTATCTACTGGTGCTGATAACAGCTCCTGTTATTGTTATTGGTCCTTAATGACACCTTTTTTGATATAGTCAAAAAATTATTGTGTATAATAATAATAATAATAATATTTATCGTTATCATTATTATTATTATTTTCCAAAAGGTCATAATACCCACCATCATATTTCAGAAACACAGTATCATGTATGTATCATTTATAACAGAGCTATATTGGTAGCAGCTGTCAGTTTGTTCAAAGAACTGTATGAGATAATGATTTTATTTTGGTGCCTTATTTTAAGCTTAGTGTTAGTTATCTCTCAAAACTTTGACAGACACTGATGTTATGTTCATGATCTTGTTGTTTTGTGCTTTATTATCATGGGTGATTGGTTATATTGTGGAATTGTGCAAGTTCTGCTTTTGACAGGAACAGATGGGGAATTTGAAAACTTTCTTCCTTATGTCAGTGAAATAATTAGTAGTTTTTGATAATGATTTAAAATTGAAGTTAAAACTTTATCAATATATATATTTTCTTGGAACTTCGTAGTATCACAGTTGGGTAAGAGATATACTGTGGATGTTCTGTGTTTGGACCCAGCCAAGGAGCCTTTCTGAATGTCTTTTCTGTGTCGACTTCCAAATTAAAGCATGATGTTTTTAATAAAAATGTGGGGGCGCCTCGCAATAGCTCACCTGGTAAGAGCATGTACCACTTGTTACCACTGATCGCAGTGTCAAGGGTTTGAATCCCACCTCAGGCTCTTTGCCGCATGTCATCCCCTGTCTCTCTTCTGTGACTGTCAACCAAAGTAGAAATGCCTCAAAATAGTCTTTAAAATAAAAATATATTGTTTTCACATGAATTCATATTATCATATGTTGGTCAGCTGTTGACTGTGTTCATAAGGAATGCTAGCTCTGATTATGTTTGATGACAGCTGAATCGAGTGTGGTGAGGTCTTTGTTGTAAGTGAGTGGTTTTGTCTTTATCTTGCAGACCGCCACAGTGCAGCGACTCCAGAAGTGCAGAAGGAGGAGGAGAAGAAGTTCAAGGAGGTGGGCGAGGCCTTCACTGTGCTGTCTGACCCCAAGAAGAAAGTCCGCTACGATAACGGGCATGACCTGGAGGATGATGGCGGCTTTGGTGGAGGAGGTAAGCACCTTTTATCTTTTATTTGGTCAGGTTTACATTGAACCAGACAGTCGTTTGATGGCTGAAAGAGGGTGTATTTGTCCTCATCACCTTTTTAAGCTGATTTACTTCAAGTGGGGAATTTGACAGCACTCTCAGTAATGTGTTTGACCTGACACAGGGGCCACATGCGGCCCCTGCGTCATTTTTATGCGGGCCACCACCATCATATAATAAAAATGTTATTTTTCTTCAGACTTTCAGTCTGTCGATAATTCATTTCTATCACTAACCACAAGAGGGCGATAATGCATAGGCTATTGCGCTGATGTCATGAACCTATTTTGACCTACTGACCAGAGGGCGAAACTGACCAGAACCTGAATTTTGCCCAGTGGCCCCTGAGCCATCTTAAGTTGAGTAGCCCTGGTGTAGATCAAGACAACAATGACTTTGTGATGCTGATAAAACAGACATGGATACACTAGGTGCAAAATTGTGCTTTACAGAGAGAAGCAAACAATCATTAAGGTTTTAATGTGCAGCAGACTTTTCAGACATCGTTATTGAATTGTAATTAAAACCCTTATAACCTATTTCCTAGTGTAAACTAGCCTTTACTTTTGCAAGTCACATGTTTAAATATATATTAAACTCTTTATATTTATATATCAAGTCTTTGTTGGTTTATTTGGTGAATGTACACTGGCTTACAGAGATGCGTCAGTACCAACAGCCTCTTTTCAGACCACTCTAGTTAATCAGCTGTGCTTACATGCAATATTCGAATTACAGCCTGAGTGCAATGTTTTGCTGCCACTCATTTCTCTCACCTGTAATGACACTGTAAAATCTCTCAATCACTTTGAGAAGTGGAGAAAATGGCGGCTAATTGCAGTACACCAGTGTGTTTGGATGCAGCTGTAGGGACAGTCTTAGTTTGAAACAAAATCTGCAGTGTGTGGTTATTGCTATTGTTGTTGTTTTAAAAAAAAAAAAAAAAAAAGAAGAAGAAGGAAGGAAGTTCCAACTGTTGAGTGGTTATCTTCACCAAAGCACTATAATGGAGATGAATATAAAATTCTACAAATGATTAGATTTGATTTGTTGCTCGCAAACACGTTGTCAATAAATAATTTTTGCCTTGGCTTTCCTCTCCAGATTTTGATGCCAACAACATCTTCAGGGCCTTCTTCGGTGGCCAGGGTGGAGGATTTAATTTTGAATCCAGTCCAAGTATGTACACCTCTGCCAGACTTTCCTTTTTCAACATCAGACTTCACTACGTTTATTGAAAAATGGGAGAGAATGTATGTCTTTTTACTGACTGTGCATTGTTTGTGTCCCTCTTTTTTTTCAGATGCTGGGCCTGGAAATTTCTTTTTCCAGTTTGGCTAAAGTGAAACAACGCACAGGAACATTGCAGCCCTGCAATGGACAGTATTAAATTGGACTCAATCACCTCCTGATTTGTCTCGCAAAATCTTCCCGCACTATACTTTGCAAAAAATGTTTTTGGTAATTGCATTCACCTCCTGAATTTACTTGTCACACTTATACTAACAGGCATTTGGCAGAAACATGAACAAGGGCAATTTAATAATGAAGGTAGCATTATCAGTGAAGAATTGAGAAGTGTGGCTGAGCTTTTCTCAGAGCATGATCGTATTCCCAAAATTGAGATACAATGCAGAATTGAATCTAGACTTGTAAAACTGCCACTATACCTTGATAGAGGTGATTAAATACTAAGGAATGCTTTGAAAAAAGAATTACAGTTAAATATCAGGAAAAATGTGTAATATGACCTTGTAAGATGCTCTTGGGACAGACTGGCACTCTATAGAGCTAAAAATCAGTAATGTCAAAAGTGACCTCAGGACAGCACTGCCCAGGTTTTATATGTCCAGGTTTTATTGGCATACCTGCAGACCGTGGGATCAGTCTGCTGGGATCTTTGTTTTTTCATCTAGTCTCCATGCTGCATTGTACAGTTGACTGGAATGTAAAGCGTTTATTGTATTCATAATTTTTTCCTTCATTTTCCTTTAGATCTATTTATATTTATTGTATATTCTAACTGTAAGCAAACTAATGCCAGTGTTGATGGTTAGTTTTGTTTTTTTATTATTCTAATTAGTTGTAAATGCACCCCACCCATCCTTCTCCCTTTGAGTTTCAGTGGCTATTTTTTTCATTGAAACAGGCCAAAATCATAATAGCTTTGCAAACCATTTTGTTCTACAGCTGCTTAAAGCCATTTAAAGGAATATCCACCTCCACTCGGTACAGACCATGTTCCTATCAAATTACGTGGTGCCTTACCAGACTGAACTTAGCAATTAGACATACTTTTCTTACAGTGACACATTGATTCCACGACCCTACAACCAGCTCGCCTGCACTTGCAAAGGCAGAAACTAGTCTCGCTAAGCATGTTTTTGTGCTTCTTTTCACATCAGCCCAATAGAGGCAAATTAATTTTGCAAGTGAAGACTTAAATGTCCCTGAATCCTTTTTCTTTTTTTTTCTTTTTTTTTTAAATCCAGCCAATCATGTAGGACTTGATTCAGAGTCTTGTATCGTCACCAGTCACACCTTGCTGTCACGCTGCTCCTTGTCATGCACGTTTGGTTAGTACCCTCCCCTCTTGTTACACCTGTCAAGGGTAATGAGATTGGAAATGTCCCATTGTCATGGTCCTCTCACCGACCTGTGAATCATTTTGTTAAAAAAACATGAATGAACAAGAGACATGCTTTTTTTTATTGGAACAATAAAGATTTGTCCCGTACTGTAATGTTGGAGTTTAGTTTTGTCTTGTATATCAGCCAGTCTCTGGCTGTTTTCACCTTCCTGTATGATCAAATTTAATTTGAAACCTGATACACTTATTTATTGCAGGTATATTTACCTGTATGATCAACCATTTTCATAATGATAATATGTGTAATAATACATTTTATTTGTATAGTGCTTTTCTTACTACTCAGTGACACTTTACGGTAAAAAGGGATAAAAATGACATGAAACATCACCGCGACAAAGACAAAATTTAGTAGATAAAACAAGAATAGAACGTATCAGCAATGCACTTTCATGTACACAATGTGCATGATCTTGTCTCATCAAGACTTGATTCATTGATTCAAATAGATCATAACCTATTTTAGGCGTTACAAAATGTGTTGAGGAAATTTATATATTTGTCAGATATATGCATTTATTTTTTGGACATCATATTCAATGCCACTGCCAGCCAACTGTAGGCGATAGTGATTTATTTGTAGGTGTTTTTTTTTTTATAAAGACGGTGGGCGTGTATGGCAGCACCATGTGACTGAATGTGGACCAATGGGAAGAGCCGGGAGAACGTGTAATCGGTCGCCAGATTATGGTGCGACAGAGTGAGTGAGGTGGCAACTGACAAGAAGGGACTCCGGCGTGAGAAGTGGCTGTAGTCTGTAAACCGAGCACCATTTACACACTCCAAGTAAGTGCCACCTTCACTGATATGGCCATGTTTTGTGTCGCTCATGTTTTTTTTTTTTGTTTTTTTAAATTACTAGTTAGTCTTTCGGCTTCCCGGGTCAGGTCTCCTGTATCAGGCTACGGCACCAGCGGTTAGCTAGCCTATGCGTGTGAGATGCTGTCAAGTTCGCCTGCCAGAATTGCGGTCCATGTTCGCTTAAAATGTTATAGGGATTAAGTTACCTGCTCTACTTTGGCTATGCTTGGCTGAAGGTGACTGCAACTGAAATATGGGCCGTAATGCTTAAGTGATTTGACTTGGTTTCCCCTCACTAGTAGATGAGGACCTGGGCCAGGGAGCCAGAAGTCACACTAGTCAGGAAAACGTAAGCTAATTTAACGTTAAATTATCCCTCCAAGACAGTCTGTCTGCCACAGCGTTAAGACCAGTATTTCTCCCTTACGCCTTGGTCCATTGGCCTATCTGTTTACTGTTTTCTCTCCTCCAGGAAGCGGTTCCTTATTTACTCACCTGGAGGCAAGCTAAAGTTATGGAAGTTGTCCCGGCTAGCTAACTGGAGTTGAGGCTACAGGCTGTGTGTCGAGCTTGAAGTGGGTGTGGTGGCTTGCAGTGATACGGCTAGCTCTCAGTTTGCACCGGGGAAGCGATGTTAAGACAAGTTAATCAAGCCGCAGCTGTCTCTGAAGCAATGCCCCCCTCGCTGGCTAGCAGCTAATCCCCAGTCAGTGTGCTTCCCTACAAATGCTCTTTCCTTCCTCGCAGATGGCCCGTAGGAGCTTTTGGAGTGAGACACAAATTTCACGGTTAGATGAGTTCAAACAATGGTCAGGACCCCCTGGATTATGACAGTGACATCTGCCTCTGAGAGCAGGACAGCGTAGCCTGCTAAGCTAATTCATAGCCAAGTAGCTAGCCTTCACATGCGAGAGGTTAGTCATCCCGCAGGCTGCATTACTACACTGGTGTGTTCAAACTCACAAAAACAGCCAAGGAAGCTATTGCTTGTGCAGTAGCTGAGATACCAAACCCTCATAACATCTTATCAGTATGGAAGAGGAGATAATATGCATGTTATCATGGCTCAGTACTTATCACTGTTTGTTTAGTGGTGGTGGTAATTGCACCTCAAGGACCAGCTGACCAGCAGGCCCTGCATGGCCTCCAGCAAGATCAGGTTGCTGTTTCTCATTAAGACTGTAGGCATTGGGCCAAAACATGACCAATTAATGCTTCTCTCTCTCTCTCTCTCTCTCTCTCTCTCTCTCTCTGTGTGTGTGTGTGTGTGTGTGTGTGTGTGTTTGTGGAGAGAGGGGAGGCAGTGAGGAGCTGGTCTGATGACATGCTGTGATGTCTGAATGTAGAGTGTCAACACCGCCAATACAACTTGTCATCCAAGTGTAAATGATTCGCATCCTATTTCAGACACATCAGACGTAGTGAAATGCCAATTCATGATTATGGTGATACCATCCTGCCATCCTTGATAGGTCTTTAGCAAGACAATGTGCCAGATGAAAATAAACAGTTTCTCTTTTTTCCTGTAATTTATGCTGACTTTCACAAATTCCTGTTTGGCAAGTCCCCTGAAACACATCACGTGTTCTGAATTTAGACTTTGGAGGAACTCACCCAGTTGTCTTATTGGTTCTATGGTGCATCTAATTTTTCAGTGTCTGGGGGTCAGTATGCACATCATTACACATGTGGCACAAAGGCTGGTTTGTTGGTTGAATGAAGGAGACCACAGCCACTCGTACTCATTGTAAATGCCTGGTTTGTGTAGGAGCCTGAGGAGATTAGATGTGTAGAGTGTTTTTAAATGATTTCGCCCTCAATTTAAGCGTTCTTAAAGCCATAACAGTGGTTTTGTATGTTTGACCCATTTACCTTTTTTTTTTTTTTTTAATGCAACAAACCATTTTGCAAATCATGTTGGGGTAGTAAAGATTTGACATCATATATCAAAATCCCTTGATTTTTCAAATTTGAATTTTTGGTGAACCACCCACTTTATAGTGTTCTGTCTCTGAGGTTAATAAAGTCATCACCATTCATAAACCACAGAACTGATAACTGTCTGTGTAAAGCAAACGTTTCCTCAGGGACTATTTTCCTGACAGAGAAACCGTTTCGCTCTGCCCAATTTCAAATCATCAAAACACAACAGTGCCGCTGCTTTTAGGAAAACTAATGTGGGTGACTTCATTACGGTGATGGAAAGTTTAAGTCTAAGTTCATTTTAATATTGTAGTGGAATGAATGGAAACCAGTTGCTGCCTGCATACTAAAAGTTAGAAAAATGATATCAGAGTTATAAAATACAACCACTTGCTTTGGTAAAAGATGAGCAGAAACATTAAGTATATACGTTTTTGTAGATATTACATTAAACATGCAACATTACTGGTATGATTCATGACAGCCTATTTGAGTGTTGACTACTGTTTCCTGTATCCAAGCATGAGGTGGCAGTTTGTCATAAATCTTCAGCCTGATGTCACCACAATGCATTGCTCCATCATGACAGTGACAGCACACAGGATGCTTTGTTTAGTTTTCTGTAAGAGGAGATATTTTCATCAGACTGCAGGTTTCAAATACCGATCACATTGTCTCAGGTCAAGTTTGATATTCACATTTAATCATTACATTTGTCCTGTGCCCAGTTTGGTTAAACAGAGGTGTGATTTCTTTGAGTCAGATGCACACTAACAAATAAAACAGACTGACACTGTAAAGAGTCAGAATATTAATGTTTTGATCATGATCAAAGGGTACTTATTCATAATATTGTTGAGCTACATAGTTTCCAACAATTAAGAAGCTGTCATACCAGTTATTTCAATCATCCTGATATACTGGATATAATGTCCTCCACACTTATGATTGATGTTTTGTAGGCCTGTCAGAGCAGTGGCATTATCCAAAGGGCGGCATTATCCTAACGTAATAACAGAAGAATATCAGCACTGCCCTTACCAACACATTGTCTCTTTACTGAAATGGCATTCCTACATGTTATGGTATTCATGTCTCATTAGATATTGTCTTCCTGTCCATTTGAGCATGTTGTTTTAAACATCTGCACAGTCCATCTGATAGTTATCACTTACAGTTTATAGTTAATAGCAAAAGGATTTAACACGAGAGTTGGTGGCAAGGCAGCAAAATGCTCTAAGGCTGCTTAGCTTGAATTCAATAAAGCTATGCAATTTTCTTTTATCTTTGTATTCTGTATTACAGTTAGGGATGGCGAAGGGATGGTTATCCGAGAATATTATTTGACTGTCTGTAAAGTTTATTGTCTGTAAAGTTTGCAGACACGGATGCCCCATTTTTCAGGGCATTTTCAATGAAAAAAAATATCGTTTTACATTCGGATAAATACGGTAATAGAAAACTGCTTTGCAGCGCTTTTTTGGCGCTCGTGCCGCCCCCGACGTGACATGAAAAAATGGCCCCGGGCGGCTGCCCGCTTCGCCCATGCCTAAAACATACCTGTCAAGTATCCCGTTTTGGCCGGGATTTTCCCGTATTTTACCCTCCTTTCCCGGCCCCCTCCCGTATTAGTATTTTCCCGTAAATTTCCGTATTTAACCTGTATTTATTAAAGATAATAATAATACCCCGGGGCGAGCCGCCCATTCCCAGTCTGACCTCTGTCACCCGCTACAGTAACCTATTGCATGTACTGTAGGTGGCAGTTGTCGCGAGGTTAGTGTGACATTGTCGGAGAAGAGTGACAGTTGACCTCCGAAACTGTCAAGGTAAATAAACATCCCATGTCTGATTAAAAGGACCAAAAACGTTTTTTAGTGGAATGGAAGACATGATGAATGTATTTGAACTATTGATTTATAATGATGTCGGGCCACGCCTGTGTATTTCAACGTGATGACGTGCATACCGGGGGCAATCGTGCTTGGGCGCGTTTGGTGTGTGCAGGACGGGGGTTTTCGGCTTTTTTACGTTATGGGCCCAAACTTGACAATGATGGAGGAAAACGACAGAGGATAACGACCCCCCCCCCCCCCCCCCCGACAATGATGGAGGAAAACGACAGAGGATAACGACCCCCCCCCCCCCCCCCCCCCCGCCACAAGATGGCGGCGCCATCTTGTGGCGATGTCATAAAACTGTCATGCTATCAATAAAGACCGATATGCCAATAAATAATGACTGAGAGCATCATTGACAGCATGAATAAAGTCACCTGGTTTCACGATGTCAGACAGTGGCCTCCGGTTACTGATGAAGGTATCTTAAATTAATACCGATATTAATTTGGCAATTAATAAGATGAAAACTATGAAGTATTTCAGTGTGGAATACTGAAGTAGAGGGAAATGTGTGACTGTAAACACTGGCTAGGCTACGTTTATACTGATCTTCGCAAGCTAACAGGCATTTAATCATTGTGTACAAGCCTTCGTGATTAAAAAATAATGTAGGGATTAAATATTAGTTTCGTGGGCTAACAGTGTTATGCCGAGAAATGCATGCCTGCCAAGATCTACACACAATAACTGAGAACTGAATGGATGTAATATGAGCTCAACCAAGTCAAAGTTGATAGAATAAAATGTGCGGACGGCGCCGCTTGAACTAAGTTAAAACTTGCTCAAAGATATTTTTAGACTCACCAGCAAACGTCGGAGATGGATGCGATATACGGCACAGCTAAGATCTGCCAAGATTTATATCCCCTGCCTTTTCAGCCACACAGTTGCATGTGTGAAATTCACATTCATTTGCATAAACGGGTGGATCTCGGCGAGAAGCAATTTCTGTACATAACAGTGGTGTTTAATCAATATGGCCAGGCTATGACATGATTAAGAAAAAAAACACGTTTCTGTTCCATTTTTAGATATTCAGGAGTATTTTATTCATCGGCTGGCCAGCGATGACCAGCAAAACAAAAACTACAGGTCATTGATTGAGGGTCAGAATTACCTGAGCTCTGGATGGGTCGGCCAAATACTACACTGCTTTTTGGACGACCACAGAATAATACTGAAAGGACACACCGGACACCGCACACCGCAGTAATGGCGGCCGCTCTACTTCCGGTTATTTCGCCGAATCAGTGTATACTTATGGCTCGCTTCTCCGGTCTGTCTCTACCGAGCTGTGCTCTGAGCGTGATGACTTAATCCAAGCCCGGCAGAGCGTCCCGTCATGTTTACCGTATTAAACTGTATGTGGGTTCATGAGCAACTGCTTAGCTTTCAGGAACAGTTGGAATTTTTCCATAGAGCAAACTTTACGGAAGTTAAGGTATTGACAATGTGACGTGCGCATTTGTGTCGGCGACGGCCTTAAAATTAACCGACAAGATTATTTAAAGTTCGAACGGTCAACAACCGGTCAAACGGCCACCGGTTAGCATCCCTAATTACAGTCCACACATTGCAGCCTACATTGCTCTTGGCAGTAAGTAAAATAAACTATAGTTACCCTAGTGGTTAGAATTGGCAAATGTAACTTGTTATTGGCTGCCATTACTATTTGGGAGGGCCTTTTAAGCTCCACTGACCCCCTTTCTTTGACAGAGTATGAGTAACCGATTTCATCAGAATCACTTATGTCCCATATGGCATGTACAAATGTGATTGTGATTGATGTGATTGTATTTTTCAGATATTTGACATGAACGCAAATCCCATTAATCTTCTTTTAATTTTTCCTGTTTCCTATCACATCCCTGAATAATGATCTAGCACATCTCTTCACATTACACGGTTGTTTTTGTTAGACTCATCCATCAACATCACATCTAAGATGTCAGTGTTGTGTAAAATTGAATATTGGCCATCTCTCTCTGTCCCAAGGTCCTGTGCCACCCAGTGCTGCCATGTCAGCAAAAGCCATTTCAGAGCAGACAGGGAAAGAGTTCCTCTACAAGTTCATCTGCACTACAGCGGCTGTGCAGAATCGCTTTCGGTATGCCAGTGTCACCTCTGATACTGACTGGGACCGCCTCACACAGGAGCATCAATGGCTGCTTAGTGAGGTGAGGCTGCTGCAACAAGCAAAAACTTGGATTAAAAGGGTCACTTTGCTGTCTAGGTTACTTGTCTCACTTGTGGCAGACAAAAGCACAGCTAATGCAGGTTTGTGTTGGCATAAGCCTTCAGTTCACATTCTTTTATAATGTTTAATAGTGATTTTTACAGAATATACACAATTCTGAAACCAAGAGACAAAGTCAGTGCATCAAATCTCAGACAAGATGAAGGCTGTCATGTTGTTAGGAGTATTTGGCTAATACATGATTACTGAATGCAATAAAGATATGGAAGGTTTAAAAATACCAGTGATACCAGTGCAGACTTTTTGTGATAGTACACCACTCACTAATGCTTGATTTCTTTTCCTCTACCCAGTGAAATCAGAAACCTAAGGCCCTGTCTGCATTTCAGTCACTTGATATGTGAAAAGCAATGTTTTTGTTTTTGTTTTTTTAATTTTGTTTTGTTTTGTTTTGTTTTTTAAACTAAACCTAGGTGAATGAATGGGCAAGGGAATGCTCTTGCTGTTAACTTAACAACTCTAACAATTTTTTCTTTTACATTTGAGAAATTGTCACATATTTTCATACACGCATTTCACTGAGTGAGACAAGTTTCTCATTAGAATTACCAAAAATCTGTATCTGTGGAGGTCAACTTTGTTTTGTAAAAGGGGATTTCTGTGATACCAATACCCTTTTTTTTAGCCTGGTATCTGTTTGATCTGCTATTCTGGTGGCTTTTGTCTTGCTAATAACTGTCTTCTGTCTTCTTCCCCTTGTAGCGGCTGGTTGTGAAACCAGACCAGCTGATCAAGCGGCGCGGGAAGCTTGGGCTGGTGGGCATCAACTTGGACCTGCAGGGTGTCAGAGACTGGCTCAAACCCCGCTTCATGAAAGAGACCACTGTGAGTCCACTGTTCCTCTGTTTGATGTCTTTCGGGCCATTTAGCTGTCTAGTCAACCCAGACAGAAAATGTTGTGAATTAATCTTTTGCCATAGTCCTTGGAGTTCATTTATCATTTATTCTTCATCTCAAATGTGTTTCTGGAGAATATTCTTGATTTGGTTCTCAAACATGGATGTCTTTCTTACTCAGTTTGGTATTTTTTGCATTTTGTAAGCGAGAGCCATGATCTCAGTGTGGTTCTCTGGCTAAATCCATTCTGAATTAGTTTGAAAATGAAGACCTAGCAGTCCAACACATGTAATAATCACATGAGTATCATGTGCTATTATATGAAAAGCCAGTCAGCCAATCATACCTTGTCCATTAGTCCCAGCATATGGAGCCGCTATATGTGGTGTCAGTTGTGTACAGCACCACAAGACACATGTTTATGTTTAGATCTGCCAGGTCAGAGGTTACGCCAATGAGGGGGTTTAGTGGGTCAGGTGGGGAGCCTATTCTTGTCTGACATCCAAACAACCCTGCTCTGCTGCTCTTAGAACAAGCAGTCACCATACTTGCTGCCTTTAAGCAAACTGAGAGTGAATTTATGCACTAGCCAGCTTTTTCCACAACTTATTTTGTTACTCAGCTTTTTTATTTTTACCTCCATGTCCCCATACAGGGAATTTGTACAACACGTCATTTTTTTGTTAAGCCATTTCTTTTCCCGTTTAGCAGTAGTTTCTTCTCAAGTCCCTTACAGGGTTAACATGCATGTGTTTTATGAAATGAAACTGTCTATTTTGACAGGTGGGAAAAGCAAAGGGTGTCCTGAAGAACTTCCTTATTGAGCCATTTGTTCCACATGCACAGGTAATGTCCTCAGTCCACATGATGCCTAACTTGGTCAGAGTCACTTTGGTTAAATTGAGAAAATGGATGTTATTAAAAAAATATTTTCCACTGTCCTGTCCACCCAGGAGGAGGAGTTCTATGTTTGCATCTACGCCACGCGTGAGGGCGACCATGTGCTTTTCCATCATGAGGGAGGAGTGGATGTGGGTGATGTGGACGCCAAAGCCCATAGGCTGCTGGTCGCCGTGGGTGACAAGCTGAGCGAGGACCAAGTCACAGAGCAGCTCCTCACACATGTCCCTGATGATAAGAAAGAGTACGGATATTTCTTACCCCCCTCCTTTTTTTCTTTTTGAAAATGTTTTATAAATTTCTCTTTTGATGGCACAGTTCAGGACAGATGTGGTAACACTGATTCAAACTAGCATGCTGCTGTGGTTTCACACAAACTTTGTTGATTGAAACTACAGAACATGTTGGATATTGTGTTGACATTAAGGTGAAATGAAGAGGATTTCCTGAATGGTTAAATATCACACAAAAATTTGATTTCAATTCTGTTGTCTTTGTGTTGACTATTCCTCTTTGCAAGTGAGCTAGTGAGGCTGCGATTTGCTGTTTTGTGGAGTGCTAGGCTTTTTCTCATGAAACTGTGTCCTTGGTTGTACCAACAGAGTGACATTTAGCAGTTTGTTTTCGTCTGTTTGTTTTTTTTTTTCTTGTCTACATGCTGTTTCTATCTCTATTGCAGAAAACACACTGGCCTCTCTGGCCCTTTCTCTACCTCCTCCTTTGAGGCAGAATTGTTGTGCAACAAGAAACGTCTTAATTTATATTTACACAGATGGGTAGCACGGATGTATCTCTATTGTATGTTTTTTTTTTTGTATTTCATTGAGCAATGTTGTCATTGACCGCTCAGCACAATACAAAGTAAATGTGTGTTGTTTTTATGCTAATTTTAATCTAATGATCTTTTCCCCTTGAAGAGTCTTGGCCAGTTTTATAGTGGGTCTCTTCAACCTGTACGAGGACCTCTACTTCACCTACCTTGAGATCAATCCACTAGGTACGTTCTTCCTAATTTCATATTCCAATCACCTGCTAATATTACAGTGGTCTGCTAACTTTTGAATCTTCCAAAAGAAAGATTCAGGTTACTGTACATTTCTTCAACTAAGGAAAACGAGATTATTTTAACAAATATCAAATCTGTAATTAAGCAAATTGGTGTTCTTCAGCACCACAATACAAATTTGTCTTCCCAGAAAGAGTCTTACCACCACAAAGTAACTCAAACAACAAAAAGATAGTTATCTAGTTCAAGTTTCAGTTATTTGTTTCAATAACTGATTGGTTTTGGAGCAAGTGTCAAAATAAAAAGACTGAGAGATACATTCGTTTGTAGCACTCAAAATTGTTGGTGCAGTTTCAGGCAAGCAGCTCAAAACATATCATTGACATTATCATCTTTATCACTCTTGCTGCTACAACTGATAGTACTGACAGTTTGAGTGACAAACAATAAAGGTGTTTCTCCTCCTTCCACAAATGTTAGGAGGCCTAAAGCAGTAGGGATACCGGTCTTATACCGGTTTTTCTTGACTTAACATCTGCTAATACCTTTTGAAACAAAGTATGTAAAGGATGTATGTGTTAACAAATATCATTGCTGTGTTAACCATCTGTCTTCTGTCAAGTTGCTGAACTGTACTTCTGCTGTCTTTTAATAGTTTTTTGATAGAGCATTCCTCTCTCTGATACCACTATTAATATTCTGATCTGCAGCTGAAGAGAAATGTCTGGAGGAATGCTTGGAACTATTGAAAGTTGCAGCATTTTTAAAACCTCTCCGAATTGTTTCATTTTTTTAACTCATTATTTGATTGCCCAGGTATTTTGGCTAAATGAGATTTAGGCACTTTTATGTCATATAAAGATGCTTTGTTATTCCTCAGTGAATAAAATTACTTTTTTCCTTGTGCTAGTGGTCACCAGTGATGGAGTGTACATCCTTGACATGGCGGCCAAGATTGATGCCACAGCAGATTATATCTGCAAGGCCAAATGGGGTGATGTTGATTTCCCCCCACCCTTTGGTAGAGAAGCCTATCCTGAGGTGAGAGGAAAGCACAGTAGAACACATTTCTTGGCTCATTAGAGGCCATGGAGTTGTAATGGTTGTTGATATGAATGGCTTTTCTTGGTTTAACATTTTCAATCATGAAAGATGTATGAGTAGGATCATTCTGATGGAATATTTTTGTCTCTCTAGACGGTTTAACAGACTAATGTGTAATTTACACCCAAATGCATTTATACCTTGTAATCTTTAAGGCTGCTTTGTTGTAAACCACAGCATATCAGTGGAATGGAGTGCAGAACAGACATTATTTCATTTCAGTTTCACCAAAGAGTGCATTTTATGAGTTTGATCCACTTCTTCTAGCCCCCCACTCTACCCAGAATGCTAAGCATCTCATTTCCACATATAATTTACTGCATGCTAATTATGCAATGGATCACAGATAAGTAGCCAACTGATAAAGTCAACATGAAATCTGCAAAATACACCAGTATATCAAACTGTTTGTGTAATAGCACAGTAAAGGTAAAAAGAGATGACTGTGGTGAACAGCTCCTCCTTAGTAATTGTTGTCTATTCTTTGTTTGTTTCTCTGCAGTCACGAGTGTGCAGTTTGCTCAGTTTAGGTTGGCCCTGCAATGGGCTGTGTTTATTTTTGCTGAGTCAGTGAAAAGAAACTGTCATGCCTCACTGTGCTCTCTGCAATCAGGGTCAGTGTTTCATCCTTACAAGTTCTTGTGCACTGGGGCAAGAAAGGCTTTGAACTGAAACCACCATGTAATGTTTATAGCCCATAAGTCACTTATTAAATACGTTTGCATAATAATAATAAAAATACATTATTTGATAGAAACCATTTTTGTCAAACACATTTAACCCAGGTTGGAACAGCCTGTGGCCTGGAGCCTGGGCCAGTTGAGTATAGCACATGTGCATAATCAACATATGTGAGTTTCAGATCCATTCTGCTCCCACTCTGTTTGGAACTGGAAGAACTGCCACATCAAGATATTTAGAACTGTCAAAAGTTAAGTTGACTGCCTCAGGGTACAAATGCACTTTGAGATTCATTGCCAGTCATGTTTTTCTTCACACTTTAATGAAGGACAGTGGAATGAAGCTCATTTCTGCCAGTAGCTTTCAACCAGCAACCCATGCTTAATGAGTTCTGCTGCAGTGAGCAGCTTCGGTGCACAAGGAGCTTCAGAGGCCACTCACACTGGCAAGTTTGATCCGCGCCCAAGCACGATTGCCCTTAAAATCCGGATTCTTTGACCAGTGTGATCGCTCCGTATCGTGCTTGAATACAGTACACTTCCCCCGCTCTGGCACGGTTGGAGGAGGTGTGCTTCAGCGCGGTACGGGCGCGTACACGAGCACATGCACGGTCACGCACGCAGTGCGCGGACGTAAATCATGCAACTTTCCTCCTGCCTCTGCAAAATTGTTTAATGTGCGCAGCGCGATTACCGGCGAATGGCCGCGTTGCGCAATCAATAATCAACCATGTTGTCTGTGTCGCTGTCCGTTGTGCTGCTGCAACCGCGTATAAACAAAAGTCGGTTTATAATGAAAGTACAGCAGTCTGTGTGCGGAGATCCGGCAGACCTGGTGCTGGCCGGCACCGGTCGGTGTGCGGCCACCCAGTCACCCGGTCTGCCGGATCTGCCAGGTGCCGCTCCGGCTGTCAGTTGGATGCTTTCTGAAGGAGGAAGTTTCCTCCAAAACTGTCAAGGTAAATAAACATCCCATGTCTGATTAAAAGGACCAAAAACGTTTTTTAATTAAAAGGAAGACATGATGAATGTATTTGAACTATACTGATTTATAATGACGTCGGGCCATGCCTGTTGTCGTATTTCAACGTGATGACGTGCACAGCGGGGGCAATCGTGCTTGGGCGCGTTTGGGAAAAAGGTAATGAGTGCAGGCCAGCCGGGGACTGGGGAGGGGGGGATTTTGGCTTTAGCACGATACGGACTCAAACTTGCCAATGTGAGTGGGCCCTCAGTCTTGGGCTCTACTTCCATGCAGTGACCACAGTATATAACCAGTCCTGTGGCGTGTCAATTGCAGGAGGCCTACATCGCAGACTTGGATGCCAAGAGTGGTGCCAGTCTAAAGCTGACCCTGCTGAACCCTCGTGGCAGGATCTGGACCATGGTGGCCGGAGGGGGGGCCTCGGTAGTGTACAGGTATGCATCACAGGCCTTTTATTGATGAAGGGTGGAGTTTCTACAGAGCCTTGTCAGCTAGCGTGAGCTGTTCAGAGTGCATTGCCTAATGAGGATTCCTTGATCTAAACATATTTTCCAGTGATCAAATCTGATTACATATCCTTTGATGTATTCTAGCAGAAACTGATGAGTTAAGATATGACATCTTTCATATAAGAAGATGAATAGGACAGTTAATAACAATTTGTGGTGCAGATTTGCCTAATCTTTTGTTTGATCTTTGCAAGCCCCAGTTTGTACTTTGCAGTGTTAGTCTTAGAGTGACCACAAAAAGTTTCAGCTTTTTAAATTGTTTCCATTTTTATGTATAAACTAAGTCACCACAGTTAATTAAAAGTGACAGGCAGAAAAACTGGTGGTTCAAGTAGCTCAACGATGGGTTGTAATCTTGAACACTAAATGTATTGTATAATAGGAGAGCCATAGCTGCATTTGAGAGTATCTTGGACAATACAGATCACCCATGTCACAATATACTGCTGCAACACATTACTGTTTTAGTAATAGGTGTATTCTTCCTGAAATATGTATAGCTATCTAACCAGCCACGTGGAGTGACCATAATGGCATATTGCCTAATTTGTCTGCTTAGCATCGACTTTGATTGTTGTGCATTTGTCTGTGCTGTCTTCATTTGTATAGGCCATAAGTATACGTATTTAAAAGACATGTGACACAGTATTTGACTGCTCATCTTCCCTCTGCTGCAGTGACACCATCTGCGACCTGGGTGGAGTGGATGAGCTGGCCAACTACGGCGAGTACTCTGGAGCACCCAGTGAACAACAGACGTATGATTACGCAAAAACCATCCTCTCCCTCATGACCCGCGAGAAGCATCCACAAGGTGGGTGTGGCCACAATGAACACCAGGGGCAGTCTGGTTTCCCCAAGGTGGGGCTAAAGATGTATTGGGGAATGAAGGAAGGTAGTAGGTTGATAGGTTGCCTGCAGACATGCGTGTGCTATTTTGATTATACCAGTTGAATTATTAAAATGTGAATTATTTAATCCTATAAACTTAGAGTATTGGAGTGTTTGTTCAGATCACATCTCTGCAGTGTAGCCTTCAGTCCTTGAATTGTTTGTTCTCCTTTAGTCACAAGGCCACTGTTCACTATTTGTATGTTGCCGTCAATACACTCCAAGGCTGTCAGCAAACTATGTAACTGAGGTGTCAAATTACAGCCATGGACTTTCTGTCAACATGCTAACTTCTCTCTCTGCACCCTGCAGGGAAAGTGCTGATCATTGGAGGAAGTATTGCCAACTTCACCAATGTAGCTGCAACATTCAAGGTGAAACATTTCAACACTTACTTTATCTGAGACATTGTTTGTAAAGTAAAATGTGATTACTTATTACTTTAATTCTAGCAACAGCTATTATAAATGTTTTCACATGGTTCCAGTGTAAGAGTCTGTGACTTGTGTTTTCATTTCTTGTGGACGCACACACTCTATATGTGATTCAGAGCTGCTGTCTCACTGGACTGAGTGTACTGTTTATTGAAACACATTAGTCTCCTGCAGCATTCACAGTAGTGAGTAGAAAATAATGATTTGAATTAAATGTGCTTCACAGTACAGATTGAATGATAGTTAAATGTAGTCAATGCAAAGTAGAAAATTGTCACACAATATAAAAGATCGATAAGCTTGGAAAACTGTTTGAAAAATGTCAGAATTTGCTAGATGTGAAGGGGACATCAGGCTTTTAAATGTGAACAAACATTACTTGAAACAAAATTGGACGGCTATATCCATGTCTAATAGTGGGTTGCTGTATTTTTCATTCAAATACTTCTGACATTTATTAAGTAATGCACAAAATATTAAATTTGCTTTGCAATATTCAGTAAGCTGCTCGCTATTTCAGAAGATGTTGTTATCAGTTACAGTGAGTTATGCTCTGCTCTGAGGATCAGGAGTCTATCTGAATAAACTTTCTAATTTAAATAAGACAGTTACTCAAATTTACATTTGATCCATTGTCCATTTTGCTTCCATAATAATCACATCACTGCACTGATGTGGCCTGCTCAGTGTAATTTAGTTTTTCATATTATAGTCCATCCATCTATACTTATGCAGTTAAAACAGCACAATGACAACACTTGAGGTAAATGAGTAATTTCAGCAGGTAACATTTTTACAAAAGAGTATATATATCTGTGTGAGGCAGTGTCCACACCAAAATATTCCCTGGGTCTCTGAGCCACAATCATACGATATACAACTGCACACGTTTTCAAAGGATTGCTTCTTGTCTGTCTGCTCAGGGCATTGTTAGGGCCATCAAAGACTACCAGGGTCCACTGAAGGAGCATGAGGTCACCATCTTTGTTCGGCGTGGTGGCCCAAACTACCAGGAGGGCCTGAGGGTGATGGGGGAAGTAGGTGAGTAACGCAAGGTTCAGGGTCAAAGGGCAAGGGCCAGTCACAGCTTGGGAATGAGATGATTTTCATTAGTGTGTAACATGTCATTTTGAAGATATGAACATGCTGGTTGATGAAAACATTCCTCAACATAATGGCAAACAACAGTCTTGTTGACAGGGAAGCTCTCATTTTAACAAACTCTGGTTGTTGGAGCAGGTGCACTGATTTACAGAAGTATTTTGTACAGTTACATGTTTTCTTTTCTATACTGTACATAAAAGACACATTGGCAGATAATTATACTGCAGACTGCATACACAAGTGTCTGGAGTGTTTGAAAGCCAGTAATATGATACTGCCTTCACTCTCAGGACATTGAGCCAGTTATTTTAACTCTTTGTTGTTTCTTTCTGCAGGGAAGACTACAGGCATCCCCATCCATGTGTTTGGTACAGAGACCCACATGACAGCCATTGTGGGCATGGCTCTGGGACACCGACCAATCCCCAACCAGCCTCCCATGGATGCACACACGGCCAACTTCCTCCTCAACGCCAGCAACAATGCTATGGTATTATGCCACGATACAACACTGGGGATGCCACAAATGTCTCTAATTTCTGTTTAGATCTTGCAAAGCGTTACATTTTTAAGTGTTTTACCTGTCTTTTTATGATACTATTCAGTTACGTGCACTGTATTCAAAGTGACAGTCAGGAAGGCATCGACTTTGCATGTAGTCTGGCTAGTTTATTATGTAATTATCCAATCAGGACTTAAAGTCCTCAAGCACCATGCATATGCTCAGACATAGAACATTAAATGTACTTCACATAGTATAGTTTAAACTATAGTTAAATGTAGTAAATACAAAGTAGGAGACGGCCACATAAAATAATCTACATCATCTTAGAAAATTATTTGAAAAATGCCATAAATTGTTTTAGGTGAAGGGGCTAGTATGCAATAAGATCACAAAATATTTGAAGTTTTTTCCTGGTGGAAAAATGTGTCAACTATATTCATTCAGACTCATTCAGAAAATCTTTGTAAGCCCTGTCCATTTTTTTCTTCTTGTTTATATTGTCAATGTCAGGACTTTTGCCGATCTCTTTTATAAACCATGGTCCTCTATTTTAACTAGATTCACACAGTAGCAGGTATGTTTCCTCTTGACCTGAATCAAGGCCATATTCATTAAGTCCCAAAGACTGTAAACTTAAATTTGTGCTTTCCAATGGCATTGAGGCTTTTTCCCTTCAGTTATCACTGATTGCAAACAAAATTACTACCGAAAAAGACATAGAACACAATTACCATTGCATTACATCTATATACATGCAAAGCGATTATGATGATTTTAATGTTTTCTCTACAAATGCGCAAATTGGCAAGGTATCACTATTTGAGGCAAACTTACGTCAGTACAGCTATCAGATTCCTCCCTGACAGCTTTAATGGACATAAATGTATAACCACTCAAAGCATAGTATAATCCTTTGCTTTAAACAAGAGCCCTTGTTCCCTTTCTCTCACTGTCACTCCCAGGGCAGCATTCTTGTGTCTGGCTCTTTTGTTGATGACATGATTTCAGTGTGTTATTAAATGCCTCCAGTAGTACCGGCTGTTCAGGGCTTCCAAACCTGTTTGGCTGTCTTAGTTTCCCCTGTGCTACCACATGTTGGAGCTATGAAACCCTTTCTATTTTTTTGCAGCAGTAAAACGTAATACTCTGTTTGACTCCCAACGGTGTTGACACAAATTTTAAAATTCAACACCGAACATTGTCAAGAGCCCCTAAATGGAGTTGAGTTTTTCACAAAGCTGCACAAATTTGTGAAAACTCCTTTCTCCACTTCCTCTCACCACATTTCTCAACTCCACTCAATCCTCTTCTTCTGCTGGGCTGTGAATAATGCAAAGCTTGTGTCTCTCTCCTCTCTGTGCCAGACTCCAGCTGCCACAAGGACAGCCTCGTTCTCTGAACACAGAGCAGCTAATGATGCCACTCCGGCCAAAAAGTCTAAAGCAGGTCTCCCAGCAGGTAACAAACACCAACAGGGCTCACCTTTCTCTGCTGCTTCTCATCAGCCAGACTCCATATGTTTACTCAGTCATACACTCATCCTTTGCTGTTTGCTTCTTTATCTCTCTCATTGTTGCTTTCTATATCTGCTCACCTCACCCCATCTCCCACTGTCGCCACTATTCTGCATTTTAATTCTTTCTGTTTCTCCTTCCTCCACTTGTTTTTCCTCCATGCACTCGGTTCCCTCACCCTCATCTTTTTTCATGATTGTTTCTCTAAGACTCTCTTCACCCTGTCCTGTGGCCCCTGAAGAATGTGGTCACAGGGGATTGGAAAGGTAAGTGGTGGGTGTGCCATGCCCACACCTGTCTCTGCCATCCATGCTCGACATTTGGTTTGTCCCCTTTCTCTTTGACCCTCACCCTTCCTCCTCAGTCCAGGTATAAAGGAGTGTGTCTGTGTGTGGCTTTGACACCTGCATATTCTGCATCACCTCTGTGCTGCCACCTGGTTGCAAATTCCAATCGGTACATCTCGTTCTGTACAATAAAAAAAATATCTCCAATCTCTACCTCACATTATCGGTCACAGGCCTAAATAAAGACTGCTAGATAATTCTTAAATTAAGCACATCAATTTTCTAACATTGAGACTCAAATTGGTGAGAAATTACTTTTAATCAAACTGGGGATTTTGAGAGCAAATGTTTTTTAGACTCAGTTTGGTGTAAGTGTGTAGGGTTTGGCTGTAGAATTAAAAGGCAATAGTTCATATGTTTGCTACATGGCAATGACATTTTTATTGTGGGTTCAGGGCCGTCCGAGTTTGCCTTTTTACAGCAGCAGCACTGTACAGTTGACACAGCTGAGGCATGCCCTGTAGCGGCTAAGCTTTGCATGCTCTTTCCTCTGCTGTGATTCATGTATTTCTTGGAGACTGTTTTTTTTCCCTAAAAAATAAGAAATACATAACATGCAGTTGACAGAATGCATTGAAACCTGTCAGTTGAATAAGATCGTTTTGCACTCATTGTTTTGTTCTCTTTTTTTGTGCTCATTATATCATATTTGTGTTTCCATCCTGTGGGGTCACAGAAGCACAAGCCTCTTCAGGTTGCAGTGGAGGTAGGGAAGGTTGTGAAAAACCTGTCCTCCAGCCTTCTCCCCCCTCTCTCTTCCCTCTGCCGTCCCCTCTCTGTCTGTGCTCAGATGTTCCTCCTCAGTCTCTCCTTCCTTTGGGCTTTCCTATGGTGACTGGCTCATTGTAAGGGCTGTGTTCCACCACTGAACTTTAATTGATTGAAAATAGCAGTCATTCATTAATTTTCCAAGCCGCTTATCCCGATAAGGTTCATGGAGCCTGCAGCCTATCCCAGTGCTCATTGGGCAAAAGGTGCAGACACGCCCTGGACAGATCTTCAGTCCATTTTTAAATGCTCAACACTAACAGGATGGTATTACTTTTGCAGTCCTTGAACTAAAGTGATTATTTGATTTAATTTTGATTGTTAAGTCGGACTTATTGTTTTATTTAACTTCTGTTTCAGTTTTAATTGTTTAATTGTTCAATTGTTGGCACTGTTACTATGCATACTTATGTAACAGTTGAACAGAAGCACAGAGTAACAGTAATTTTGATTAGCCTATGTATACAATAATTTTGATTAATGTTTGTAATCAATGGATGTTGGAGAACCATGATACTGTAATGTTTTATATAGCAATATTTCAACTGGACGGTATTGTCATATTTTGGATATTGCCCAAAGCCTAGTGGTATTTCCTTAATTGCATTATCTGGGTTTTAAGAGTAACCTCGCGAAAGAATTGACAATGACCTACTACTATTGAAGCGGACTTTTCAGTTCAAATTTTGTGGTTACATTTAAAGACCAGTTTTATACCAGAGCAGTCCTGCTCAATGTCGGTCCACGAGCTCTGTGCATCAGAAGGGAGGGAGTGTGCCAGGGCTTTGGGAAGGGGAGACCTGGAGGAATTGAGCAAATGTGTGACTAGTTGCTGTGTCATTATGATACACATAACCTCAAACAACATTACCCGTTAACTTGGCATAGTTTAAAAGACCCATCAAAACTCATCACTGATTACAGTTTAATTTCTCAACTCTGTTACAGAATAATTTGCTGTTACCATGCTCTAGTCTGCCTGTAGTCTTTTTACGTGATCGCCATAGTTTTAGCTCAATAATGTATGTGCAGTGGTCAGTAGCACAACCTACTGATGCAGCCTTTTGTCTTGAATGCAGCTCATTTCTGCTGGTGTGTTTTTGATGCGTTGTGTTAGCTGGCTTTAACAGTATTGCTGTGCTCTGGGTTGCTGTGGTGTCTGGAACTTGTTTCTTTGAATATTTTCATTAAAGAGGGGCATTTGGTTGGCTTTTAAACATTTCTTTGTGGCATTTCCCTGTCCTTCAAGCTAAGGTGCCAATTCTTTGTTGCCATAGAGTGAAGGGAGGCATAAATTGTACAATTACTTATTTAGATTATAAAACATGGTTTTTAGTATAAATTTACCACTTCATCAAAATATCCTTCTTTTTATCTGTTTCATTGTGACTGAATACAAACACTATAGATGACTCGCTCATCCAAATTTAATTATATGACCATCTCAAGACATGAGTGATTGCTGGCAGTTGTCTGTCAAACGGAGGGAATTCAGTTGATCAACTACACAGGATTAGTGTAGGACTAAGCAGAGTTGTAGTTAACTTGCCAAAATGTGCAGGATTATTTTTCACCATAACAATGTGGCTCAAAGTGTCACCCATTACAATTCTCTCATCATTCTACCATCACCACAATTGCAAATTAAAACTGTAACATTGTGAGACCTCCTAATCACCCTGTTGAATTAACACTGTGTCCTGTATCCTCCCTGGGAGTTCTGTGTGTATTC
Organism: Myripristis murdjan; assembly: GCF_902150065.1. NCBI lineage: Eukaryota > Metazoa > Chordata > Actinopteri > Holocentriformes > Holocentridae > Myripristis > Myripristis murdjan. The sequence goes on from NC_043998.1 coordinate 7,878,349, forward strand.
TGCTTGCTACAGCTCTCGTTCCTGCTCTGTCCCCAAAAATGACTCCCCCGTCTTATCATTGATTTCTCTTTCTCCAAACCCCAACCCCACATGCCCCCTCTTTTCTCTGTCTGTCATCTCTTCTCCACAGCCAAAGCCACGACCCTGTTCAGCAGACACACCAAGGCCATCGTCTGGGGCATGCAGACACGTGCTGTGCAAGGCATGCTGGACTTCGACTACGTGTGCTCACGGGACGAGCCTTCGGTGGCAGCCATGGTCTACCCCTTTACGTAAGTTGCCAATGATCTCAGTACAAAACTGCAGGGTTATGGGGATGTAAACTATTTACTGTATGTGTTTTATTATTTTTTCTCCAAACAAGGTGAGATGAGGTAATATACACATTGGCATTGTGTGAGTACTAGCTACGCATGAAGCTTTTCATCCTCAGCTTCTGCTGTGTATCAAACATTAGTCACGCTTCAGCTTGCTGGAACATCTTTTACTTCACATAATCTTTACAAGAGTTTTTCAAGGGTCAGTCACCAAAATTTTGCTTTAGGGACTCAGAATCACCACCACTTTCTTACTTAGTATAAAAACCTGTCACTGCAGCTGCTGATATTAAACACTGGAGAAGGGGGAAAAACTCTGGTAGGGAATTTTCACTGCAAAAGTTAAAGCTCCACAGAATATCAGAGTAAAATATGACTTGATGCAAATTTTCATTGCTCCATTCTGCTTGTGAGGCCAGTTTCTTTAGTGTAACTGTCTGTCTGTGTTGTACAGTGGGGATCATAAGCAGAAGTTCTACTGGGGTCACAAGGAGATCCTGTTGCCAGTCTACAAGAACATGGCCGACGCCATGAAGAAGCACACAGAGGTGGACGTTCTGATTAGCTTTGCCTCACTGCGCTCAGCCTTTGACAGCACCATGGAGACCATGCAGTACCCACAGGTAGACAACACATAACATTTATTATAATCAGTGATCTCTCTCTTCAGTGCAAGACCATCTGAGACTCAGACAAGTGAGTATCAACTGGAATTCTTTCTTTGTCTTATCTAATTGTATCCCTAGATCCACACCATTGCCATCATAGCTGAGGGTATCCCTGAAGCCCAGACCAGGAAGATGATTAAAATGGCAGATGAGAAAGGCGTCACTATCATTGGCCCTGCTACGGTATGTTGTTATACCACACACGCCTACCCATCTACTGAAAAAAGACTAATTGGAACAAAATGCTGCTAATGTAGCGGCCATTGTGTTTATCTGTGGGTGTATGGGTGTCTTTTCTAAGCAATGCATCCAAAAAGGAAATAAAATAATTTAAAAATGGAGACACAAAAGACATAGAACACAGAAGTTTTATATTTCTAAAATTCTTGGGCACAGGTTGGTGGCATCAAGCCAGGATGTTTCAAGATCGGCAATACAGGTGGCATGCTGGACAACATCCTGGCATCCAAGCTGTACCGGCCCGGTAGCGTGGCATATGTGTCACGCTCTGGGGGTATGTCCAATGAACTCAACAATATCATCTCCCGCACCACTGATGGTGTTTATGAGGGCGTCGCCATTGGAGGAGACAGGTAATGTGTGCCTGAAAAACTGGGAAACTTGGGGCTTAAAAGGCTGAGGCATAATCCCTTTTCAGGTATATGTTTTAGATTTGTTAAATGCCTCACTGAAGACAATCTACACATTTCCCCAGGAAAGCTTTTAAGGCTTAGAAATCTTTCTTCCTTTATACCCTTTTTGTCATTATTTATTCCCACTCTCTTTCTTCTGCCTAAAACCCATATTACAACCTCCCTAAACTGGCCCAAAGTCATAAATTATATTTCAATATCTTGGGCATATCACTCTAGCTTTGCTTTTCCCTAAAATCATGCATTAACTTGCAAGACCGCTGTCATTATGATCTTTTGAGCATATTCTTGCAAAATGTGTCAGATAAGACCCCAAAATTGTTTTGCATAAGAATAGAGCAACCAGGGTTCTGTGGATTTAGTGAAGCTGGAGAATGAAGATTTTTAGGTATTTCCCTTTTTCACAGAAGCATGCTTCTCTGAGGTAGCCTTTTCCCCAAAGTAAACTATTAAAAGGCATGCTGTCCTCTCTAAGTATTGCTGTTGTGGTTTTCTCTGCCCAGGTATCCAGGCTCCACATTTATGGACCATGTGCTTCGTTACCAGGACACTCCAGGGGTTAAGATGATGGTGGTGCTGGGAGAGGTGGGACTAACCCCGCGTTTATTTATATTTTCAGAATGGCATTAACAGCTTTTACTTTGTGGAACAGATGAGCTTATATCCTGTATAACTTGTGCCATGTCATAATTTTTATCCTAAGAGTGGAAGATAGATCTCGTGGGCTGTAAACTTACTGTATATAAACTACTATATATACCCCACTATCTATCTGTCATACTGCTACTACTGTCATACCTCAAATGTAGAGTATAATGTACATTTGTGTGTTTGCACGCTATTCTCTTCTAAAGATACACTCGTAGCCCAGCACTGGGATACAGACGGTCTTCTCTCACTTGCATACCTCTGATGTGTGCACTACCTTTTGTTGAATCAAACGTGCAATATACAGTAAACACATATACACTACTCACAAAAAGTTAGGGATATTTGGATTTTGGGTGAAATTTATGGAAAATATAAAAAGTTCACGCTACAGTGATATTATATCATGAAAGTAGGGCATTTAAGTAGAAGCATACACTGGTGATTTCCTCATCTCAAACAATTTCTTGAAACAAAAGCCAACAACAGTGGTGGATATACCACAACAAAAAATGTCAGTGTCAATAACTTGTCATGTGCCCTTGAGCATCAATTACAGCTTGACAACGACATCTCATACTGTTCACAAGTCGAGTTATTGTCTGCTGACGCATGGCATCCCACTCTTCTTGAAGGGCGGCCCTCAGGACATTGAGGTTCTGGGGTACAGAGCTCCGAGCCTCTACACGGCGACTCAGCTGATCCCATAGGTTTTCTATGGGATTCAGGTCTGAGAAAGTGCAGGCCACTCCATTTGAGATACCCCAGTCTCCAGCAGCCATTCCCTAATGATACGACCTCGATGAGCTGGAGCATCAAACACCTGATGTGAATTTTGCCGTTAAACTCCTTGTTAGAGAACAGCAACTTGTGCAAAAAGTACTGAAACATTGAACAGTTGGACATGTGCATTCAAAAGTTTACAGACGGTCACATTAAGTTCACCTGTAAAGGTTATAATGCATTTTAGGTTCATCCTGAAATTTCACCCGAAAGCCGAATATCCCTAACTTTTTGTGAGTAGTGTAGATCTGCTGTGTACTGGTTGTTAATTATTCAGCCATAACAAAACTGTGACATACCTTATTGTGTGTACACACTTAGCTCCAGTATTCTTTTTATTATTCCTGTTAATTTCTTTTTGTTGCCTTTCTCTTTTGTTTTCGAGTGATATTATATAAGCACTAAAAGCCACTGTAAACTGGAGTCAAATTCCTTGTATGCATAAGCACACAAGGAAATTGATTCTGTTTTTGAATATTTCCTTAATTCTGATTCTCCAGATTGGCGGCACAGATGAATACAAGATATGCCAGGGCATCAGCGAGGGCAGGATAACCAAACCTGTGGTGGGCTGGTGTATAGGAACGTGTGCCACCATGTTCTCCTCTGAGGTCTGTTGACTGTACTGATGACTGGGTTTGATCTTTGTGAAAAAAGATTATAGCAACCTTAGAATTTGATCTTAACAATACTGTACATGATGCTGCTATCTTTAGGTTCAGTTTGGCCATGCTGGGGCTTGTGCCAACCAGACATCAGAGACAGCAGTGGCTAAGAACCAGGCCCTGAGGGACGCTGGAGCCTATGTACCCAAGAGCTTTGATGAGCTTGGCAGTGTCATCAGGTGAGACATTCAGTATATGGTCATCTAACAGGTTTTTTTTTTTTTTTTCATGAGTGAATAATCTGGAAGGTGTCTCGCTGACATTGTGCATTTGTGGTGAAACAGCACAGTGTATGATGAACTGGTGGCCAATGGTACCATCGTTCCTGCTCAGGAGGTCCCACCCCCAACAGTGCCAATGGATTACTCTTGGGCCAGGGTAAGGCATTTGCTCAACACCTTGAGAACCCCAGAAAGGTTCTTTTTTTGTTTTGGTATTTTTCATATGTACAGAGCCAGTGCAGAAAAAATTAACCATTGAATTTAGTATACATTCTTAAAATTTCCATTAACAGATCTAGCTGAATGTTCAAAGCAGGTGGGATGTACATTTTCACACTGCAGTGATTAATTGTGTTACAGAATCCTGCTAATATTTGCTTTACTGCGCCTCTTTTCCCCAGGAGTTGGGTCTGATCCGTAAGCCAGCATCATTCATGACGAGCATCTGTGACGAGCGAGGCCAGGAGCTAATCTACGCCGGCATGCCTATTACTGAGGTCTTTAAGGAGGAGATGGGTCTAGGAGGGGTGCTGGGTCTGCTCTGGTTCCAACGCAGGTGTGTTGGTGCTATGGGACAAACATATTGGGAACTGGGAAAAGAAAAACTGGCTATTCATCTTTTTTGCATGATGGTTATTAAGCCTGAAGACCAAATTAGTGAAAAGAGCCCAGCTGAGTCAGGGCACTACTGTTGTCACTATTTTAGTCTTATCTAAGCAAAGGATCCCACAGAAAACCTTCTAGAGACAGTTACTTTGTCAGTGTTTTTGGCTGACAATGGTGTTGACTCATCAGCCATCAAATTAGGTGCTTATTCCAAACGTTTTTGTGAGGTGAATCTTAACAGTCATCACTTCATTGTCCCTTTGCAATTTTATGTAGTGTAATGTTAAGTCTTTTTTACCCCCTAAACTATTTGATAACATGTCGATTGATTTTGTAGTTTCCCAATGGAGAAAAGGTGAAGCAGAATGAATAGTCATGGTCAAGGGATACTACTTAAGCTTTGGTATGCTCCTGTCTAGGTTGCCACGCTATGCCTGCCAGTTTATTGAAATGTGCCTGATGGTGACTGCTGACCATGGACCGGCAGTTTCTGGTGCCCACAACACGATTGTCTGCGCCCGCGCTGGCAAGGACCTCATCTCAAGCCTCACCTCTGGCCTGCTGACTATTGTTAGTACCACTCACAGACACAAACAAACACTTCACATACACTATCATTTTGGCATCATTGTCAACCAGCCAACGGATTACATAATGAGTAATGATGATAATTCAGGCTATCATAGTGGGTTAATTGGCTAAGATCCATACCATGTCCTGGGTTTAAATCTGGCTTGAGATGTTTGTTCCATGTATTCCCCTCTTTCCCTTTAATTTCCAGTTGAGGGCACATATGGTTTCTGCTCTGAAACATGCTGAAGCTTCTCTCTCTTGTGTTCCAGGGGGATCGTTTTGGAGGAGCTCTAGATGCAGCGGCCAAGCAGTTCAGCAAGGCATTTGACAGCGGCATGCTGCCCATGGAGTTTGTCAACAAGATGAAGAAGGATGGCAAGCTGATCATGGGCATCGGACACAGGGTCAAATCAGTGAGTAGTGCTTAGCCTTTCATACACCTGCAGTTACACCATCATTATCTTTATTTTTTAAGAATAGAAGAGTCAGTCTAAAATGTTTGCCTTGGGTTCAGTCCAAATAATTGTCTGACACCAATATTGGAGGATCTTTTTCTAAATGTATTAATGAGTTGATTAAAACAAGACACAGAGCTGCCAGTTTTGTTGCTCAGCTGTATTGAATGGATTTATATGTTGTGCTTGTGTTTTCAGATCAACAACCCAGACATGCGAGTGCAGATCCTAAAGGACTTTGTGAAGCAACATTTCCCCGCCACTCAGCTGCTGGACTATGCCCTTGATGTAGAGAAGATCACCACCTCCAAGGTATTTGCCAGCTCCTTGGGACCTGCCACTTCAGCACTTTTTTTGTTCACAATATGTGCATTTTTTTATCCAACCATATCAAATGGGTCACTGTGTACCTATAAATAACTAGTAAAAGTGGAGCAAAGCATGTTAAAAGAAGACTTTGTCCCTGAGGCTTCTCATGCCAATGAAAAAAAGCTTCCTTTAATAAAAAAAAAGTCAAATCATCAATATAATTTTTGAATGTAACTAAATAATCCCTTTATCTTTGTTGTATGAGAATGGACACGTGGTTTAAAATGTCTCCTTTTTCCTACATGAATTCAATTACAGTAAAAAAAAAAAAAAAACATTTAGGGGTTTTGGCTGATTTTCTTGTGTGATTATATTCCTCGAGTGCAAACCAAATGATTTCTCTGTTATTTTCAGAAACCCAATCTGATCCTCAACGTCGACGGCTTTATTGGCGTTGCCTTTGTGGACCTGCTCAGAACGTGTGGTGGCTTCACACGGTAAGCACATGACACGCAGTTAGGCAGAGCCTGCAGAGGCATAAGGGGCCAGTTCAATAACAGGATTTTGTACCAGCAGCTGTTATTAATGGGATGCAATAATAACACCATTTCTCATCAGTGCAAATACATGATGCTTACATTTATCAGCCATAGTATGTAATCTTGCTTCTCACATGGATTTGGTTGAATGTTAATTTTTTTTTTTTTTTTAGAGATGAAGCAGATGAGTTTGTGGAGATTGGTGCGCTGAATGGGATCTTTGTCCTTGGCCGGAGTATGGGCTTCATTGGTGAGTCCCATCAGGATGGAGTATTAATGAGTATTTGCCAGAGGAATAATTAACAAAGACATAACTTTTTTTCCATCCTATTTCAGGCCATTACCTGGACCAGAAGAGGCTGAAACAGGGTTTGTACCGCCACCCTTGGGATGACATCTCCTATGTGCTTCCCGAGCACATGTCCATGTAATCATAACATCACGCAGCAGAATGCACTCCAGATGGAACTGCCCGAAGCCGGCGGGCAGCGTCTCACCACCTCACTTTATCCTTACTCATGACAACAGCTGCCTTGAGAAAACTAGGCAGTACGATTCTGGAAAGAGGAAATATTGGACGGTTGTGGTATCTGGGTGGCAGGGGAGCACTAGTTTTATGGAAAAAAGGGTAACCGTGTTTTTAGATTTAGATTTTTGACAAACTATTTAAATGGGTTGTAACTTATTGTTTTGAACAAAGAGCCAAACCAATGCAAAATACAGCAACTGTAGCTGCACAAACTAGATTGGTACTCAGAAAAATGCACGCACATCTGTTTCGCACAGTTGGTACGAGGGCAGGCTTGACAGCTTATTTTTTTATTACCCTTGTGTTACGGAGTCTGATTGGGTAATCTGCAGTAATAGCTGCTGATGGCAATGTTTGTAGCTCATGTTCAAGCTCGGCAATACTGTAACTTGTCTCTCTCCCTCTCTCCTTTTATAACTGTATTAACCAGTGGTCTAATATTTTATCAGCTTTGAATTGTTTGGCCCTGAGATTGTGCTCCAGTGCTCACTTTTGGGCAACTGTCTATTGCACCTTAGCATACACACTAGCAATCTATAGCTCATTTTACTCTCTGGGCTTACTTCTCCAAATAAATTCCACTCCCACTGAGAGAACTGTGATCAGCACAAGATAAACCAAAGTAAATTTTAGGAATTAGTTATTGTTGTTAAACTGAGTCCGGTGGTAGGCGGCACAGGGCTTATCTGAATCCCGTGTGTTTTTAAGAGGCATTGGAGCTGAAAGGGAGAGATGAAGCAAACACACGAGATAACACATACATGATATGACTTTTAAAGTGTCACTTACCCACCACCTTTCCCTATACAACCCTGAGTTCAAAACAGTGGTTGGAGTTCATCAGTTCAAGTAGATGCCAGATTGAGGCATTTATGTTAACGTCTTTCACATTCAAAGTTCTGGACTTAAAGTGTTTCCGTTCTATGTTCGGTTTTTTTGATTTATCCAAAAAAAAGAGGAAAATGAAGCATCAAACTGGGGTGAATGAAACGCTACATGAATGTGCCCTGTGAGTCTTAAATTCAGCTTTTGGTGAGGGACCATGAAGGCAGTCGACTTTATTTGGGGGGAAAAAATGAAGTATTGCTCGTACTATAGATGTCTGGCTCTGTAAAAGAATTGTCTGACTCTCTGTGAAGACTTGACATGACCTCAAGATGCTTTGTAACTGCCCGCTGTATGGCCTGCTATCTTTGTTTGCTGTTATTTAACTGTGAAATAAATGCTTTTTTAATATATGCTGTTATATAGTAGTATAATAAAGAACCTGTTTTACTTTTCATTTTGGATGTAGTGGTCTTGTGTGTAACTCTTTTATGGGAGGGAATAGCATTTTAAAAAGGAAACCTGCTATTCAGTACTGGTACATAGCCACAGTAGAGTACATACATCCACATAGCAGCAGTATACAGACTCAGACCAAACAGGCAACCAGTAGTCACTGTTACAATAATAGAGAGAAATGTCTTGTTAAAGCCTACACACTGAAAAAAAATCAAAAGTTTTTGAATGTAAAGAACAGAAAAGAAAGCAACTGGTACTCGTGCCAACTGTATTTATTTGCATAAATGTGTTGAAACATTAGCAGTCTAAAAGGATGAGAAATTCTATTGTGAACCATATGGCGTTTTCATTGTTTTAACAACATTATCACTGGGGAAGTGAGCCAAAATAATAGATATAAAAAAAAATAGCATAATATAAAGTACCACTGTAAACTCAATATGAAACATCACAGACACACGTCATAGAAATATAAAGTATTGTAATGACAAATTCATATAAAGCTTACTCTAAAATCGCCATACCAAGTTCATTACCTTGACGCACCTGTTCTGTGGCTCCCCACTGCGCAGGCTCAGTGAGACGTCACGATCTGTAGCTGCTTCCGTGTTTTTCCAGCAGAACGCTACGCATGTCCGTTTTTGAATGTCTGTTTACCTGCGTTGTATGTACCTATGACTTCTTTCCAAAGATAGCGCAAAGCCTCCCTCTGAAACTGAGAGCAGCACCTGCCGACATGGCCGCGGCAGCACCGGCGGCGGAGGACTCGGGTCGGCCCGGCGCACAGGGGGCGCTGACAGGTGACGGAGAGCCAGAGGAGGCCGAGCACTACTCCTGCCTGAGCCACTGCTCGGAGCTGTCCCGGCGGCAGAACGAGCAGCGGAAGGCTGGGCTCTTCTGCGACATGACACTGGTGTTCAGCCCGGGCGGGGCGTCCAATGAAAGAGCCCGGACATTTGAGGTGTCTGCTCACCGCTCGGTTTTATCCGCTGCTACGGACTACTTCACGCCCCTGCTGGGGGGGCAGTTTTCAGAGTCACTGTCCGGCCGAGTGGAGATCAGAGAATGGAGCTCAGAAACGGGACCGGACCCGGAGACGGTGGAGAGCGTCATACAGTTCATGTACACGGGGGAAATGCGGGTCACCACCGCCAATGTGCATGAAGTGCTGGAGCTTGCCGACAGGTAACTTTTGAATTTGAGCTGAATCAGTGCAGGGAGCAGGGGCGCGCACACTCTCAACAGCACGGGGTGCAAATGAAAAAGAGGGCCCCTCCTTTGCTTACACTAAAGTGTGGCACCACCTGGAATTTTTATGAGGGCATTTGAAAAGGTGACACATACATGCACACAGAAACACTCAGGAAAAAGACAGCAAAAGTGTTCGCTCAAATGAGACCTCACAGGGTCCTGATTATTTTTTTTGACTATTTTCTGATTTATTATGATAAAGCAATCAATTTGTATCCTACCAGTCAATGAGAAATTGCATGTTGATGCATATAATGTAGAATTACATAACGTAGAGGAGAGTTTATAATAGTTGATAATAATTGGCCTCTGAAATATCTCTTGGGGCCAGAGGAGCTATGCTCACAGCACTGATTTGGCCCAAAGGCTGTATTTCTGACATCTTTGGCCTCATGCATCAGATGTTAGGGTGTGTCCCTATAGCAGAAAACACACTTTTTCCCCAAAATAAACATGCAAGTGGCCCATTAGGATGCCCCATTGGATAAAAAAAAATGGTTGTATGTGCAACTACAGTGTCTCTATGGTAGGAAAAAACATGGCTAATAATCACTGTAGATTAAAAATCAAGAATGGACAGAGACCTGCCCTGATTACAGAAAGGATTTTAAAGAAAATACACTTTGGCACTTGGAGCAAAAAGAGCAGAGGTGATAATCTGCCCCTCCCAAATCTCCCCCTGTGCACGCCACTGACAAGAACATATTTCCTTATAATTTGTTTACCCACACACTAGTATGTAATCATATGCAGTGTCTTAATCATAAAGAAGTCTGATCGTTTTGTCCTGTGCACACTGTCAGGTTCCTGTTGGGGCAGCTTAAGAACTTCTGTGGAGAGTTTCTGAAGAGGAAGCTGAGTCTGACCAACTGCGTCGCGGTACACAGCCTGGCCCACATGTACACCCTGGACCAGCTGGCCCAAAGAGCTGCAGAGATGATCCGCCAGAACTTCCACAAAGTGATCCAGGATGAGGAATTCTTCACGCTGCCCTTCCACCTGGTGCGGGACTGGATGTCTGACAGTGAGATCATTGTAGAGTCTGAGGAGGAGCTCTTTGAAACTGTTGTAAAATGGGTACAGCGAAACACAGAGGAGCAAGAGAAGCGCTTTGAGGAGCTGTTCCGGCTTTTAAGGCTGCCCCAGATCACGCCGACGTACCTGACACGAGTCGTCAAAAAGGAGCCCCTGGTGGCCAACAGTGCAGCTTGCCGGCAGCTGGTGTGCGATGCCCTCGAGGCCCACGCTATTCGCCGTGAGAGCCTCAGCTCAGGTGACACAGAGCTCTGGGCCTCCTATATGGCAAAGTTCCAGCCACGCTTTGGCCAGAACATGGACGTAATCATGGTGGTGGGCGGTGTGTCAGAGGGCGGTGACTATTTGAGTGAGTGTGTGGGCTACTTAGTGTATGAGGACCGTTGGGTCAACCTGCCGCACATTCACAACCACCTAGACGGACATGCCATTGCGGTCACCGACAGCCATGTTTATGTGGCCGGGTCCATGGAGCCCAGCTTTGCTAAGACTGTGGAGCGCTTCAACCCCAGCCTCAACACCTGGGAGCAGGTCAGCAACCTGACCACCCGCAAGCACTCCTTTGGCCTCACTTGTGTCAAAAACGTTCTCTACAGCATCGGTGGCCACGGCAACTTCAGCCCAGGCTTCAAGGATGTCACCGTCTATGAGCCTGAGCAGGACAAGTGGCACAACCTTGAGTCGGCGCCAAAGATTTTACGAGATGTGAAAGCAGTGAGTGTGGAGGACCGCTATGTGTACGTAATGGCCCGGACACCGGTGGACACAGACAGCGATGATGGGTTGAAGACTGTGACTTCTCGATATGACACAGAGAGCCGCCAGTGGCAGGAAGTGGACTCCTTCCCGCTCATTGATAACTATTGTATCTTTCAGATGGCCGTGGCGTCCACCAACTTCTACCACACCGCTTCCTGTTGTCCCAAGAGCTACGTGGTAACAGACGAGGCTGCTCAGCAGAAAATAAGTAGCCACATCTCTGATGACATCCTGGAGAGCCTGCCCTCAGACGTCACCAGCATTGAAGGTGCTGCTATTTGCTACCTGGGTGAAGACGTCTTCATCATCGGCGGGTGGAAGAACAGTGATGACATTGATAAGCAGTACCGCAAGGAGGCCTACCGTTACTGTGCTGAGAGGAAGCGCTGGATGCTGCTGCCGCCCATGCCCCAGCCGCGCTGCCGAGCCACCGCCTGCCACGTTCGCATCCCGTACCACTTTCTGTACGGCTGCCAGCGCTACCCCATGCCGCAGAACCTGGCCCGCCAGCGGGACCGCATGCAGCAGATGCAGCAGCTGCACCGACGCACCCTCACCCTGCGCAGACAGCTGCAGTCTCAGATTGAATGCTGAGTTCAGTCTGAGATGGAAAGCAGTTTGCACATAGTTTGCTCAGTTTTTCTCCTCCGCTCTGTCTGATCAGCACTCCATCCACCAATGGGTTGCTTGCTGCTAATCCAATGCTGCATTGTGTCTTATTTTTTGCCTTTTTTGAGGCATGTGTGCATGGGCTGAACTGGTGCAGGTTTGCAGAAAGACAGTTGGCAGAGATTACAAAATGTGAAAAGTTTGTATGGAACAGATTTGGAAATAGCAAGACAGTAGACTATGATTGTATTCTCTTACCTTTATCATCTTGGCCTTACATAATCAGCTTTGCCTTACTGTTTTTCTCTGTCAGTAAATGTTTGTTACTGTGGTTACAGTTTCTGAAAAGATAGCCTCAGTTTGATTTCATCACTTCTATTTCTTTTTCTTTTTTTTTACTTCTTTTTTACATCTTTCTTTTTCTTCACACATTTCTCTTCTACCTCCTATTTCCTTTTCATTTTTGCTTTTTGCACTAGGGATTAAATCTCTAAATATTAATTTTTATGTAGCACGTATGTAGTCAAAGGGACAATCATGTTAATTTGTGTTATATTTCTGCACTGTGGAGAATTGGAAAGTAGAGGGAAGCGCTTAATTTTGGGACCAGAAAATATTTTTCCGTCATTATAACATAAGCCAGAGATCTGCACCTGTGTTGACAGTTTTTACAGTTAAAGTGCTATTTTTCCATTCCAGGTTATGTTGTGATTTTTTTCTTTAACTATTTAAAAATCTGAACTGCTTGCTTAAACCTTTTCTTTGACCATTATTTTTTCATAATATAATATAGTATAGTAAAAAAAAAAAAAAAAAAAAAAAAAAGGATTGTATCTGTTTTCTTGGTAACAAAGGCTCCATTTGGGCTCTGTGATTTCCAGTTTCATGTTGCCAGAACATTCCTACAAATTGCTTAGAGGTGGTGGTGGCCTCCTGGACTGTCTTCTTATCCTGTCTGATTGAACAAGAGCAGATGTTGATAGGCAGACACTGGGCCATGGGAAGATGATGAAATATGTAAAAACACAAGGAATTGATTGGATTTCCCACACTGAAGGAAATTAAATGTGTTTGTTAAGTTTGATGTCGTACACCGCTAGGCTTTTGGCATTTATCCTCCAACTCAAAACACAGTGTTGTTCTGCTGGGACCAGCTGCTGATTTCAGTGTATTTCCATGTTCTTGCTGAAACTGCCAGTGCCTGTGATATTTCGAGCCAAGCTGTGCTTAAATTTATATCGCTTTGGCTTTTAGTGTTTGGTGTGAGCTCAACATTTCTCCATCGACGCACAGTGTGAACAGTTCACTCTTGGAAAGTAAAGTGCACAATTAATGTGTAACAAATCAGATAAAGGTACAGTCTGCTCATTATTATCGGCAATGCAATACAACCTTTTAGGTTGAGTGTCATACTGATGTCTTATATGGTATTATTATTATTTCCCAGTTCAGTTTTCTGATTTCATATAGTTGTGTATACTGGAAAGAACATGGTATGGTTGCACTTCGATCTGTGGTAGCATCATTTGCATTAAAACAGATATTTCATTGAAATTGGTTTTCTGTCATCTGTGAATATGAAGAAATGTATACTGTCACACATTTGGCAGACCCTACACAGGAACACATCAGCTCTCTCACGATCTCCACATTATTAAGCTTAAGCACTCCATGGCAGCCATTGTAGCATACACTGTGTATTTATCTACTGTGTGAAGCAAAACCATTGCACTACCTCCTGTAATTTACCCTCATATTTTAATTTTAGAGACACAGCCTTCCCCTTTGTCTCTCCACAACAAGGTCTAAATGAAGTAGGAACTACAAACTCCGGAACCATGTTGGGCACTTAGAGTCGGGGAACGCCGCCGGTGCAACAACAAAGGATGTAAACAAATCCTTTCAATCAGCTAACGTACAAATCGGATGTTAAATATTTATTTTGCAACGTATCTTGTTTTATTTATTTCCCCACCATTAGCTATGCCCATCTCATAACTGAATGTCACTTTGTTTTAACGCTAAGAAACCTCGCCGACGATTTTGAAAATGGTAAGTTTTCACTACAGTGACATTTTGTTGCAGAAACCCAACAGCTGTCCCGGCACTTAGTTTAATTTTGGCTCAAACAATTCACTTCGTAGCTTCAGATGGCCTTTTTTTAAAAAAAAAAAAAAATATAAAATATTAATTAATGCAGTTACAGCTACGGTAGCTAACATTAGCCCGTTAACGTTTGGCTAGCTGTCACTTCAAATAAGCTCAAATAAAGTATTTTATTCTGTAACATTAAGTTTTCATTCATAAATTCCTTTAAACAAAGAGCCAAACCTGTTGTCACGTCTAAACGAGCCCACAGTAATGAAGAGCTATGCTACGCTATTTAAAACCGTACAGGTCAACTTGAGATTTCTGTTTTTATTATTCATTCATTCATTCATTCATTCATTTAGCAATGCAGTGTCATGTCAAAAATTTTTTCCCCGATTTTATGTGCAGATATTCAAAATTCCCTGGATCTATATACCGGTGCGGACTGTGCTGGCTATCTGGCAGCAGCTGACCAGGCCTGAGGTCAGACAGCTTTCCTCCTCTCTGTCCACTCCTGCTTTTAACATCAGAGCTTCTCTACTTATAGAAAACACCATTTATTACAAATATAGCAGCATTACAGATGTTGCAATGATGATGACATAAACATAGGCCACCAGCATATATGTTAATGAACTACAGGGAGCTTTTTTGTCCATAGTTTTGGAAAAAGAATCATCATTGTGTAGTCAAAGTTTTGTTTTGTTTGTATTGTGTGGGTCAGTCTGTGGGCAAAACAGTTTGTCCTTTAAGGTATTTGGTGGACTGCAGTGTCATTTCAGTAACTAAATACACTTAAACTAAGTAAACCAGGTTGGCAAATCTCAAGATAATACTGGTTAAACAGAGGTGTGAGTGTCTGTTTGTACACCTGAGGCGATTAAATAGCCATTCAACCATAGTGGCTGAATGAAGCTTACAGTGCACCGTCCACATGTCTCAAAAGCAAATTATTTTAGTCGGCCTCACAGCTGCGATGAACTTCATATTCATTTAAGTGCAAACACACAATGAAATCCAGGATCAAGCCTCCCTTGCCCTTTATCCTCTCTTCCTTCTCTTCTCTCATGCTCTACCACTAGCCGCTCTTCTCCTCCTTATTTTGGACGATCTGGATAAGGATTGACTCGCATTTTCAGATTGAACTCTTCCCTCTGCAGATCCCAGAGTTGGCCAAGGGCACAGTGCTGATGAGGGAGCGCAGTAAAGTGGAGGAGACGATCCAGGCCATGCAGCGGGCCGGTGCAGGAAGTCTGCAGGTGAGTCTACTGTATGTACGGCCACATCTGGGTATGACTTTGAGAGCCTTAATCATTTAGTTTAGTTCTTTTGGACCAGCAGGAAGGATGCCGTTAAGTGCTCTTCTAAGTGAACCGCAGCGTCATTTGTCAGATGTGAGAATGTAATCCGGACCCCAAGCAGCGAGGTTTTGTGAGCATAAGGAGACAGATGTTTATATGCCAATGCCGGCGTTAATTCATGTGTGGAAAGCTTAGCATAACAACACTAACAGGCATGACTGACTCATATACAGCTGTTTATCACATGCTCTTAACTGGTATGCACAATCATGTCCACCATGTAAGTCCATATATACAACTCAATTATTAAGTGTCCTTTTCCACTATGGTTTGGACCAAAGTAAATAGACTGCAGATGTGATTGCACCCTGAGTGTGTGTATGTGGTGGAGTGCAGTAGGGCAGTTCTGATCTATATAGTCCTATTTCTTCAGGTGATCTCAGACTTCGACATGACTCTCACCAGATTTGCACACAACGGGATGCGAGTGCCTACCACCCACAGTAAGCACACACACTCTTTTTTAACTAAGCAATCCATGATCTGCATCTTTGCCAGACTACACTCCAAGCCTGTTTCCCTGTGTTTCTCCAGACATCCTGGATAACCGGTTGCTGATTAATGAAGACTGTACCAGAAGGGTAATTGCAGCAGAGCAAAGGAATTAATTAATGTGCCGTTTAAAAAATAATGGGCTTATCTTACGTGTTCTTGAGTCGTTCCTTTTGTAGTATTTCTGGTTGTTTCCTTGGTCATATGACATACTTAATTACATTCCTGTATTTATGACTAAAAATTACAATTCAAACTATTATGCTTGTGCTTCCATTTTTCAGTTTGCACCCTGACATTGCTTATTCTTTACCTTTGATGATGCATCACGTGCAACTAGTGAGCATTGATCTGGAGTATTTCTTAGCGTCTCTTGTAGCTTTTGGTCCAGCACCTAAAGTGGAGCCAAGCTTTTTAATAGCCTGTGTGACTGTTTTGTATCTGTGCTGGTCCTTGTGGGTTGTAGATACGGGAGCTTTTGAACACCTACTATCCTATAGAGATCGATGCCAGTAGGACTGCTGAAGAGAAGCAGCCTCTTATGGTTGAATGGTAAGAAATAGATAGACCAGTAGAAATAAAAGTCCTATCTCTTTTTAGTCTGCATGTCTTAGGAAATCAGTTGATATCAGGGCTGCTGTACAGTAATGCTTACTTTACTTACCTCTATTCAAATCATAAATACAAGTCATGATTAATTTGGTAATGACAGCATGCGTTTCCTAGTAAGTCAGATGTTACGTCATTCTCATGCTAAAGCTTTTTTCAGTATTTGAATTCTGGAGAAACTTCCACTTCTTGAAATGAAAGGAAATTGCAGCCAAGCCTGGAGGAGATGCTGAGGTCGTGCTGTGCTGCTCTCTACAGGTGGACTAAAGTCCATGAGCTGTTGATCCAGCAGAAGATCAGGAAGGACATGTTGGCCCGGGCTGTCAAGGAGTCCAGCGCTATGCTCAGGTCCACATAGCGCAAATGCCATTTTCACAAAGTTGTCCCAGACAAGAATGAACTTAGCAAGAAGACCTACAGGCTTAACAGATCAAAATAGTCTCTGTAATCAAAGTCTGCAGAGGAGCTGGGATGTAATACATGTTGAATCCATATTTCTGTTAAACAAATTTTCTGACAACAAATTTTCAGACTACATCAATCAGTACCATACATATTTTAAAGTATGACCTAGCTGAAAAGAGTCAAAACTTAAGTCTTTGGTTCTCACATCTAATTAGTGGTTTGTGTGTGTGTATGTGTGTGTGTGTGTCTTCAGGGAGGGCTACAAGGTGTTTTTTGACCGCCTGGCTGAGCACCAGGTTCCTCTGTTGATCTTCTCAGCCGGTATAGGAGACATCCTGGAGGAGGTGATCCGCCAGAACCACGTCTTCCATCCCAACCTTCACATCATCTCCAACTACATGGACTTTGACCGCACTGTGAGTTCATCACACCTCACAGGCACAGTGTTTGTGTACCTCATAATATGAAATGATTTACATAAAATAAATACAAAAATATGACAGATGATCTTCTGGTGTGCCCTTATAAAGATAAAACAGTGACTGAGTCTGTGGACAGAGACAGATTTAATACAACATACACAGACAGGTAATGTGAAGGACAAAAATAAGATTTCTACAGCCCAGAGCCCAAACTGTGAGCAATGACTAAGCAGCTGAGATTCAAAAACATCTGAGGCTTTCAAAACTCATTTTCCAGAATGGTCTTCTTGTTGTAGAAACAAAAACATACCGCCTACTGGAAGTTAAATTGCCTCTCTCTAAATAGTCCCTTTTCATTTTCAACTCCTCACTGTCCGGGGACTATGGTATTAGTGAGTGGTTGGCATCACAAGATTTTTATTCTTCCACAAAAGGTCAAAAAGCTTCAGAGCCTAGTATTATTGGCATTTTTTCCACTATGATTCGTTACCCTTTAACTAGATGTTTCCAGTCAGGCTGTGCTCTAAGTAGCTGGTTTATTCATTTCTTTTTGTGACCTCAGTGTTTGTCTGAATCACAGGCCACCATAATTTTAGGGATCAGGAGGGGTGAAGCTGGGAGGTCAAGAATGTAACATAGACTTGTTGTATAGGAGAAGATATTGCTCTGCTAACCTTGTGGCAATTCCTGCTGGTTGAAAACAGAGATTGATAAAGGTTATAAATTGCTTTAATGGGATGTCACTTTAGTTTTTTTTATAAATGTGATGAAAAGGGATCTGCCTGATCTTAATCCATCATGTCTTGTTGATAAGGGCGTCCTGCAAGCCTTCAAAGGCCAACTGATCCACACCTTCAACAAGCGGGAGGGTGCTCTGCTGCATGCCGCCCACCTCAGGGAGCTGCAGGGCCGGCCCAACGTGCTGCTGCTGGGCGACTCTCTGGGAGACCTGACCATGGCAGACGGGGTGTCGCAGCCTCAAAACATCCTGACCATCGGCTTTCTCAATGACCAGGTATGACCACAGGGAAGGACACGCGAGCTCATTGGGATTCTTTTGTGCTATTTCTTCCAAGGATTCCTTGTGTCAGCACAGCGGGTTGGAGATATCAGGTTCATGGTTCACTCTCAGACAAGTGTTAGCTCCCTTTGCAGCGCCAATCAAAATGCCAACGTGACTGTTATGTAAAAGAAATAATTCTCCGATAATAATTCTAAAATAATTTGTTTATTGGGGATGGATAAGACTAGATAATGCCTTTGTTGTTATTTTGATATTTTTCCAGCAGAGGGAGTTATTTGCAGCATTAGAGAGGCCTGTTGGATTCAAAATATTGGAAGCCATGGCTTGATTTTAACAGCGGCCCTGCAGTTTTTCTCAGTTGATCAGACACATTTGCCAAACTAAAGTTCATGCTCTGACGCAACAGAAAGAGGCAGAATGACATTATTCCTCATCAACCCAAGCCAGGGGATTTGTGGTGGCCTGTATGTAGTTTTGTACTTTGTGTAAACAATATAATACTATTAGTTAAAGGAACAATGGTCAGTGTCCATTTCTATGATTGGTGTATGTATAATAATACTGAATATTCTTTAATAAGTTATTTGTTTAAGAAAACAGCCTTCTGAGTACCTTTGCATAGTCATATTGGTGCAAACTCGGTGCACAATCCACATATAAAGGTCTATTTTCATCTGAGTTTAAACTATATCGGCTGTCATATTGGCAATCAGTGAATTTCTCTTTTCTAAAATTGATATCAGTTTCAAAAATCCCATATCAGTTGGGCACTAACTCACATGTAGAAAGAGTTCAATAAGCACACTTAGTTTGTGGATGGCTTGCTGTATCTCTCAGGTAGAAGAGAGGAAAGAGTCATACGTCAACTCCTTCGACATCGTCCTGGTGAAGGACGAGACGATGGACGTTCCCAACGCCGTCCTCAGCTACATCACCTCAGCGGGAGACGCCAAGTAAGACACACAGGAAGGGACGGGACACCGATCACTGATCCAAAGCTGCACACAAGGACCGGATTGACTCGCCACTTTGACACTCCATTCACAACATTGCATGCTGGGGCGCAATCACCATGGCAACCATCAGTTACCTCACACCAGACCAAGAGGCTGGACCTTTTTTTTTTTTTTCCACACCACTGGTTATCGGTGCAAACCACACACTAGGACCTCGGAAGTTTAACACTCACAGTATTTTATATTTTAACTTGCATTTCCAGGGTGTCAAGGCAGATCAGATAAATCATCTATTTGTCAACTTAGGTGAGAAAAACCTCAATGAAATGTATCAGTATTATATATTTACAACATAATAAATAGGAGTTCCTACATCCCACAGATAAAAAAAACAACCTCTACAAATATCACTAGGCCATAGTAGTTTTAAACACTTTATTTTATTATTGTATACAGAGATCTGTCTTGCTTTTAATTTGTTGACTTATACGGGTGAGGATGGGATAGTTGTAAACAAGATATATATTCTACTCTATTCTATTCTGTTCATATGCGTGGAAAGGCATCACATTACTTATCTGCACAATAGTTATTATTTGGCCATGGAGGATGTAAGCACTGTAATGATGTTACCCCACAGATGCTTTACACATGGGTGATTAATTTACTTGTTTACAGCTGACTTGCAAGCAATGTTGCTAGTCTCTAGTTTTTAATGTCAAGCCATGTTATGTATTAGTTTGTAGTTTATTAAGATTGAAATTCTTATAAAGGGTGACCCAAAAAAACGAGAATTTTTGAAGTGCGTATTGGCAGACATGAGCAAGTGGCAGCACAATTTTAAAAAAAATGAAAATTCCATCGTTGTCTTCTTAAATGGCATGTTTTCAGGTTTCAATTACTATGAATAAAATATTTTTCTTCCATCACTCTTGGTTTTATTGGATTGTTAAAAAGTTCCCGTTTTTTTGGGTCACCCTGTATTTTCAGTCTTTTGACAGTAGAGACAGATAGGGAAATATATAGAGATTTATATGAAAGACAGAGATGAAGATTGAATGAATGGGATGGGGATTTAAAATCTGAGAACTGAGAAACACTCCGCTTCCACAGCCACTGCTGCTAATAAGAAGGATCTAACAGTAAGCTGTCTGTATTTTACAAGAGATACTGTTTTGAAACTTCAGAGTAAAAGACGATCAGTCTGAGTTCATACAGTCCATCTAAAAGGCACTGTGCCTCTGATAAAAACCATAGGGATAATAAACATTATTTTATTTCACTTAATTCCCTTTTGATTGCTAATAAGTTCTGCCTCAAATATACTAAATGCAATAACACCAGTACAAGTGCTTTTCAGATGGACAGAGGAAGGCCAAGTTCACTCAAATTATATGGACTTCTTCAACACCTGAGCTACATGTTTAACAGAAATTTTGAGGTTATGCATGTATGTAATATTTCATTCTTGGCTATGAAGTCTTGATTAAGACAGTGAAATGTTTGTTACCAGATAGATTGAAATGAACATTGTGGCTTGCTGTACAGTTCTCTTCATCTCAACATCCCCTCATAAGATTCAGTGAGTTAAGATTATTTGACGCAGTAGAAAAATTGAAACAACTGTTTCTCAAAAACAATTTAATAGACTTGAACATCAGGGACAAATAAAGGTGCTTGTTTGTTTTTTAGAAAATGCAGTCACTTTGAAAAACCACACTATCAAACACAACCAATCACACAACACAGAACCATATAAAAACGATATTTGCATTATTTTTTGTCATGTGAAAATACTGTCAAATGTAAAATGAAAAACAGTAGAAAAACGAGCCATTTCAGTTTTTCTTATAACCAGTTTTATCAATGTGAATGTCAGGAACAAGTAAAGGTGCTTGTTGGTAGGTCAGCTTCAGCAAACAAGGTACTTTTGAAAAACCACACTATCAAACACAACCAATCACACAACACAGAACCACTGTATATAAAAAGATCCTTTGCATTATTTTCATGTTATTTGAGAACACTGTCAAATGTAACGTGGAATATCTTAAAACAGGACGCTGAATGTTTGGGAAAGTCTCTCTAAATGTTTTTAAGGTGTTTTGGGTGTATCCCTGAGAGAGAATGTGGGCGTTTGTTCCTCCCATCATAACTCCTCGTGCCTCGCCGCTTCCGCCTCCCTGTCCTCGTCCACCTTCAGCTTGAGTTCGCTGGCTGTGATGACTCCATCTTGGTTTCTGTCCTGGTTCTTGAACATGTCGGCAATAATCTCCTCGGGGGCCCTCCCTGGCTGCAAACGACCTTTGCCCTCTGCCACCTGCAGTTTTATGAACTCTTCAAACTGAAAAGGTTCAAAGGAAAAGCTTTGTCAGTGATGGTGTGATGCCGTGACAACCTCCCTTCAGCCTAACCTCCACTCTAATGAAATTGATTAATTTTGGTGCACTCCTTCATCAGATGGCACACACTTTCAAAGAAATATGTGCTGATGTTATGTCTTCAGAAAAAAGAACTGTTGATGAAAGAAAATTAAAGTCAACTATCAGAGTGCACAGCAAACCACAACCAGGGGACCACATTAAGAAGACAGATGAGGAGGTGTGGTGTCCCAACCCTCACCCTTGTTCATCAGGGAAAAACAAGCGTCTATATAGATACTGCTCTGCTTTGCATTTTTGCCCTATTGCATATGAATTGGTGAACCATGTGCCAGAAAGAGCACAAAAGTTAAGTCAGTGCCCTCCTGTCTGTTGCACTGCTCCCTGAAGATTTTCTTTCAGGCACCATCATCTACCATCTGAAAATGATCTTGAAGCTGGTGATACTGTTAATAGTCACTTACCTCCTCTTTCGGCACCTCTTGGTTCTTGTTGATGTCCAGTACCTCAAACAAGTCAGCAGGGCTGTCTCCGAGCCACACAAACAGGTAACCAGGCGGCACGCCCTTCTCAAGGGTCACCAGTTCAAGTTCAAATACCAACACAGCACTGCCTGGCACACCAGAGGCTACCAGATAGAAATCAAAAGAGAGATTTTAGACCTTTATTTTCACCTTCAGCACATTTCATTTTTTATGTTTCAATAGTAATATTAGCAGAAACCAGTAGAACTAAACTAAGTATGAATACTTAGTTTGCCGTGTGTTATGAGGAGCGGCAGGAGTCCCTCACCTCCTCTCTCTCCGTGGCCGAGGTGAGGCGGCACAGTGACCACCCTCCTCTCTCCCACACACATGCCCCTCAAGCCCTCATCCAGCCCGTCAATCACTTTGTCGGCGCCCAGCACTGCATTCTGTGCGTTCTCATAGTTGGCTCTGAGGACGGGGTTATTCAGAGGGGAAATTTCATTATAGTTAAGTCTATTCTAACATTGTAAAATCATTATTTCAATGGTCATACACTTGGATCACATGTGAATATGAGCAAACCTCAAGAATACTTCATCCAGAATCTATACATGTTTTTTGTGGAATTGTTTCAAGTTGTCTTGAAAATCGGACAAAAGTTTTCATCGCATACCTCACAGATTACAGAAACTGTCGTCGTTTCTGAGAACTGAGATGGCTGGCAATTTCGACAAACAGCAGCAAAAAGGATATGAAAATGTCTGTTTCAAAATCTCAAACTCAGTGCAGTGTAATCTAAGTCTTGACTCTTCATTTTTTGTTCACGGTGTCCCAAACGAATGTACTACTGCTAAAAAATGAGCACCTGTGCACTGGCCTCCACCTTCACCAACCAGAAGACCCGCATCCAGTTTGTTCCCAGCCCCAGAAGGGGAGCCACTGGGACGTCCCAAAAGAGAAATATTATTTATAGCAATTTTTCTCTGGTTTGTCAAAGTTGCCAATCAACTCTATTCTAGTAGTTCAAACACTTTCATCATGTCTTCATTTACACTAAAAGGACGTTTTTTGTTTCTTTTGTTCAGACATAAGTTAAGTGACCCCTTGACAGTTTCGGAGGTAACTTCCTCCTTCCTCAGAAAGCTTTCTGAGGAAGAAGGAAGTTACCTCCGAAACAAAAAACGTCTTTTCAACTCTATTCTGCCATAAATGTCTACAGTTTTTGGAACCTTTGTTCTCCATTCAACCTCCATGCGATTAAAATTTTTGGGTCAGACATTCAAGACAACTTGGGGTGAGTAAATGATTCAAAAGACTTTTTGAGTGAAGTATTCCTTTACTTTGACAAATTAACTGAACATTCCGAAGTCATTGTGCCAGGTGTCAGGGTGGGAACTCACGAGGAGAAGAGCAAAGTGCCGTCCATCAGGGAGCAGTTGTAGTGGTACTGGATCACGTCATCGACTTCGGTGGTCTCATTGCACCCCTCGGGTCTGTAGGTGACCTGGATGTCCACTGAGTCCTTGGGGTTGTGGAAGTCGATGACGTGAATGTCAAAGACCAGCACGGCTGAACCGGGGATGAGTTGTCCTGGACAGCCAGCGACCAAAATCAAGAAACAATTCGAGATTTATGGAGGGACGTTAATGTCAATTCATAGTGTTGGAAAATTCACATAAACACTTGCATTTGCCCCTCCTATATCTATACTTCAATATCACATGCTGTATGCAGAACATAAAACTTAGAATTTCTTTAGAGTGCAATAACCCTGTCAGAGTTTCACCTAACATGGACACCTAGAAAAAAACAAAGTTGTACTGTGTGAGCCAACTTGCCTGCTCCTTGCTGTCCGTATGCCAGGTGTGGAGGGATAATGACCCTCCTCCTCTCCCCAATGCAGATCCCCTGCAGAGCCTGGTCCATGCCAGCGATCAAATAACCCATCCCGATGTAGGTGTTGTATGTGCTGTTCCTCTGGTAGCTGTTGGCGGTAAAAAACAAAAGTCTTCAATGCCACAACTGACATTTCAAGGGAGAAGCTGTCGTTCTCTGCAACAGCTCACATGAGTGTTGCTTTGGCTGTTTGATCATTTAAGTCGTAACCACTGAAATTTGGTTCATTAAAACTCCTAAGACTTCAGTGGCCAAAGACAATGGAATCGAGATGCATTTACATATATTCTCGATGATTCATTTTTAGCTGCCATATACCGGCATTTTGTAGCATCTTCAATGAACTGAAAACAATGGTGCTTAAAACTAATGTTTCTAGAGTAGAGATGCAATTAACAATTATTTTCATTATCGATTAATCTGTTGATTATTTTCTTGATTATTCAATTAGTTGTTGGTCCATAAAATAGTGAAAAATATTGATCACAATTTCCCACAGCCCAAGGTGGCATCCTCAAATGTCTTGTTTTGTCCCAACCAAAAGTCCACACACACAATATATATATACACACACACACACACACACATATATATATAT
Source organism: Myripristis murdjan (assembly GCF_902150065.1). Taxonomy (NCBI): domain Eukaryota; kingdom Metazoa; phylum Chordata; class Actinopteri; order Holocentriformes; family Holocentridae; genus Myripristis; species Myripristis murdjan. The sequence goes on from NC_043998.1 coordinate 7,902,955, forward strand.
ATATATATATATATATGTGTGTGTGTGTGTGTGTGTGTGTGTGTATTTAGTTTACTGTCATAGAGGACTAAAGAAACCACAAAATATTCACATTTGAGAGGCTGGAATCAGAGAATTTAGAAATTTTCTTAAAAATGACTCAAAACAATTAATGGATTATTAAAATAGTTGGTGATTAATTTAATAACTGGCAACTAGTCAATTATTTGACTAATCATTGCAGCTCTATTGTTGTTAGCAATAATAATGGTTGTAAAGGAAAACAGACCCTGAAAATGAATTGAAGTTCTGTCAAAAAGCCTGAAGCCCTGACACTTCACATCTCAGCTCACATTCAACTTCAGCTGTCAACGTTTCAGCAGAGCTCACCTGGTGTCGAAGGTCTCTCCGCTCAGGAAGGTGCCGTTGTAGTGGTAGCGAATATAGTCACCGACCACAGACTTGCGCGTGCACGACTCGGGCACCACCTGGCTCTCAACCGTGACGTTGTCCTTCGGGTTGTGAATGTCCACCATGAGGACGTCAAACACCAGAGTCGCCTGGGAGGGAACGTCTGTACCTGGTGGGTGTGAGGTGCAGAATTTTTAATCTCCCATCTGTCCATGTGTAGATAACAGACAGGTAATTTGATTTAGAACTGAGTTTTAGTTTGACATTTTTGGTTCATTTTGACCTAATTTATTCTGCACCATCAATTATTTATTTACTTGTTTGTTCTGTTAGTCAAAAACAGGTGACCACTGCTTGCCATTTGTGTGATTACCATAAGCAGATTAATATAACAGAACTTGATTTATATCCAGGCTATCCAACATGTAAAAGTGTAAAATATCTTGTTTATGCACTATTTCTTGAATACAGTAGAAAAATGTAAAAACTTTGAGAAAAATGGCTCATTTCAAAACATTGGCATCTTTACTACATTTCTTGCTGTTTGCATTTTTAACCATAACCTACTGCTCAGTTCTGGTTTTCATGCATAGAAAATCGGAGTGAAAAAAAGTGCAAAAAAGTTAAATATTTATTTCAGCTCCATTAGTGCATATTGGAAAAGGTAGTATAGATGGCATTAGAAAAGCATACATCTTATTGAGCCATTATTTCATCGTCTATTGCCACCCACTGGCTTTAACTGGTTTGTTTGCTTGTACTAGATATTTCATTCTATTCAATGACGCCTGCTCCCTTGGAGTTTGCCTAAACAGGGAGCTACTGTAAAGCAATAATCCTACAATGCAGTCTATTACTCTACATGTAATTTACTATCTAAAAACCTCAACTTCCTTTTGAGTGAAACCAGTCATTTCCGTTTTCCCTGGTTCTTGATTTTTTACTTACCCAGTCCTTTTTCACCATAGCCTTTAAAAGGTGGGATGACAACATTTCTGATCTCTCCCACACACATGCCCAGCAGGCCCTCATCCATGCCTTTGATCAGCCAGCCCTCACCCACTAAGGTGTCGTGGGTCTGCTTCCTGTTGTAGCTGCGTAGGGCTCATACAAGCGCAAAGTCAAACACACAATAGACAACAAACCTGGATAACAGCACAGACAGACAGATGGACAAGGGCAGTCAGTCGGCTAGATAGCTGTGTCACTGGACTGAATGAGAACCACATTTGTCATTAAACAAGCACTACTTCAGTTTTTAAATGAGCTCAATGTGCAATTTATCATTTCCACTTCTGTATAAAATGGCAAAGAGGAGCTCTCCAGACTGAACCGGAGAACTTAAAATCTACCCACCCCCGTGCTTATTAAATACTTAATAATAAATGCTTAATACATTTCTACTAGTAGAAAAAAACATAAAATAGAGGCCTTTGTGGCTCATCAATGTATTAAGCTGTGCCTAAAATTGCTTATGTTAACTTTAATGATTTAATCATTTTAGAATTGCAGGCGTTATCCCAAAAGAGGCCTGAAATTTCTAAAATCATTCAAAATCAGTCATTTTGTGAATGTTATATATATATATATATTGTTATAAATGTACTGCCTGAGGTGTCAGCAATCATTTTGTAGGTGCATATTATAAGCATCGTCTTTTCCAAATTTTGGAATGGAGGCCTTTCCTCATTCACCCCACCACCAAACTCAACCGGTGGTCTGAGCCTGACTTCACCTGGAGTCAAAAACTGTCCCGTTGAGGAGGCTGCCATTGTAATGGTAGCGGACAAAGTCGGAGCGCATCACTGAGCGCGTGCAGTCTTTAGGAGTGAAGATGGTTTTGGTGACCACCAGGTCCGCCTTGTTCCACAGGTCCAGCAGATGGAGGTCAAACACCAGGGTGGTGTCTGGGGGGATCTTGTCACCTAAGATATGAGACTAGATATCATCTGGGACCTTGGATATCATAATATCACGATATGACATAAGTAATCTCTCTTCCTAGTTTTTACAGACTGCATTACAGTAAAGGGATGCAATATCCACATTACAAATGACTTTTTAGCAAAAATTGTGTGTAAATAACTTATGACAACACCAATAGTCATTCCTTCAGTATCTAATAGTATCAATATTTAAGTATTCTGCCAAATTTATTTCACATTTGATTTTATACATATTGCCCAGCCCTAACTCACACAGCAACATAACACCGTCTACTTTTGAGCAGCCACCACAGAGCCACATTGGCTCTATAAGTGGACAAACAATTCTCCAATCAGCACATAATCCAAACTGATAAATCCAAATAACTGTCCACCATGCTGGAAAATTTGATGGCTGAAGAGAGCTATATATACGTCTTTGAAATCTGCTGAAACCAGTAAAACACTTCAGAGTTTTGTTTTGGACTGGTTTACCTGCCCCGGTGCTTCCATAGGCCAGGTGAGGCGGCACGGTGACCGTCCTGCGCTCATTGACGCACATGCCCTGCAGACCTTTGTCGACGCCAGCGATGAGCCGCCCCTCACCTATCAGGCCCACCTTAGGGGCTCCGCTCTCATGGCTGCGACAAGGGGGAGAAACCACAGCATTCACAAAGGCAGAGGAAATGTCAGGAAGTTCCTATGGATGTCAGTATCTCTGTCAACCTCAAGGCAGGATGTTGGCCACAGAGTGCAAGACTTGGCTACTCCACATCTGCACGACATGCCTACGTGTAGACAGGCCTATCTCTTAGAGACGCACAACTCATACCATCTGAGCTTGACCACTGATCTGAAACAATGCTATTGCTTCAAGTGTGCTTTGCATCCAGCTTTACATGTAGCACAACGGCCTATGCAGCGCATAGTTTTCCTTTTGGAAGACAAACTTAAAACCAAATCCATGCAAATCCTCACAAATAGCTGAATGCACATGAACCCACCTCGAATCAAATGTTTTCCCATCCAGGAATGTGAGATTGTAGTGGTAGCGAACATAATCTCCGTTCTTCACTTCTCTGGGGCAGTTCTTGGGAATAAAATTTCTTTCCACGACTATATCTCCAAGAGGACTTGGATTGCACTCCACGGAAGACAAAGTGGTAAAGAGCAAAATGAGAAAAATAACACTCGCAAACATTTTTCTTTACAGAACTGCGAAACTTAACTCAAAGGGGTCCAAGCAGTGGAGGCTCAATAAGTTTGGGGGCTTGGATACATCCGTCTGCGCACTGAACGCACAAGGCCGAGGCTGCTGGTCTCTGCGCGGTGCAGCTAAATGTTGTAAACGTGGACAATCTCCAGGCTGCCGCACAAACTCAGCGCAGTGACTGGGAGCTGCCGCTGTCAAGTTTACCACAGTAACACGACGCCACTTCCTGCCGCAAACCTCACAATAGGTGAACTCGATGGATTTGTGTGCGCATGATAGCTAAAAAGTGCAGCATATGATTTTACTAACTAGTTTTTCCATTTAAATCGAATGTGTACTGACAAGTGCCGGCAGATTTTTCAACGAAAGTGCTGCAAAATCATGTATTCCACCAAATTAATAGTTTTATAGTTTTATTTTGAAAAAGAGCCTAACTGGTATTATTTTGTGACCTTGACACATCTGCCCCGAACAGCCAAGGGTCCGCCTGCGTGTGGATAAGCTTCCTGACGCCCCAAGGCTCTGTTGGAAAGATTGGTTTTTTTTTTTCCCACTATTGTGATGATTTATAATTTTGCGATTATTGTATCAATCATCTTTGCTACATTCCTCAGTTTAATTTCTATAATATTTTTTATATCATGCACAAAATGTTAGATATTTTAAGTGCATCTGAAGAGACTGAAATCCTCTCATTGTGGTTGAGTTTTACTATCACTGCTTCTGCCACCATTATTGCGGTTTGTCTGCTTCCATTAGTGTCTGTCAGTACCACTGCTGTCAGCACTGCAGGGGTGGATAAATTAGTGTAGCATTTACGTGTATTTATACTTTTCTGAGTATTTTCTGCAATCAGATGATACTTTTTTATGTTTGAATGAAGTACTGCACAAAGTACAGAGTATATTTCTTGTAGTAGATTAGCGTCAGAGACAGAAATGTCAGCCAAGGAGAAGAGAGGGAACTGGCCTGATCTGAAATTTTGTTTTTTTCCAATTAAAATGGCTGAATGGAAAAATGTCATACAGACAAATTCTCTTTCAGAGTCTATTTTAAATTAGCATTTTTTTTCTTTTTTCTTACTTCTGCTTGAGTCTTTTTTTTTTTTTTTTTTTTTATAAACAAAAATTGTCCTGTTTCATTTTGGCTCCTCTACAGCACTAGTATCATTCCCGTAGTGAGTATATTTCTGAGTGCATCTAGTGGAGCCATTTTGAAATCTGATTTCCGTTTAAATAAATAAATTCAAAGTTGAGTGCATTTTAAATAAGCAATTTTTCTTCCTTCCTTCCTTTGGTTAAACGTGCAGCTCTTTGAGTGAGATTTTGGTTCTTTCTTCAATCCAGACGATTCCAGGTGGCTCCCTTGGTTGTATTTACTTTTTTTGTCCAGCAGGTGGAGCCAGAGAGTTGGCATTACTTGGGGTTGCGCTGTTAACCAAAACCACAGAGATCCACAGAGGGCCATCTCCACTCTTTCCCATTCATTCACTTTGCTGAGATTTCATGGGATCAGCCACTGCAGAGAGCCACAGTCTTGTTGGATGTTTAAGAGCAGTGGGCCAGTTTTGTGCCAAAATACAGAAAAAAGCTAACTCCCTGCATCAGACCCCCCTTGTGCTCCCCACCTGTCCTCTGAACCTCTCCATCTGTCCTGCCCTCATGAGATCTCCCATCCAGAGTTTTTACAGCTACTCTCGCCTTTGTTATTGGCCAGCTCTCTTCCTTCCCTTTTGCCTCCTGTATCCTTGCTGACCGGCCACCAGTTTTTAAGTTTTTAAGATAGCACAGTTGTTTCAAAAATATGCTTAAGTCCTATATACTGTACTTCAGCACTTGAGTAATTGTATGTGGTCACTCTCTCTCTCCACCCTTGATAAACATATAGACTGTATAGTGTTAAGTCAAGTAGTTGCTCACAGGTAATGCTCTGTGGTCCAATCCAAAGCCTCCTGGAAACTTCATATTTATGACTAAATATTCAATCAAATGCCTGCCCAAATGCATGTGCTCTCCAAAATATGTGGTTGGAATCAATGTATGATTACAGACTGTATAGATGTGACATTTTTTGAAGCATGGCCCCTGTTGTTTAAGAATCATTATATACGGCTGAAATATGTTTTTCAGTTTCTAATCCTCCGTGCTTTGATATTGTGATAACACCAGGCACATTCCCTCTCTTTATTGGCCAATACTGCAACTCTTGGTATTTCTCTAATTCCTGCCACTGCAAGAATTTTGCTCAGCCCTTAGTACAGTGGCCTACATACTTTGCAGAATTCCTCTCTTGGCCTCTACTTAACCCCTAAAGCTGATTTTAACAGATGTCAGTCCTGTGCTCCTAACAGCTGCTGACTCATGCCAACATGGAAATGTTTCCATGTATTTTTAGATGAACATTTTGAGCGCGAAGCAAAGTGACCCCTTCTGTTTTTCAGTATTACAGCACATATGACAATATGTCTTTTCCACATGCTAGAAACTGTTTGATTGTCAACCATGGCAATTACTATTATAATTATGAATGTGGTTATTATGATTATGCTACTGATTATGCTCATGATTATGATTGTGCTTATGATTAGTAATAGAAGTAGTTGCATTAGTAGTAGTATTAAAGGGGATGGGGTTTATGTTGTGCATGTTTGGTCTTGAGCTCATCAAAGCAATTGAGTTGGTATGGCAAAACTGAATCTCCTTATATTATTATTGGCCTGCAAATCTTACTGTCATTTCCATAATCATTGTTGATGATTTTACTGTTGTCAAGCTACTGCTAAACAGCCATTTATTGTGAACCTTGGCTATTTTGGTAGTACACTTCACTTATGCCAAGATAGCTGGCCTGCAATGTCTCATTTACAGACAATGAAAAATCACATTGTGTCGGCATATAACTGTCACTGAAATTTACAGGTAAAACAAACCTTTTCCATGCAATCACAATTTAATAAAATCTTAAATTGTGCAAATACCTGCTCACAACTGCTATTTTAGATTCCCGGGTAAATAAATTATTTACTTTATTTTTTTACCCCCAATTAGTGGCGTTTGTATTCTTTCAAAAGCATTATTGGCGAGATCGGTAATTAGAATTTTACTTTGAAATTTGCCGTGACCGGAAGCGCTGTTTTTTTATGCCGTGCGTCTTGACACTGGGTTGATTTAAACGGGAATGCCCTCGCCGGTTCTGTTGGAGTCTCCTTTAGCAATCCTGCCTCGTCACTGGGATGCGGCTGCCGGAGCCGGGCACCGACCATCCATGCTCATGCCTGTAACCGGTAGGTAGAAATATCTTAACGCTATCCTCAACCTTGTCTTCCTTTGTCTCTCTTGTGTGTGTGTGTGTGTGATTTTACTAATTCAATTTGCCTTTTGCTCTTTGGCCCCTCGGACAAAAACAACCTGGCAGATTAATGAGTTGCGAGCGAGCGGCGCTAATGACTTTCAAGGGTACCCTCCCACACAGGAATAGCTCTGTGGGTTTAAAATTAGATAGCTTAGTCTGTACATATTCCCTGTTTGTACCGTGGCTGCTGTAGGAGAAGGAGCCTTCACTTGTCATAATGCGTCGGTGCAGGGAAAACGGCACAGTAGCCTTAAGAAAAATGATCCACACCGGCTACAGATATTATATTATAACGCTGCCATAGCCTGGTGCCCAGTTTCACTTTTTTGTAGGGATAGGCGTCACCCCGACCCCCCTCTCTTATAAATGCATGGATTTTTATGCGCTATATTGTCTAATTAAACCTGCAAAAAATAAGTAAAGAAAACGATTTGGCTGCTGCTGATGAGCTTTTCAGTTTTTTTTAAATTAACCCTGTATTACTTTAAATAATCATTACGTTATTTAGAAGCAGTTTTCATACAATGCATACCACCAGACAGGCCGGTGCCTTTGCGATCTATAGGCTTTGCATTGTAAGGCCTAAATAGCAGCGATAGCCTATATACAAGAGGTTTGGCATGTCCACCCCCAGTTGTTCCACTTATGGGCAAGATATGCAGTGATATAACACCTTTAAGTCCAGCCCCCCTCCTCACTCAAGTTACAGCACGCCTGCAACAGTGGAAGCCTTGTCCGTGAACATATCTCCTATGTAAATATGGCACCAGTCCGAGATCTGGCCTGCATATGTGTATGTGAACTTTCCACTGAATGCTAAAGGAGCCAGTGAGTTTTTCTATGTGCTGAGTGCGGGAATGTTGCCAGGCAAGGGGGGAGCTGTTCATCTGCCGTCAATGTAACTGTGAGTTTCCTACTAGAGGTTGCTGAAGTGATTCAATCATTTATTTAAAGACAGCGTGCTATTTCCTTAGAATGTGCATGGGTTTGTTTGGGGTTGTTTTCTTCAGCTAAGTGTCCTTCCCATCCTGTTTATCCTGTGCGCCTTTTATTTAAAAAACCTCCAAGTCGCCTCCTTTTCCTTTGTAAACATATGTTTCCCATACAGTTTATAACGTAATTATGAGTAGCTATATATATACTGATCTTTTCCTCAGCTCTGGTTGGTCCAGTGCTGCTGCTTTATTATACTCATGACACAGTATGAGGTTGAAATGTTACAGTTGCTGACTAGTTTGGTGTCATGACAGTTGCCTTTTTTTAGACAACAGTAACCCCCAGCCAAAAGATGCTTCAGATGATGCACAGTAAACCTTAACTTGCCTTCAAATTAACTTACACTTGCAATGATTTTGTTCTCTCCAAACTACTTTCCCTAGAGAAGGGCAAGCCGCCGACCCATTTCTCCACACACAAACATGGCTGCTCTTTCAAACCTCACCAATGCTGCCTCACCAGCTCAGCGCTTTCTGGTCTTCTTTGACTTTGATGAGACCATCATCAATGAGAGCAGCGATGATGCAGTGGTGCGCGCCGTGCCGGGCCAGCAGCTCCCTGATTGGCTGAAGGACTGCTACAGGGAGGGGCACTACAACGAGCACATGCAGCGGGTGCTGGCCTACATGGCTGAGCAGGGTGTGTCTCAGGACTCCATCCGATCGGTGGTGGAGAAGATCCCGCCCACGCCTGGCCTCCCTGCCCTTTTCCAGTATCTCCTGAAACACCAGCAGGACTTTGAGCTGGTGGTGGTTTCTGATGCCAACATGTACTTCATCGACACGTGGTTGCAACATGTTGGGCTGCGCCACCTTTTCCGGAGGATTTTCACTAATCCGGCTAGTTTTGATGCGGCGGGGCGGCTCGTGCTGCTCCCCTTCCACTCCCACTCTTGCTCCCGTTGTCCCGAGAACATGTGCAAGCAGGTAATCCTGCGGGAGTATCTGGCACACCGACAAGAGGAGCGTGGTGGTGCCCCCTTCCACAGGGTATTCTATGTTGGAGACGGGGCCAATGACATCTGTCCTTGTCTGGCTCTGGGGCCCCAGGACACAGCCTTCCCCAGGAGGGACTTCCCCATGCATAAGCTGCTGGTGGAGATGCAGCAGTTCCAGCCAGCCAACTTCAAGGCCAACATGGTTCCTTGGGCCAGCGGTGACGATGTGGTAGACTTCCTGAAGAAGCTGAGGGAAGAGAGATGAGACTGTGTATGTATGGGAAAGAGAGGGAGAGACAAATAGAGAATAATACAGCAAAGATACACCAACCCCAGACCCAGTGAACTGCAGGCATGATCTTCCCCCAGTCACAACTTGTAGAACACACTTGGCATAACCTGTAAAGATGGAGCCAAGCGGTGTGTGTAGATCTAGTAGAGTTGCTTTTAATGTTAGCGTGGTATCAAAGTCTTTTGCCTACTTGGATCAAAGTTATGTAACCAGAAATATTAGTTGCTGGTTTGAAGTGTGTATGCAACATTACGACAGGACTCAACAGTATTAGAATGGCAATAAATAAAGTCAGCAATCAGGCTGATCAGGATCAACTTGATTGATACAGTATTGATGATGCACTAAGGAGGTTCTGGTTCTAAAGCCTGCTCAACATGCTGCAGATTGTCTCAACCAAAGTTGTGCCCAGTGTGCCCTGGAGTGAGTGGAATTGTCATCCAGAGCTGTCAGCCCATGATTACACATCATAATTTTTGTAACTCATTGTATCTGGCAGTGGTCGATCAATTAAATGCTTGGCTGATTAATCGGGCTGATATCTGGCATTTTGAGATAAGTGTGGTGGTTAAGTGCACTAAAACTTTATTTATTCTTAATTCATATGTTTTTGTTTGTTTGTTTTTACATAGTTTTGTTTTTTGATTACTTGTGGACATTTATTTAGTAGAGTATTTTTAAAATTTAAAATAAGTGCTCTGCAGACAGTGCAGATCTATTTAAGTAAACAGAGACAATGCAGACAATAACATTAGTGTTAAATAAATGTTCATTTAAGTTCAGCAATTTTGTGTCTCAACTGTTATCATTATTAAATTGTTCTATTTCACCAGATGCAAAAAAACAACAACATGATATTGGCATTATTTATCGGCCATTGACTGCCCTGCTCTCTAAATGTCAGAATCAGCCATAGAAAAACCCACATCAGTTGACCACCAGTATCTGGCATTTCTCAGCAGTCTGTTGTTAGGTGTGCCTTGGAACAGAGGAGTTCAGTAACTCTAAAAAGACCAGGAGTGACAGTTTTAAACACATCTGTCTCTGTGTTGACAGGCTTCTTTTCAAAACCCTGCACCAAAACACCTCTGAGTTATTCATTGAGGGCCACAAAAACAGACAGATGAGACGGATCAGGTGTTACAGCGCTGTCTGGACAAAGTCCACACATTTAGTGTCCCTCAGGGACAAGGAAAGGAGAGCACAGGGATAAGATGACAAAAACTCACATGCACACTACCTGTGGAGGACACTGGTATGCATGCACACCCACGCACGCACACACACACGCACACACAATCCACCACTCATTACTGATATCTAATCTAGGGCCTGATTATACAACAGTAATGGACACCAACATGAGATCCAAAGGGAACCAAGCCTGTGTCCGTACACTCTCTGTTACCATCAGCAGAAAGCCACCTCCAACAGAAGGTTAACCATCGAGGTTTAGGGGTGTCATTCTATGAAGAGATCATCCCCTTCTTTTTGATTGTACTAACTCCAAGTGAAAAGATGTAATCGGAGCAAATGGTAATCAGTGTCTCAGCCTAGGAGTCAACATGTAGCCTCACACACCTCACTGGATGCTTGACAACAAATGGAACATTAACATATACTGAAAACACATGTATGTTTACGATCACACTGATACTCTGATAATATTCGGAATGATTGTGGAATAATATGTATTGGAGTTGTGCTATGTAAACATCCTATCCTAGTTTTGTTTTCCTGTCTGTTTACAATAACTGGGAAGTTACCATTTTGAGAGACCAGAATAAGGAACTTGGGACATACCAGTGCAAACCAATGCAATCAGTGAATGTGTTGATTTTTTTGCAGCCTGTATAAGTTCATTTGCTTACATCCAGAATACTGTGTGCATGTAAATAGTCATTCATATCGATCCACATTAGTAATTTTCATGAAATGTTAGTGTGACTAAATGAGTTTGGTTTTTAGGAGACTGTTAAAAAAATTGGAATAATTTTGTATTTGGAATATTTATAACAGTGCACATCCATTTAAAACAATCTTAATCTATGAGAGTTAACATAAAATTATATATACTGTTGATGAAGGCATTTAAGGCAAATTAAATGAATGCTAATGTTGCTTATTAATTGATTAAATTCTTCTAGCCATACAGAACAGCATAACATTTGAATACTGGAGATTTCTTTTGACCAGTGTTAAGCTTTTAATTTCTCAGGGAGTAGAGAAGAAAGTGTTAACAAGCAAACATAGCAGTAGGTGTTGATTAAAATGTTTATTTGCACTTTCATATTTGCTGCTCTAAGAACAATTAATTCATTTGTAATGAACAAAATAATAATCTTGATGAGATGTAATCAAGGTCGCTGGAATTCGATCCCATGCTACAGTGTCTGAGATCAATATCTAAACAGATGTTCAGTGACAAACATCATGATGTACTGAGAAATTTAAGTTTTATGGTGCTAGAATTATTCAAATTTGAAAGGGGCATGTAGTTTTACTTGACTTGCTTGAACATTTGTAAGGCTTTCATGGATTTTTGTGCAATAATTGGTGCCAAGTATCTGATATGGTGGTGGAAAGATACAAGGTTAAAGAGAGGAAACATCAAACATGTTTTCAGCATCACCTACTGATATGTTTTAGATATCCTAAATGACTCCAGATACTTAAGTGTTTTACAGTAAAATATAATTAAAATTATCTTATGGTTTCACAACAACCAAGCAAAACAATGTTTTATCAGGACATACTGGGAATATGCTACATTTTCTCCTCACATTTTTGTGTGTTTAACTGTCTCTTGACTGAATGCATCCTCAATCAAAAATGAGATCATGTGTGTAATGCAGCCTTGTAACAGGAATATAAAGCCATTACCTGATTAATCTGTCTCTGGTGTGTGTGTCCTATTTTACTACCACCTAACATTTCCTGAGGGATCAAGCAAGCTCCTATCAATAAGTGCTATGCTGATGGCACACAGGAGTCTGTCATCAGCATAGCAATTACTCGAGAAATCACAAGATGTAATGTATCATTAATTTCTGCTTGTACCTCAGAATTTTTATCTTAATTAATTTTTATCCGACCTGTGGCGAGATTGTGTTCATGGTGATGTGAGGCAGCTGAACTAATACAACGTTGTCTAGGGCCGCTCACTCCCTAACACAAGTGTCTCTGTAGCTGAAAGGAGGAATATAGAGGCTAGACAGTTTTCCTGGCTGGGCTGACTGGGATTAACTGAGACCCGACGTGGTCTTCGATGTCAACCAGCCCAAGCAGATTATGAAGGGAAGAATTTCAGTTTAGTGTGTATGAGCTGATCGATCTATAAAATAAAACAACACGGTGGTTAGCAACCCCCCCCCCCCCCCCCCCCCCCCCCCCCCCAAAAAAAAACAAAAAAAACAGGTAGTCGAGTCTCCAAATGCAGCAATCAAGAGTCACTGTTCATTCCTCACATACACCCCCAAACACATGCACACCTGCTTTTATTAGAAGGTCTTGCCCTATAACACCAACCAACAAAAAGGAGATAGGAAGCAGGGAATAGGAGATAGGAGTCCCCCCTTTGTGTGACTATAACTTGGTGTTAGCTCTGAGAAAATGAATACCAACGAGGAGAACAAATCACATTTTCCTACAGCGGGGGATACCAAAAATATATGCAGCAATAACTGTTGTAATAAAATGCTCATAATGATTCGATCCTTGCCATCAACAACAAAAGATGAGTTTTTTTCCCATAATTTTTGTGTGCTGACATCATTCATGAATCAGAGCCACCAGAGCAACTGAAACAATACCCATATTTCACAGGTCGGTCGGAGACATTTCTTATGAGTTGGAATTAATGCAGCATAAAGATCAGGCCAAGTGATCTACTTTACAAATTAAAAAAAAAAAAAAATAGGCACCTCAGATCTAAGGCCTGATGAGCCCAAGTGGGGCGAGGACAGAGTATACTTCCCAGTCTTTCCAGACCTGATCAGTGTGGTGAGTTAAGTCTGAGACAAAGCATGAGAGGGTATACTGATCAGCAAGAATGGCAAGGAGCATCTGGTGGCTGACAGTGTCAAGCAGCCAACAGTGGACACTGGACTGGGTTAAACAGGTTATTCTGTGACAGATGTGTTTATAAAAATAAAGAGTGATACTGATGTGTATTTTTTGACGTCAGATCAGCCAGAGGTAGGTATCTTGAATAGAAGAGTTGCTCAAGCTGGCTTGAAGGCAGATATTGCTCAGCCAAATGTTAGGGATAATCATGGGAGTGAGGAAGGAGATTAGAAGCTATGATCTGGACACAGGAGGATGGGGCTAAGAGGCTGGTTTTGACTTTATGATTTAGGAATGGGGAAAGAAATATATCAAGCCAGTGTCAGAGATTAGAGTGACTTAGATGAAGGGCTAGCGGGCAGCTGGGAGAAGGGGTGCCCAATGACATCATCTTTCCTTTCAAAGTAGGAGACAAGATGACAAGTCAGGAGAGGACAGACTGACAGTGGGAGAGGTCATCCACAAGTCTTGCACCAGTCTTTCCAGCCTCATGCATTGAATTTGCAGACAACTGAGGGGCAAGCAGAGACAGGACAGGGCAAGAGCAGATAGGGATGTGGAGATAGCAGAGTTAGTAAAGATAGACAGTTATCTCCAGTTTGACTGTATGAGAAGAGATTAATTTGTGGGGAGGGAGGGTAGTGGTTAGAAGGGTGGAGAAGGAGATGAAATGGTTTTTAGAAGCATGTTTGACAAGTCATTTAAGCCTAAAATACACCCAACTTTACAAGTCAGAACTCATTTTTTTTTTACCAGTAAAGATTTCAAATGAATCTTCAATGACAGATTGCATGCAGAGAGGGAAGTAAAGTGTACAAGTGTAAAACTGTACACTGTATCACACATTAAGTTCATCATGTGTCTCTGTGAAGCAGTTCCCACTGAATTTATGAAATAAATGTTAGTGTAACTGATGTATTAATATAATAGGTTTATACCTATTATTATTCACCAGTAATCAATCCCCCAAGGTTTTGCAGTAAAGGTGATACAAGGATAGTGCATGGCAACCTGGTCCTGGAATCAGCTTTTTGCCTGTGGTGACAACTGACCCCCTGGACTCTTTGGAGGAGGAGGATACAGGGAATAGAACAAGTCCATGGATAATGAGTGGATCAGAGGACAGTCAGAGTCAGGAGATTAGGAGATTGTGAGTGAAGGACTGTCTGAGTCAGATCAGTCAAGCCAGGGTGCTCCAAAGTTCGAGGAGCAGTCTGTAGATGATCTTACCCAGTGCTGTTCACATGACCAGAGCCACTCCAACAGAAACAGTAACTTGGACAGTTTAGTTGCATGAGGAGCATGACTCAGACTCACCAGTCATGTTAGATATACTTTCAAGGCATCCAAACACCCTTTTACATCCAATAGATACAGATGGTGAGAGACAGTCACACCACCACATTAAAACATGGTAAAATGGCTAAGCTGAGGCACAAATCTTACTTTGCACAGGTCACAAACCCCAGTCTTTGTTGTCATAATTTCACTTCAATGTGCATATGCATTTTTTATTGCGTACAGCGCTTTTGTGTAACATGTGAGTTTACTAATCTCAGGCTTAGCTGGTGAGGACATGAGGAGTTGCTGCACTGATATTATTGTGTTTTACACAGCCTTTGAGAGAATAGATCCCCCAGCTGGCAAGGCAGAAGTTTTCCTCATCTTAATCATCATCATCATCATCATCATCATCATCATCATCGTCATCATCATCCACAAACACAATGCAGAGTTTATAGCAAAACATGTCAGGCCAGACTGGCTACACTGGTATTGTATATATTTTCAGGCATTTTCCTGTACAGTTTTGGCATGTCTAAAACAGAGCATAGATCCCTAAAACTACAGGCTTTCTTCAATTTTAGTCAAACCTATTAGGAGAAAGTTGAGACTCATTCAGGCAATACTTTTCTGAGAGACTTCAGTTGTGATTTTTTTTTCTTTTTTTTACAGTTGGTCTGCAGAACCTAACAGACTTTAGAAATATGATATTGAATGAATGTTCTCCTTAAAGTGGAACAATTGTCACCAAAATCACCACTGTGCTGAAAGTGGGCACATCCTGGGACTTTTCTGGAACAATTAATGAACCTGCATCAAAGAAAATGGGGCAGAAGATCCCATGGAGAAAATGAATTGAATCTCTACAGGCCTATGGCTAAATATGAAGAATACTATATTTGGGTTTGTGATGTGGTCTATGCATTAGTTAAATAGGATGTGTGAGGAACTTGAAATTATAATAATTATATTACTGCATCATTTGTTGTTTTACAAAATACCACTCACTGGCATCTATCTATCTATCTATCTATCTATCTATCTATCTATCTATCTATCTATCTATCTATCTATCTAGCAAAGTGCACCTGTGCATATAAATCTCATGACCTGAAGATGGCGCCAAATCAGTATATCGTATCTCGAAAATCTTCGGGGAATATACTTAGTATATTAACAATTATCAATAAGTCCTTCTAATTTTTGTTGATTCTAGCAGTTGAGCAGTCTCTCAAACAGCCAGGCAATTCTGCACCGCAGTGAAACCCTGTGACTGTAACACAAGTTGGGTTCCCCCTGTGTGAACATGTGAATTGAACTCTCATGACAGCCAAGGCTACAGGCTGTGGCTGAGGAGATGACATTTGGGTGGGGGGGTACGTGACTCATGTCACTCCACTCACACAGTAGTGATTTTGAAATGCTGCTGAAGTCAGCTGAGCAATTTGTCGACTCAGCGATCCAGCCTGGTTAGTACAGTATGGATTTCAGCCAATTTTATCTCCCTTAAGCACGTCATAACTCTGTGTCTGCATCGAAGCCATGCTCTAACTTTTGCCCTGTATTGCCTTCTTCCTCTCTCCTTGCCTATTGCACAATGCCTTCTGTCATACCAGATATTTGCAATCCACATGCTCTATCACTGCATCTAATCTCATCCCTTGTTTTCTCTCCCTCCACCTCATTCCCTCTCTCTGGATTTATTCTGTCACTCTGTCCCTCGGGTGATGGTGTGTCATTATTTTTGTTTATATTTACTTTTGTCATTCCAGGCCCCTAATGATATCACCAGCTACAAGCTGACTGAACAAAACACTGGAAGCCTGCTTTCACTCACTCCCCACTTCTTTTATTTGGTACCCCCTCCCCCCCTCCTTTTCCAATACCCTTTATGCATGTCTGCTTGGTAAAGCTTTGCGTTATGTCTGGATTTCTTCCAGAGAGAAAATGCAACTCACAGCTCAGAAGATATTACCTGAATTGATCTTTTGATTCACTTCATACTAAGGCTGATATTGTTGGGGAGAGTACAGTCTGTGTCATTTATGGCTAAACGAACAAAAGATAACTTGTTGTCCAACCTAATTGTAAATGACCTCAGGAGCTAAGTGAATGGAAAGGAAACCTAATTAACATCAATCTGGGAAGAACGATGACAAATAGTCTTTGAGGATTTCAAAGTCATGCCTTACAGCCTCCCCATCTCTCTCATTCTTCCTGCTACCTCCTGCTTTTCTTTCCTGCCAATATCCAAACAACATACACAGGTCCCTCGCCAATAACAGAGGAACCCCAACTGTTGAAATGCTTTAAATTGCCAACACTATCTGATGATTGGCTTTATGGATAACCTCAGTGATTTTCCTCCATTCAATTACTCCTTCCTAGGTGAAAGATAACTCACTTAAGGGGCTTGGGACATGTGAGAGGTCACTCGAAAGTAGAACATGGGCTTCCTATGCCAAAATGCTTTCAGGCTGATTAGGGTCTAAGCGTTTCCTGTCCTCTGGGTTTGATTCTTCTGCTGATATTCTGAGAATACAATGCAGACCAAGGGTGAAGCTAATGGCTTTGAGAAACGCCTCTCCTTGGAAAAAACAGTCGATTTGCAACATGAGGGGAAGAGAAAGGAGAGTCTGAACTAAGTGTAACTGTTCTTCAGAGGAATAGTGGAGATTAAAAAAATCGAGACTGATGACCCTCACAGGTCATCAGTCACTTGTTTTGGACAGACTCAATCTTTGCTGTCCTTGAGGTTCAGGAAATATTTAATGGAAAACAGCACTGCATTGTGAGCAGCGTCCATTTGTTTGTAGCTTACATTAAGTCCTGAAAATACTCACAGCCAGCAGTGGGAGGACAACCGAGTAAAAGCCATGTGCAGTTTTAATTAATATTAATTATTCTATCAAAATCCTGGCCCACGCATAACTTGTACATGAGGAAATTAAAGAATAGTAGTAACACAGGAATATGAAAAAGAATAGAGAACCAGACACAACCAGTTCACGGGACAAACACAGGCAGACATTTTGGCCCTAGAGATACACACAGACAATTTTGCCAGAAGCAGTCCATACTGAGGCATGTTGCTGAAGGCACAAAGCTCCTGCCAAAAAAAGCTATTTTACAGATCCAGGACCTGTATGTGTGACAAAATGGAAGAAGGATGAAAAGAAAACTTTTAGTATCTGTGCAGTCTCAGTCTTAAAGTAATGGAGCAGAGTGGATAAATAAATAAAGTAGTCTTGCCCACTCCTTTTTCAATAAGTTCAAACTCTGTGCGGCATGTAATCAACTTGATCTGGTGTGCCGTATGCATTAATCCAAAAGGAAATGGATGAGTTTCACCAGCATCTCCACTTTGATGAAGCTCAGCAGTTCCTAGGAACAGATGTAGATTAGAAACACAAAGGCAGACTGGTTTTCTTGTGTCTGACGCACTGCACTGTGCTATAAGTTACCTAACCATTGTCTGTCCTGTGAATTGTTGATAAAGGAGGAAAACGAGAAAGGCCTCATTCCTCGACTTTGGTAAAAGATGATAGGGGCGAACATGGGGCGAAAGGTCTTAACCTCAGAAAATATTTGGCTGCTGAACAATAGATCCTGAGTGTGTATGTGCTCAGAAACGCCTGTGCACATAGAGCTGGGAATTCAAGTGGGACTGAGACCTCTGTGGTATGTATCTGCAGCTATAAAGGATGCAGTAGGGCGATGATGTAGTGGGCAAACTATGACCTCCAGTGATAAACATGAGGCAAACAACCACCAATACAAACAAGCAATCCAATACAAACAATTCATAAAACTATATTATTATTAACAATTACTATATTCTTATTAACTTACACCTGCCATTCGTTTAGTGGATTTAATATACCCTACACACTACATCCATGGCAGGTGATTTTATCTTATTTATCAGATAAAACAGGGATATGAGCCAAGAAAGGCATAGCTTCCTTTTTCAACAAAGGACAAACACTTGACAATAGAGTTTCTCTCTCTCTCTCTCTCTCTCTCTCTCTCTCTCTCTCTCTCTCTCTCTCTCTCTCTCTCTCTCTCTCTCAGTCTGACACACACACACACACACACACACACACACACACACACACACACACACACCGCTCACCGCACCATCCCATCTGCCTTCCTCTCCTCCCGGTCTTCCTCTCCAGTCTTCAGATCAGACAGCTGGCACTTGGCGACATCTGCTCGACTCCGAGAAACTTTGCGGATATATATGTATCTATATATTTTTTAATATGAGTGAACTGTCGGCGCCTCAAAACGAGGAGTGCATGTGTCGGTGTAGCTTTGTACTGGACTGAAACATCTTGTTTTGTGAGGTGAAAACTCGTTTTCCGCCGGAGACTAGCGGCGCCAGATGTGCCTGAGCAGGTGAGGATGCTGTGGTGGGGAAAACTTACCTCAAGTAGGACCTAACTTTGTCTGTATCCCTGGTGAAAACGAATAAAATGCAGGGTCGAAAGCATTTATTACGCAAACGACGCGTGTTGAAGTGTAAAAAAAAAAAAAAAAAAAAAAAAAAAAAAACGACTAAAAAAGTACGTTTGTCTTTTCAAAACTAGCACGTTAGTTTGCTAGCAGGCTAAGATAACGAGCTAATATTAGCGCATTCAGTTTTGGTTTTTCACTGGTCAAACAGGCTCACACACGAAAATAATTGCTTGAACAACACTTACTCAACAAATTTTAGTAAAGTAAAATAAATAATTAAGTAAATTAAGCCAACAGTTGAGCCAGCCAGCTTCTGGACAAACCATTAGCTAGCTAGTTAGTTTTGCTCTTAGTTTTCTAACGCTGATGTTAGAGCGGTAAAGTTAACAAGTCATCATCATATATGGTTTTATTTACATTTATTTAACTTGAGTAATCAGTTCATCCCCACGATATTCATACACTATTCTCCTCACTGCTTCTGTATCTCCACACATATATAGCCAACCTACTTTTATTAAATTACCCCTGGCATTATATTCTGTAAAAAACAACAAAAATGGGTACACAGATACCAATATATCTGTGATTGGCTAATACTGGCTGATAAAATTGTCCACCCAATATATTGGTCAGGTAAAATCTTCTTTTATCCATGAGTCTTTTTCCTTGAGCCATAGAGGATGGGTGGAAAGTCTTTTGCTTTAGGCTTGTAGGGCGTTCAAATTAAAATGTGTGTCAGTGTGTGTTTTATATAGTTATGGTTAAGTTGATTGAATGAATGCTGGAGGCTTAAAATGTTAACACATAATATCATGGTATTCACAGTAATATACACTAAATCTGAAACAGGCCAGGCACTGGTGTGATCTAAATCCTCACAATCATGAGAAGAAAACATTTACATATATCAGTTGTGTGTGTGTGTGGAGAATAATATTGTGTAAATCAAAACACATGGCCTGTGAAATAAAGAAAAAAATATTTGTTATGGAATAGATACTGTCTAATTAAGCTTAAAGTTGAACTCTCCTTTAACAGATGTGTCTGTTTTAAAAGCAGTTGATTTATTCTGTCAGTTTTTTTTTTTTTTTTTTTTTTTTTTTTTTTAAATCTAACAAGGATTAATGGTGTCCTCAACTTTGTTTGATTTGCAGGAACATGGGTTTGAATTCTCTTTGACTTCTGGTCTTGCAATCAAGGTGGACAGAAAGAGCAAAACAGAAACAGGTAATGATTGTTTACTTCAAAAAAAAAAAAAAAAAAGCAGCTTCAGAATTTTGTTTGAGAGGGATCTGAGCTGAAACTATAACACATTTGTTTTCTTAAAAACTTTTTCATAAGTATTATTATTTGTCGTGCCAGTGGAGGCACTACTGGTAATAGAAGTAGAGGGAGTTTTCTCACTTGTGGTGTGTTCAGCTTTTTTCCCTCCAAATCTGTTCCATGTGATACATCCAGAATCACACTCTAAAACCTTTTAATTTGTCAAAGTCTATTCAGAATTCTCCATTAAAATTTTTAGCAAGCAAAGATGTGCTCATTCTAAAGGTACATTCAGCAGAGGAGGTCTAATGTTCGATATGGGTGATAATTTTTTTGAAGATATAACTGAACAATAACATCTAAAAACAAATCCAAATACACACACACACACACACATAGGTGTACAATTTTAAAGAAAACGTTTAATCTTGTATTAATATTTGATCTTGTATAAAGAGTCAGTGTCTGCATTAAAACTTGTTGCTTCTTCCTCAGGCTGTACACAAAGTGGCAGCACCTATACCTCTGCAAGCTATTCCTCCTGTTTCTCTGTTACCTGTATGGTCTGCTGGTCTAACATTATTTGAATGATTAATATCAAAATGAAAATTATTATTACAATAGAGAAAGTGTGTGCGTGTTCATGTATACCTGTGTTTGTATGTGATGTATTTAGTGTACAATTAGTGTAATTTGAATTCTTGGGCATGATGAATCACAAACTTGATCCATCATATCAGGGACTCAAGAAGTTTTAAATTAATACGTTTTAAGATCAAAATAACCTGTCAAAATGTGCCGTTAACAGGAAGAGCAGCCTAAAAGCTACTCCAGCTGATTTTAATTGATTTTACGATTATCCCTCATGTCGATTATTCATCTTGATGTTTATAATGGCTGCTACTGAAGTGAATTAACTTGCCTTATTTACATATTCCACCATGTGTATGTCACTGGTTATCATAGTTTGTGTTTGTGAAAAATAAGTTGTGGTATAAGCTTGGGGCGGGGACATCTACAAATTTTAATTTTAATTTATTTATTTGTTTTTAAAACAGCATCATAGTACAAGATGCCTTGCAGAAAGACCAACTAGAGTCAGTGGGTTATTTTGCATTACTGACAGACTGGTGTAACTCCATAAATGAAATACCCTATATAACCATGATTTGCCATTATTGATCTGAATTGGGAAATGAAGATAGGAATTTATTGAGTTGTATCCAGAATTTAGTTATTATTATAGGTGTACATATGTAGGAATTTGCCCCAATTTCCCCATTCCCATCTCTGCTTTAAATGCCTTACAAACCCTGCATCATACTCTTACTCCCTGAGTGTTTAATTAGAGAAACCTCAGACAATGTGGATTATGAGCTCGCTCTCCTTCTCTTTTGCAATCGCACAAACACACACACACATACCCACACACACCAGTGTCCTCGGGCCACATGCTTAATTATGAAGCTCAGTCTGTGTCTCCTTTGTGCTGATGGAAGGCTGTGTGTGGTGGGGGGATGTGTGCATTCCAATAAAAAAAAGGAAAGAGATGGGATGAGGGAGATTCTTAAGGGATGACTGAATAGGATCCTGGATGCGATGATCAAAGGGAAAAAGTGTGAACCTATAAATATATTCCCTTTGGATTTCACGATTGTTTATCAGGCGGAATGGGGACCTTGTTTTAGTTTAGAAGTGATATATTGTCTCTACAATATGTGTGTTTAAGTGTCTGTGCTGAGTGCATGAGTGCGTAAGTCTAATTAAAAAAACTGTGTGACATCCATTCGTTCAGTATCACAGCGTCTTTGATCATACGGCAAATATTTGTTTGGGAGCCAGAGAAAAGCCTGCATGAAATTTTGCTCAACCAGAACTAAGCCTACAGTGTTTTCGAGAGCCTTCAATATAGTGTGAGATAATTTATTGAATTTTCTCATATAATAGATATGATTTAATAAATGATGTGGAAATAGTTAGATATTTGAGATACTTATGATAATATCAGCCTTGACAAGGGTACATAATTTCATATTCTGTTCTTGAAAGGCGTGGCAACAAAGAGTCACAATGTTATAACCTCACACCATTTCAAGCAAAGCATGTTGTCCAAAGAGTATACCAAACTTTATAGGACAACAAGCTCTTCTGTTCCCCAATAAAAGCAGCGCTCTGGAAAAAAAAACGAATAAGGTAGTTTTGGTCTATCTTATGAAAGAATTAGTAAGTGTAAATGCATTTTTTCCCTGTTAAATATTAAGATGTATATTTAAGCAAAAGGAACCGAAAGAAAATGTGTTATTTAAGAGGAGAGTGTAATAAAATAAAAAATAAAAAGCAAGCATTGTAAGGGCCACCAGTATAATGATAAGATGCGAGAATATAACTGTGATGCCAGCATGGGGCTGCTGTGCCCTCGCTTGCAGCACAAGACACACTATTGACAAAAATAATATGTTATAACTTAATTAAGTTTGAAATATTTTGGTTTAGATGGTTATGTGTCTGCTTTGAGTAATTATTGTCTAACTGCATCTTCTATGGTGGACTCAGTGGCCGTTAATTGTAACAATGATTATAAGTACAAGTCCCACATAATCATCAAGCAGACATCTGTGCATTAAGAAACTGGACTGTAGTTTTGGATAATTACTATTGTGCAGCAGCAAGATGAGCTTGGCTGATGAGCTGATAATGAGCAGTATTAAGGGTGATACCCAAACAGTTTCTTACTGTCCATCTTTGTGTTTGGGTGCTGCTGCTGCTGCTGGAGCACAAAGTAAGACGTTACACAACATGACCAGATGTGCAGTTTTAGAAGACACATGACTGTTAATGAGACAGGTAAGACTGTGGACTGAAAACTTCGGACACTGATGTGAGCAGTTTGCTGGTTTGTTTTATATGTGATAGCACAGTGTAGCTGCTGGTATTGAGGTTATAGGCAAATATATCAGAATAAATATAAATGTATAGTTAACTACATAGCAATATGGCAAACTTTTTTCTTTTCTTTTCTTTTTGTTTTTTGTTTTGTTTTTTTGACAACATACTTACAATATTTGAAATGCAGGAGGCCAAACCAAAACTGTCCTGATGGGGCATCGGAAGAGCTTGAGGAACAGCTGTGTGAGCATAATGGGCCCATATGTATTTACAGTAGACCGATGTCAGTGGAAGGTAAACATGCTGTCCTGTGTTTTGACCGCAATTAGACAGCCATCCAAGCTTTGTTCACTAATGATATTTTTTAAACGACATGTACCGCTCAGCTCCAAATATTTAAAACTGACTCCAAATAGATCCCTTTTAATGTGCATCCACAATATGCTACTAGCCTACATCAGCCCCATATGCACACATATCTACTGTTTATTGTCATTATCATGGCATTGTTTGACACCAGAATTTGTACTGCGCTGTTTGATTATTGACACACATTACATTCCTCCTCAGGTCCTCAGTATTTCACTTCATTTTACAGCACAACAAAAACGATTCATAATACTCAAACATGTTATCTTTTCACTGTTTTTGGAATAAAGTGGAAATTTGTGGTCTACAGAGTGTAAGGGCATGATCTCTTGTGCAGTTCATATCAGAGGACATTCAGTAACAACAGTAATTGTGGTCAAGCATTCCATCGTTGTCATTACTCTTCCCTCTGTGTGCTAGTCCCAAGAGTATGTTTAGACACGAGCTTTAATGCACAGCTATTTAAGGAAAGAAGGGTAAACTTGTCACCACTGCACAGAAATACAGTGTTGGAGAGTGATGGAAATTAAACGGAAAAGGACTTTGTCTCTTTGCCATTTCAGATCAATTTCACAGTGAATTGCATTTTAGGCCGAGTGTCATTTTTGTTGTTCTACATTTGGTAGAAGAATTAAAAGCTAATACCCATCACTGCCAGCAAAGAGAGGGAAAACATTCTCAAAATATACCAGAGGAATTTGTGACATCATTTCTATTCAGAGATTTGGCCTCATCTGTGTGTGAATGTGAGAAAATGAGAGAAATAGGGAGGAACGTTTTTTAATTTATTGTTCCAGAGTCTTTTCCTTTTGAGTATCTGATTCAGGACAGGAGTTGGGCCTTTGTTTTGTGTGCCTCTTGTTGTCATAACTTGGACACTGGCACACCTTGTGTGTTTTGGGTGAAGATGTGTCTGATATGCTCAGGGTCAACAGGGGATGACACAGTGAAGGGATTGCTGATGAGATGAGAGTTGTCCAGACTCCTCTGATAGCATTAATATATTGTGGAAAGAGTTACTGAAACAAGAAAAAACATAGTAGTCTTTTTCTTTCACCAAGGGAGCATATGCACAAACAAACAAATATGATGCAGTAACATTTTGGTATAAATCACTGAACTGCAAATGGACATAATTTCATGCATATGAATCTCTTACAAGTGTATTAATTCCATCAAAAATGAATTGCTTAAACTGCAGATAGAATTTAAAAATTTTTATTTTCTGTGCATTGATCATGGCTAATGGAGGGACTCAAAGACCAGCACTGCTGGTCCCTCATTTATCAGCCGTGCATACATACAGTTATGTGCTTATACCATTTGTGCAATTGTTTCCACACAAACTGTGGTATTTATCAGTGTGTGCTTATATATGAGAACGTCTGTGAATTATTGCACATCTCTGACCATGCATACACACACAGCACCTTGTGGTAGAAAAGGGGAACTGCTAATGAAATATCATCCACAATGGAGAGAGGACTAACTTAGCAAACTTGGAAGAAAAATCCACTAAATTGAGAGGGGATAATGTACCAAATAAGCAAATAGTAAAGATAAAAGGACAACAGTGTACTCTCTTTATTTCTTACATGCGTGCTATAGGTTACTAATATTTTCCAGTGTGTTATGCATTCATAATTCTATTTTAAATGGCTGAAGAATTGACCCCTGTTACATTGTCTGTAATTTCATCATGCTTTTTGTGATATTTGTCTGACAGTGTCAGACAAATACTAAATAGGTACAAGTTCAATGAATTGTTATAGGTTCACGTTCAAAACAGATGTATGTGTGTAAGCGCCACAATCTCATCAGAACAACCCTAACTGTTCTGCTTTGAGTATCAAATAATATAAAAATAATGCAGAACTTGAAATGTCAAGTGATGGCCATGCAGAACAGATCTGAACAGTTCCTGGTCTTCCTTTCAGACGAGACCAAAATGTCTAATACAGTACCGTTTTTGTAGACTTTGATTCTCTCACCTTCTCCTCCAAATGAACTTCTCTGCTGCCGTGGACTCAGCCAGAACGTCCAGTTTGTCCAAATTTTGTGTGTCTTTGTGCAGCTTACACCCCACGTGTCTGCTTACCCATCATCTGTTGCCTGCTTGTCCTTCCAGAGCACCACTACTGCATACCCTCTTTGCACACCGACTTTGTTACTTTATTAGTTTCAGTAATATATTTTCCAATCAGTATCCCTCAGTTATTTGCCAGATTGTTGTTTTTTGGATTCAGTATGCTTCGTATCCCATCTTCTGTTTGTTTGTTTGCCTGTAAGTTTGATTTTGAGCCTTGCGTGAAGATTCTGTACATTGGCCTCCAGCCCATAATTCTGCAGTTGGATCTTTGCTGATCTTTGACTTGGATGATTCTCATTTCACCATTTAAAGGTACCATATGTGGTAAATTGCATGTTCACATGTGCAAAACAGCAACAGCACTGGTGTTTTATGAGTGTTGTCAAATCAATGTTAACCATGATGCCTGCTGAGATTTCGAGCACTGAAAATAGCCAAAACAGCCTGTTTCGTTTTGGGGAAACCCTGCCTTCCATTTGCTGAGGGGAAAACTTGTCCAGGCAAGCAAGACGTACTGTATGTTGCACAATTAGCCATGTCTATTAGCAAGACACTGCTACTGCTCTCACTTTCATGCCAAAACTACATGACTGTGATGACTTACAATATACAGTATCGTAGCGCAAAATGCATGTTTGCTTTGTTTCTCATGGCTTTTGCTTGACTTTATACTTCTTGCAGCCTTTTAAAATATTTCTTACTTTATGTGCCAGCATAAGTTGTGTTGTGGTATAAATACAGCCTCTATGATAAATGAAATATGATTACACTTGAAATTGAGTCTGTATACAAATGTGGAGATTAGCTGCTTGATGGTACTAAAATAAAATAAAAGTGGAAGATCAATGTATCATCATAAAATCAGTTCGTTCAAATGTAATGTCAACTAGTGATCTGCACAGTCCTTAGGTGGACCTACTATTACGTAACCAAGCAAAGTTTTTTTTTTGTAATTCAGATTCAGATCTATACTTGTCAGTCCAAATCTGCCTCATCCATGTCATTCCTTTCACACATTAGTCTTGCTGCACTCTTAGGTGGTGTAAAATGCTCCAGTCATTTTATTTATTTTTATTTTGGGGGGAATGCATGCTACATCCAAAAGGGAAAGATGTGTAGCAGATAAACTTATAGTAACTCTTCAATCTGGTGGCAGCTTCTCTCTTATCAGTTAGTCTCGAGTAATTTATTTTCTTTTGGTGAGGATGAGTATCCCATAGTTCAGCAGTCTACATCAAGTTTTAATCACTCTAAGTGAAGTTGTTAGTGGGATGAAAAGGAGATTTAGAGTTGCTGTAAACTATGGATGGCCTTGCTGCCTCAAGGGATAAAGGAAATAATAGTTTATTTGCCAAGACAGAGTATTTCTCGGAGGATATGGAAAAATAGAGGGCCAAGTGTAATTAAAATAACTCCCAAAAAACCCTTGAGCCTCTTTAAAGATATTGATTTTACTAATATTGCTTGCAGTTCTCCCTCATACTCTATGTGGACTATAATATTTCCTAGGTATGTTTCTATGTCCAGCAAGAAGCAGAGTCAGTGGCTCAAGTTGGCAGCTCTTAGCAATATTTTGGTACGTGAAAATTCCCAACCATTAGTATTATCTGAAACAATTTCTTCCTATTAAGTATTGTCTTGTACCCAAACTCCTCCACTGCACCTTACAAATACCACCTGTGGTAAAAAAAAAAAAAATAGTAGATAATTAAAAAAAGGAGGACTAATAAAGTCTGATTAGCTCAAAACTTTGTTTTGATGATGCCCTATATGTAGAGGACTAGAATTACTTAGGAACATAATTTTATTCCCTCTTGAATCTTCCACATATGTAATTTTTAGAGTAAAGATTTGATTCACGGAGTCCCTTGAAAATATAAATAGGCATAATCTGGATTCACAAAATGTACTGTCCACCTTTTAATCTCTTGGTTTACTTCGACTGTTGCCTTTTATTGCAAATCATTCACTCTTGGGGATTAGAATAGCCCTAGACTGAGTTGAAGTGAAGTGAAGTGAATAAAGCCGAACACATCTCCTTCCTGTCTGGAAAACACAGACACATGCTTGGGGATTTATCTCACTTTGCACTCATTATGTCATCCTCATATCCTTATTTTAATAGATTTGTTTACATGTCTAGAAAAAAATACTATTAGAAATAAATGTGAAATAAAAATGTAATAGCCACTGATGTACATTTTACTGCTCACAACTGTTCCTGACAACCTATTCACTATTACAACCACCTCAAATTGAAAGTAAATGTTATTTAAAAACAGTGTGGACCATTTCAATGAAGTTGCTGATTTCCTATGTATCACCTCATAATAACTTTCAGTCACTAAGAGAAACCACAAGACAAGTACAAAGCTCAAATTTGGTTGTCCAAGAACAGTCGGGTCGGAGGTGCAGGTCTCTTTGAAGGCTAAGGGATATCTTAAAAACTACAATATGTAAGCAATAAATACAGACACACTACCTGTCAGAAAATGTGACCTCTGAGGTCAATATATTTTCTATGGTTATTGTTAATAATGTGCCTTCATTATTGGAATGTATGATACTTATATATTTGTAGAAAGCTGATAAACATCTGTGCTGTAATGTTGAGCCCTGAAGTATAATAATAGAGTGATAATATTCTATTTATGGTTTCTGAGTATTTATGCACATATTATTTATGGTTTTGCATGCATGTCACACAAGTGTTAATCATATTTACTGTCTTTAATCCTCCACAGAGGCCTAGAGGAAAAACAGAGGTATATGTTGCCTCTCTGTTGACCGCTTTCCTTTGCCACTACCATGAGTTGGAGCTTCCTGACTCGCCTGCTTGAAGAAATCCACAACCACTCCACATTTGTGGGTAAGATCTGGCTCACCGTCCTCATTGTTTTCCGCATTGTGCTGACAGCTGTAGGAGGTGAGTCCATCTACTACGATGAGCAGAGCAAGTTCGTCTGCAACTCAGGCCAGCCGGGCTGTGAGAACGTGTGCTATGATGCCTTTGCGCCACTCTCACATGTCCGCTTCTGGGTCTTCCAGATCATTCTGGTGGCCACACCTTCACTCATGTACCTGGGCTATGCAGTCAACAAAATTGCCCGGGCTGAGGAACATGCAGATAGTGGGGGAACGGGTGGTTTGCACCAGAGGAAACAAAAGAAGCACTACCTTGCCGCAAGGAGGCAGCACAGAGGCATTGAAGAGGCTGAGGACGACAATGAGGAAGACCCAATGATCTACGAAGTGCCCGATATGGAGAGTAATGATGGTGCAGGTGGAAGTTGTGGTGGAAAAAGAAAAGTGAAGGTGCGTCATGATGGGCGCCAGCGCATCAAAGAGGATGGGCTGATGCGTATTTATGTCCTTCAGCTCCTGGCCCGCTCTGTGCTGGAAGTAGGTTTCTTATGTGGGCAGTATGCCCTTTATGGCCTGGCAGTACCTGCCAGCTATGTATGCTCTGGTCCGCCCTGCCCGCACAGCGTGGACTGCTTTGTGTCACGGCCCACTGAGAAGACTATCTTTCTTCTCATCATGTACACTGTCTCTCTGCTCTGCTTGGCACTCAATATATGGGAGATGCTCCACCTGGGCACCAGTACCATTTGTAAGATCCTGCACTCTCGCCGTGAGCAGCTCCCTGAAGATGAGCTGTATAGGCTGACAAAGAGAGCAAGCGCTCTGAACGAGGCAGGAGTGAGAGGAGTGAACGGGGAGGATTATGGCAGCTACCCTCTCTCCTGGAACGCATCTTCAGCTCCTCCAGGGTACAACATCCCCATCAAACCTCTTCTCCTGTCTACTGGGAATAATGACCAACCACTACCCTTCACTGACCTTAGTAATGCCAATATGGCAAGCAAGCAGAACCACGTCAATTTTGCCCAAGAGAAGCAACAGCAGCACAGCAACAGAAATGATGGCAACACAACCAGAGGAGGGAAAGGTGACGCCTCCAGAGCTCTTCAGAAGGAGATCTGTCAGGCACGGAGCAGGCTGGAGGCTGACATTCAGGCCTACAGCCAGAAACAGAGCCACAACAACACTCACAGCAAGTCTCACCGTGAGCGAAGGCAGGTGTCTAAACACTCCTCCAGCGTGGTGGACACAGACATAGGCAGCAGCAGCAACAGTGTTAGCAGCAAATTTGGAGGGGGGAAGGGTTCTGAGTGGATCTGAACCATAAACTGTGACATACTGTGATTTTTTGCAGTTGTTTTGACAATGCAGAGCTTGCTCAGATGAACACACACATGCACACACACACACACACACACACACACACACACACACACACGCACACACACACACAGACGTTTACTTATCCCTTTAAGGTTGTATGCCCGTGAGTCAACTATTTTACATTATCTTACAATAATCCCCTCACCATGAAAACAAGAAAAAGTCAGTTGTACAATTTATTTTGCACAGTTTTAGTTCATACAGGCATAGTTTGAGAAATATAAAATAAAAATAAAACAGGGGTGTGTTAACATGTGAAGCCAACAGCACAGGATTGATTGTGCTCTTTCTGTTTAGTAATGTAAAATAGGTGTTGAGTATCCTAACCCTTTAAGTCTGTGACATTGCTGGGCATCTGTTTAAGTGTTTGCTGCTCCTGAACCCATCCTGAAGTAAAGGAACATAATAAATATAAGATACCTTTTGTATCTTTGCTGGTGCTATGATCCTGTCTTTGCTTGTGTGTGGATATGGGAGGCTTCTCTGTTGTTATTTAAGGTGCCTTACTACACCGTGAAAGGGCTGATTCACAGAGACACAGCTAAAGCAGCAATGCATAACACACACAATCCAAATGTTATACAATGCTATGCCTTCATTTGTGCAATATGCAATGTGTGAGGTTACTACTGTTTGATCCCTCAAACCAGTGAAATGTCAGACACTTTTTTCGGGGTGCTGCTTGAGCATTTGGATTGATTATGTTGTATATTTGAGAAAAAAAAATCTTGCTATAAAGAAAAAGAACAAAAATTTTTGTTTTAAAAATGGTTGCGTTTGATATTCTACAGTGCTTCTGTGTCTTTTGTGGGGAAAGACAAATATAAGTAGTTCTTATTCATATTTTGACTTAAGTTCAAATGTATTTGTCAGTGGCAGGGTTTGGCAAAGGTTGAACAATTAAACATAGTTCTGCTACACGAGTGTTCAAAGTGTTGTTAATATTGTTTTCCAGCTCTTATTAACTTTTTTTCCCTGATTTTTTTGTGTGGATGACACATTTCCAAGTTCACAGGAGGAAGTTCATACACCTTGCTGAAATAGTTAGTGTTTAAACATACATTCAACATTTTTGTTACACCCCAAAACACCAGCACATCTGGCCCAAGAGTTGTGGTTTTCCCAGGCTTAGTACAACAAATTCCATGCCAACCAATACCAATGTTTTGTGCTTGCTTATTTTCAAATTGAAATGTTGTTAAGGCTAGGCCTTTTCACTGTGCCACTGTTTCCATTTGTGGAAAATGTTTTATATGAAAAAATAAAGTGCATGTTTTTAATTATTTTGCAAGGGCATAAATAAATGACAAAAATATATTGAGTTTGTGTTTTGCCTTGCTCTCTTGCATTCTTTGTAGGTGATGCCGATGAACAAATTTGTTATCCCCTGTCAATCCTGCTATTTGGTGTTCTTCTGGCTGCAGACTTAGAGTATTTTTGACCTGGTCTTGTCCTTAAAAAACGTTAAGAAAAAAAAAGCTGCCAGTGGAATGAGATATTACCATTTATTTTCAATGCAATTCACAGTTTCGGGTTTGTTCTTTAATACATCTTCTGATGCTTGCCTGAACACATCATCAGTGATGTGACCTGGGGTCATTGGGTGTTTCGGGTCTTTCAACACTCTCTCCCAGGTGACCCTGGAGCGGTTGATCAGGCTGCAGTGTGTGTTCAGGTGACATTCGCTTGTCCCCATGGATCTTCTCTCCGGATCGAGAGCCATCTTGAGATTTTCTCAGCTGCTTCAGTGATGTTCTTGATGGCTCTGATCCTTGCTCCTCCTGTGATGCCCAGTGCACTGAGAGCTCTGTGGAGTGGGTGTCCCACAAATCCTCTGCAGCCTACTTTGATGGGCATGCATTTCGCCTTCTAGCCCTGCGCTTGACGGTTGATCACCAGATGTTCATATTTGGTCCTCTTCCTTTCATGAGTCTCCCGCAAGCAGTCCTCCCATAGCACTGTCAGCTCCATGACGATGATGTTCTTGGTGCTTTCCAAGACAAGAAGGATGTCTGGCTTCATGGTGGTGTTGACAATGTGTTGCAGAAATTTCAGCTGATTCCCCAAGTCTACTGAGAACTGCCAATCTTGGGCCATTGCCAGGATCCCTGCTGCCGCCATCTTGTGCCCTGCCCTTGGCTGCTCTCCTGCCTTGACAAAATCAATTGCGCGGTTGGTGTTGCGCACTCAGCTGCAGCTGCTGACTCCCTTGCTGTTGACTTCTGCAATAGGTTTCAGCGCCTGGTGCCAGGTGTAACAGCCCCGACTGAGTGCTATTGGGCAGGAGCTCAGGATGTGCTCCAACGTCCCTTTTGCTGAGCAAAGTGGACAGTTTGGGGTCTCCGCCTTTCTGCAGGTGAAGTGGTTTGCCATCCTAGGCAGGACATCATACACTGCCCGAATCAGGAGGGTGATGCGTTATGGCTCAGCCTGCCAGAGGTCTGTCCATGTGAGTTTCCATTCCATGGCCTGCTCCCACCTCGTCCAGGCCCCCTGTTGCCTCAAATCGACTGCTCTGCTTGATCTCTCTCCCTCCACTGCAGCCTCCTGAATCTGCCTCCGCTACTCCTTCCCCTTGCACGCCTCTTAACGTGGTGTTGGGAACAACCCCAAGCCCTCTCTACCATGGGCCACAATGGTCACTATGTCTTGGTGGCGCAGTCGGGACTCAGCATCCAGCACAGCACCCTGGGCACTCGACTTCTTCCCAGTTCTCACCACCACTTCAGCCTGGGCCACCTTCGGGTCCCTAGAGTCTCTGTACATCAGCAACTCTCTAGCCTGTGTAACCTTGAACTCCTCCCTCAAAGACTTCAGGGGCAACTGGAGCTTTGTGCTCTTTCCATAGAGGGCGATGTTGCTCAGGCTTCTAGGCAACCCCAACCATCTTCTGAGACAGCTGCTGACCTTCCTTTCCAAGGTTTCCACGGTGGATATAGGTATCTCATAGACGAGTAATGGCCATAGTATCCTTGGCAAGATGCAATGCTGGTATATCCATGCTTTGAACTTGCCAGAGAGCCTAGATCTATCGACTGCTCTTAGCCAGCTGTCCAATCCCTGGCAGGTGACCTGAACAGATGAGGTGTCCTTGAGGCTGCTGTTGAAAACCTTGCCCAAGCTCTTCACTGGCTTTTCTGAGATGGTTGGTATTAGTGTTCTTTCGATGTTTAAGTGGAATCTATCCATGACCTTGTCCTTCACCACTTGTGATCTGGAGTTGGACCGGTTTGAAACTCATCTGAGCCCACCTGATAAGCTTTTCCAGCCCTTGAAGGATCCACCTGTAACCTGGCACAGACTCTGTGATGACTGTTAAGTCGTCCATGAAGGCCCTGATTGGTGGCTGGCGGATCCCTGATTGTGTCCGGGGCACCCCGGCACTCTGGCTCAGCTGACTTGAAAATCATGTTCATTGCAAAGGCGAACAGGGTTACAGAGTTGGTGCAGCCAGTGATTCTCCCAACCTCCAGCTTGTGCCACTCTGATGTTACTGATGTTAAACCTGCTGAGACTCATCCTGAACTGGTTGTAATAATCCAGGATCAGATCTGCAACATTGTGTGGCACGTGGTGTTTTGTCATGGTGGTCTGGACCAGCTTGTGGGGGATGGAGCCATACACATTGGCTCACAGCACTGTGAGGTCCCCCTTGTTCTTGTGGGCTTCTCTGATGAGCCGGGTCACCACTCCTCCAGATCCAGAGCCATCTCGAGGCTTTCTCAGCTGCTTTGGTGATGTTCTTGATGGCTCTGCTCCTTGCTCCTCCTATGATGCCCAGTGCACTGAAAGGGAAGCTTTCTGGGAACAATTTTTGTCAGCATTTCTGTTTAAAAAAAACAACAACCAAAAAAACAATCAAAACAAAACAAAGGTTTAGTTCTGTTTCGCATGCGCTTGATTAGTGGGTTTTTTTTATTGGAAAGAAATAAAACTATACAGACACACTTTATTTGAGTGATAACATTGCTGAAATCTTTATTGAGAATAATATTTAGAACAATAAGGGAAGGGGTTGGGTGGATTTGTAGGTTAGTGTAAGGGGGCGAGGAGGGGGGGTTGTGGTGCAGTGTGTGTATGTTTGTGTTTGTGTATATCAGTGTAAGGAGGAAGGGGGTTGGACATGATGTACTGTGTGTGTGTGTTAGTGTGTGTGTGTCAGTGTTAGGGGGTGGGGGGGTAGAACATGGTGTAGTGTGTATATATGTGAGTGAGTGAATGTGTGAACATGTATATATGTATAAGTATTTATATATGTATTTCTTTTTTCATTTTTATCTCATTTTGTATTTTTTCCTCATTTATTATAACTATCCCTTTTTATTTATACATTTCTGTTTCAAACCTTATTTGATTGTATTATGGTTTTTAATGTGTTGTATTATACCAAGCAACTTACAAACACATTTATTGTATAAATGCTGGTTGAGCCGGAAATTCGATAAAAAAAAAAAAAAAAAAAAATATATATATATATATATATATATATATATATATATACAGTACAGGCCAAAAGTTTGGACACACCTTCTCATTCAATGCGTTTTCTTTATTTTCATGACTATTTACATTGTAGATTTTAACTGAAGGAATCAAAACTATGAATGAACACATGTGGAGTTATGTACTTAACAAAAAAAGGTGAAATAACTGAAAACATGTTTTATATTCTAGTTTCTTCAAAATAGCCACCCTTTGCTCTGATTACTGCTTTGCACACTCTTGGCATTCTCTTGATGAGCTTCAAGAGGTAGTCACCTGAAATGGTTTTCCAACAGTCTTGAAGGAGTTCCCAGAGGTGTTTAGCACTTGTTGGCCCCTTTGCCTTCACTCTGCGGTCCAGCTCACCCCAAACCATCTCGATTGGGTTTAGGTCAGGTGACTGTGGAGGCCAGGTCATCTCCATCACTCTCCTTCTTGGTCAAATAGCCCTTACACAGCCTGGAGGTGTGTTTGGGGTCATTGTCCTGTTGAAAAATAAATGATGGTCCAACTAAACGCAAACCGGATGGGATGGCATGTCGCTGCAGGATGCTGTGGTAGCCATGCTGGTTCAGTGTGCCTTCAATTTTGAATAAATCCCCAACAGTGTCACCAGCAAAACACCCCCACACCATCACACCTCCTCCTCCATGCTTCACAGTGGGAACCAGGCATGTGGAATCCATCCGTTCACCTTTTCTGCGTCTCACAAAGACACGGCGGTTGGAACCAAAGATCTCAAATTTGGACTCATCAGACCAAAGCACAGATTTCCACTGGTCTAATGTCCATTCCTTGTGTTTCTTGGCCCAAACAAATCTCTTCTGCTTGTTGCCTCTCCTTAGCAGTGGTTTCCTGGCAGCTATTTGACCATGAAGGCCTGATTGGCGCAGTCTCCTCTTAACAGTTGTTCTAGAGATGGGTCTGCTGCTACAACTCTGTGTGGCATTTATCTGGTCTCTGATCTGAGCTGCTGTTAACTTGCGATTTCTGAGTCTGGTGACTCGGATGAACTTGTCCTCAGAAGCAGAGGTGACTCTTGGTCTTCCTTTCCTGGGTCGGTCCTCATGTGTGCCAGTTTCGTTGTAGCACTTGATGGTTTTTGCGACTCCACTTGGGGACACATTTAAAGTTTTTGCAATTTTCCAGACTGACAGACCTTCATTTCTTAAAGTAATAATGGCCACTCGTTTTTCTTTAGTTATCTGATTGGTTCTTGCCATAATATGAATTTTAACAGTTGTCCAATAGGGCTGTCGGCTGTGTAGTAACCTAACTTCTGCACAACACAACTGATGGTCCCAACCCCATTGATAAAGCAAGAAATTCCACTAATTAACCCTGATAAGGCACACCTGTGAAGTGAAAACCATTTCAGGTGACTACCTCTTGAAGCTCATCGAGAGAATGCCAAGAGTGTGCAAAGCAGTAATCAGAGCAAAGGGTGGCTATTTTGAAGAAACTAGAATATAAAACATGTTTTCAGTTATTTCACCTTTTTTTGTTAAGTACATAACTCCACGTGTTCATTCATAGTTTTGATTCCTTCAGTGAGAATCTACAATGTAAATAGTCATGAAAATAAAGAAAACGCATTGAATGAGAAGGTGTGTCCAAACTTTTGGCCTGTACTGTATGTATATATATATATATATATATATATATATATACACACACACACACACACACACACACACACACACACACACACACATATATATATATGTATACATATACATATATATATATACATATATATATATATATATATATATATATATATATATATATATATATATATACATACATACATACATACACACATATATATATGTGTATATACACACACACACACACACACACATATATATATATATATATATATGTATATATAGACACACACACACACACACACACACACATATATACATAAAGGCTTGACCCTATATTTTATGTATGCTGTTGTAAGAACTGAAACTTTTCATGATCAGGTCAAGTCCAATCAAGAGTTTAGCTAAATATATTTTTGTTGTGAGCGTCTTCTCTCTTAATGTGACTGACCTGAATCTAAATGATGGGAGTTCAAAAACATTCAGAGTTTATGATAAACCCTACAACACTGGAAAACTCAAAGATGCTGAAATGTGAAATAAAAATGGATGAGATTTTCTGTGTATGTGTGGCCCATTTGAAGATAAAACATCAAAAACAGCATCATACACAGGCTATTCAAACAGCCTTCAATGTATGCCAAATATCAAAATTTACACTGTTAGGCCATAAATTGGTGTTTTAAAGTTTATTAAAGTAAATTCATTCAACCCATGTCGGCCTATGTTTCACACAGAATTAACCCTCTACATGTGGCTATGGTGTGTTTAAGGACTGTTAAGGCAGTGTGTAAATGATATCTCTGTTGACTCGATCGTAATGACACGGTGGTGCAGGTTTTCCTTTATGAGTGTTGTAAACCTATATTGCAAGAGTAAATTGTGCACAAAAAGCCGAGTAAAATTAGTATATGTGAGATTGGTTTCCGTTTCAGCCGTTCTTACAGTGTTAATCATCGCTCAGGCTTTGTGAGCGCCTCGTGTACATGTAGGCTTTTTGCCTCTGTAATGAAAACAACCACTTATGATCGGAAGTACTACTGTACAGAAAGCACTTGAATGCAGCAGCACGTCGGAAGTGACATCGGTTGTACGTCCATTTCTTCGCTTGTGTTTTTAAAAAAGCGGCGGTTGGCTGTCGGCTAACCTTCGGTGAAATCAACGAGGTGGACGCTCCCGTAGTGAAGATTTTATCAACACTATAGCAGTCAAACAGTAAGTGAGCCAGTTCAAATTATTTAGTCGTTCATCAGTTTGTGTATAACGCTGTAATTAATCCAGATTACCAGTTTCTTTTGCTTAAAGTATCGCTAGATTACCAGACATCCGCTACAAGCAAGCGCAGATAGCTAACATTAACGTTAGCTAACCCCGGACGATAGCTAACATAGGGGCTAATAATGAAGATAGGCTATCTAGGGTTATATTTTTTAGAAAGCATTTAACATGGCTCAACATGTAACATCAACTGCTACACCAACTCAAGAAAGGCTTATGTAAATTAATGTTTTGATATGGAGCAGCCCCTAATTGTGTGTGTGTGTGTGTGTGTGTGTGTGTGTGTGTGTGTGTGTGTGTGTGTGTGTGTGTGTGTGTGTGTGTGTTTTGGCAGCTAACAAGCACGCCTCTCCCCGACCAAGCCTCCACTAGACATATTTTGTAATACGCTGAATTTAATTTAGACCATTCGTTGCCGTCTCCTCCGCGTATTATTTGAGTCAACATCTAGAAATAGCCGCCTATATTGAAATAAGTGTTGCTTTTTGGATGTCACATGTATCCACATATCAGTGTATGAGGAGTGTGTGTTTACAATGAAGAGCAAAGTAACACTGAGCTGTGAAGTATCGCCTGAGGGGATAAACACACTGATGGTGGTAGTCAGCTGTTGTTTTTGCGAAATGTGTTGTTTATAGGATTTAAAAATAAATAAATTAATTAAAAAAATACTTGCAAGCTCTCCACAGCTAATCCTCATCTGCCTCTGTAGTGGAAAGACTTTTCTTAGTCATCTATGCAATGTTAGATATTATCTAATTGGTAAAATTGCTAAAATACTGTAAATCATGCCGCCATGCTATGCAGCCTGTATAAAAATGACCTTAACATCAGTGCATTGCTGTGTGTTTACAGCAGGACACTGGTGTGTCCTGCGAGGCTGAGATTCTTGATTTGACCAGGATCATGCAGCAGCAGCGTCCCGAGGAGGGAGGCCTCCTGGGCACCCTTTCTCCTGGGCAAAAGAAGCTGGAGGGGAAGTGTTTCTACCTGGATAGTGTGAGGAGCCGCTCAGCAGCCCTTCTGGTGGAGACCATATCCCTTTTAGGAGGGGTAAGCTTATATTATTCATTTATATTCAGCTTATATTCATTAAAATATAAGGTGTCCTGCTGTGCTGTTGTGTCCGA
This sequence comes from Myripristis murdjan, assembly GCF_902150065.1. Lineage (NCBI taxonomy): Eukaryota > Metazoa > Chordata > Actinopteri > Holocentriformes > Holocentridae > Myripristis > Myripristis murdjan. Next base: position 7,941,230 of record NC_043998.1, read on the forward strand.
TTTTCTGCCTTACATATTTTGTCAGACATATATCAGTACTAGTGGATTCAGTATATTATTTGAAAAGATTGCAACATTCAAAACCAACCAAAATCACATATTTGTGGATTTGAACCAAGTTGTGTATTAGATGTTAGCACCTGATGAACAAAATTCTATGATTTATCAAATCCAGTTGGTTAATTGCATTGTATTTGTGAGTTTAGATGAAGCAGTGAGTTGATTTTTGACCTCTGCAGACAAGGCATTGATCTCTTAGAGAAGAAGTACACAGTTTTATGTTTGTAAATTTTCACTTTCACACTCAGTGGAGGTGGGGTTAGATTTTGGAGTTGAGAAAACTAAAGGTTTGACAACAGCAATGGCTGCTCCTCAGAGATTGATACATGGATTTTGTTTTATTCCTCCAAAGGTCATTGAGAGTTTTCTCCACAAGGATGTGAGCTTCGTGGTGACCGGGAGCCAAGAGGGCCTGAAGGAGCAGAGTGGTGTGGTTACAAAAGCAGGGGCAAAGCAGGCGAGTGAAGAATCCCAACTCCTCACCAAGAAGAGGGAGAGTGCCTGCAGCAGCAGCGCCAAACAGCGACCAGCCACTCCCAGACCAATGGTACTGAGCGTCCATTCTCATATGTTTCACAAAAATGTGGTTGGTTTAAAAGTGAGGGCTGCACCCTGAGCCAATGCTGAGCAGCAGCATCAGGCTGATCTATGCGTAGATTACATAGTTTGTCAGTCAGTTTGCAGAACTTACATTAAAGTTTTAAGATATTTTCCATCCCCAGATTGCATAAAAACCCACAATCACACAGTTGGATGAACTCTTGAATTTTGTCAGACACTTCACACATAAATAATGCATTTAGAAAGAATTAATATGGACCATGTGATGTGTTCTAATGTACATGATTTGACACCATGCTTCACAAAAATGTTAATGTCTTACAGCGTATTCTTCAGTTTCAGTTCCCACTCCTGGGAATTACATTTGGTTTAGTTTTGTGTTAAGATTCTTATTGCAGTATTTCCATAGTGAAATTGTCGCACTAGAATCAGTTTATTGGCTCAGTCAACCAGTAAGGTGTTGGGGACGGTTATGATTTACAAGCTAGGATGAAAAATTTGATCTATCATATATTTGTCTGCAGGGCTGTGGCAGCCGTGGGAAGGCTCTACTTGAAAAAGCCATTCGCAACAATGTGAGTAATTGCAGTGTAGGAGTTGCTGATGTTTTGCTGATTGACAGGATTTCTTAATATTTTGTTTATTACTGCCACTCTCACTGTTGTCTTTAGACCTGACTAACACATGTGCCTTGCAGGAAAGACTAAAGGGGAGCAGTGTCTTGGCCAATGCCCGATCATGGGGAGTGAAGATTTTGCCTGTGGATGGTATCCTTTTGACTGACTTGAGTGTTGATCACCAAAGAATCACACATCAAAATTACAAGATGGATTTTTGCCGATATTTGTTTGGAGTGTATGTTTTCACCCCTGTGTAGTGTAGTGAACTTGTGCTTACAGTAGATGGCGCCATGTGGTTCCTTACATTTTGCTTGATGCTGGTGTGTGTCATTGAAGTAAACTGAGGAACTCTGTTGTGAACCAGTTCAAAAATGCAGAGATGTATTGTTCCTTAATGTAGATTAAGATGTCCTTTTATATCTGAAACAGCTGACAAGAGAGAGCTTCAGTGCTAGACACAAAAGGCAAGAGGTAACGTGTTTGACACCTACTTGTGTTCAACTCACCGGGCAATACACATTTAATATTAAATGGTTTTTATTTTGCCAGATATGTAGATAATGCTAACTTATGAATAAGTTGGATATCCATTAAAAATTTACTGAAATTTGTTACACCTTGTTCAAACATTATAAATGAACTCTGAAGACATTCAGGCATCAGTCTTTGTTTTTGCTTCTTGATGAATTATTGTAGACTTTCACTTCACAGTTTTTAATTATATTTAAAAATTTTTAATCAACAGAAGTCTTGCCAAACCAAACAGTATGCTGCTCGCGTCGTTAAAGGTTAGTTTATGTACAAATGCTGCACATGTATTTATTTCTCTACACTGTCACTACAGTTACATACTGTATGATATGCTCATTTTATTTATTCTTATGTTCTTCATCTGTTGTCATTTCCTCTTTTTCACAGCTGCATCTTTGAGGTCCCCCTACCTTAAAGTTGAAGACTGCAGCAGGTGGGTTCCACTCTCCCTCGGTGTATTTTTAGTTTGATTTGTTTCCTCTGCAGCACAGGAGGGGAATTTGAATCCAAGCGCAACAGTACACTTAAGGATCTCCGTGGCTCCATGGTGCCTGACTTTCTCCTCCAAAAATCCCTCTAAACTTTTCTTGACCCCGCTCTCCCAATGTAAAGGGATCCTAACACCCTACCTCTATTCCTGCCCACAAAGGTAGACCAGCAGGGTATGGGGCTCAGGCTGATGGGGAGCTTGGCTCACGCATATGTTTAAAGTTTAATCATGACCTCCAAGAGGGGAGTAGGGGTGATTTGGTACCACAGCCATGGCCCAAAGCTGTCCACGGCTGCTTCACTCATTAGCTGTTCCCTGCTTGAGCTGGTAAATCTAGAAAGCAGAGCAAGAATTCAGCCAGAAGATGTGGTACATGCTAAGGGGATGGTAGTTTCTAGACCTGACATGTTTGCACAATGCTTGTTTAGCATCAGATTAGATGCTTTCCACAGCTCAATTCCTAATGGCTGTGTAACAACAATGGGTGGCAGTGACCTGTCCCTGTCTTTCTGCTCTTACTACCCCACTGAGCGCTGGTTCTGGAGGTTTGTGTTTCAACCCAGGTGATTTTCTTAATTGAACCTGTTAAGGAGTTCTGTTGGGTAATTTGACAAGTGCCATCAGTGAAGCTGCTCCCCAGGAGCCCAGAGCTCAAGCGGATACGATTTCTTTTTGACAAAGCTTTGGAAGCTCCACTGCCTGTTCCTGCAGGGGATCTGTATGTGCTAACAGTTCTTCTCATTATCCCTGTCATTTCAATTAATTAAAAGGGCCCACGCTAAGGGGTTGGGTCCATGTGACAAGACATTGAACCCATGACATCTGAAACAGTTTTGTTAGACTTAGCTGGGGTCTCCCTCAATTGTGCCATAAGGCAGTATATTATATTAATACTTCCTTAAAGAGGTTTGAAATAACTTTATTTTCCAGAGGAATTTAGATGTCCACTGTATTGATTTTATTCTGATTTGTATTCCAGTGTCTGGCTGTATCAAACATTTTGCTTCACTTGCATTATAACTGTTGTATCAAATTCTTTTGTACTGTTATATAATCAGGAAATACAAGCCCTTGCATATGCAGTCTATGACCTTCCCCACCCTCTGCTATTTGGGCCGCTTCAGTCCCTTCGAGACACTTCCTCGGACTGAAAAAGTGACTGAACAAGGAGAAGCTAAAACCAGGTTTGATTTATCATACTTAAGTTTCTAGTGGAGAAATAACACTTGTTAAAGCCAATGTTTGAATGGAACAATAAACAGTTTTCATGCCCCCTGGTTTATGTCTGTTCATTTATTTAGGGAAAAGAAAAAGTCTCTAAGCAGCAACCAGGACAAACCTCAGTCACCACTCACTTGTAACCCTTCACCTTGGCGGCCATGCAAAAAGGAGCTGGCTTACTGTGAATGCTGTCATCAACCCTTCACTAATCAGGAGGAGGTGAAAATCTCTCTTTAAGGATCTGTGTTTTTGCTGTTTACATAAAACATTTTCCCCTCAGTTTTGTTTATATCTGTTTGTGCTCACATCATATTTCCTCTCGCTTGCAGCACTTACAGTCCGATCAGCACCGTCAGTTTGTGCTGGATTCTTCCAACTACAGTGTCTTGGACCAGCTTGTGGCTGAAATGCGGGCGGGATTCAACCTCAGTCCATCACAACAATCAGAAGCGGCATTAAACAGGTGAGTTTTTAATATCTGGTCAAAATTATTAACCTGTCATTGACTTTTTAGTCTCCTGCACTGCCTGTACTTCCCCTCCACCCCCCCATAGTCTCTTAAATTCTTCTTCCACAGAATTATGTCATATGTCTGGTACACTAACAGAAACTTACCATTTAAACAAATTAAATTTTCATGTGCTTTACAGTTGAATCTTCCTTTTAAGATGTTCTCAAATCATGAAACAGGATGTATGGGTAAGTGTTTGAGGTAATAGTTTATATTAATGATTGTGTTATCATCACCCTGCCAGCCCACCAAGTCCTCACCAAATTCAAGATGCCAATCACTGTGAGCTGGAGCCTCTTACTGATGTTGAGACGGAGGAAGCTATGAAAACCCTGCTGGCCGCAGACTCATCAAGTAAGAGCCATGGCCATAGCCTTGCTGTGAAGCCTCTTTCCTCCAGGCCTGACGCCCTGCCACCAGGTGTTCAGCTTCGCAACCCAAATCCAGAAATTTTCCCACCCAACACAGGTGGCCAGTTCCCTGACAGCCAACCTCTCTCTCCCAGTCGAGCCATTCCCTTACTGGATGCCTTGACACTCAAGCACTGCTCCTCCAGCCAAATAGCTGATACTCAGCAACTCCTCCCCTGCCCTGACAGCCCATGTCAGTCCCCTGACCCTTACTCCCTGCCGCCGGTCCTCAGCCCTCAAGTCTTTGATCATTGCCACATTATGGAGCCCCACAGCCCTTACTCAGAGCCTCCTGTCCTCTATCCTCAAGTCATGCTTCACTCCCCTAATCCTGAACAGTACACCAGGGAAGAGGATATGGAAGTAATCAGTTCTGAAACAAAGGTTGTGGAAACTACACCTCAGCCTGTCCCAGCTGTCACAGTCCCCATCTCCACCCTAGTCCTTCCTCCTCTTGGTTTGAACTATGCAGAGGAAGTACAGGGATCAGTCAAAGAGGTGTTGGTTTCACGCAGATGTCGTTCCCTCCCTCGTCTGTCAGTGTCTGCACCAAACCCCAAGAAACGCTGCCGATCAGCCAGCCCTGAGCCCAACCAGAGCAAGAGGAGAAGGATGTCGAGACAAGGGCATAAATCTTTTCTTAAATCAGAAAATTACATCATGCACGTGGCAGAAGCTTGCTCATTATTTGACATGGAGGCATGTCAAATCCCAAATTGTAGCACTGCAGACTGCATACCACAAATTTATATGCAACAGGATTTACACCTTGGTGACAATTTTTCCCCCCAGTCAGCCACACAGGTTTTGCCAACATTTAATTTATGCACTGTGGAAAACGTTGGTACAAACCAGCAGGGTCATCTCACATTCTTGGTTCCCGATGTACAGAATCCCACTCAGCTTCCAAACCAGATTGACACCACTTTAGGTCATGGTTGCATCTGCGGACCAGGGCAAGCATCCTGGCCTGTGTCTCCAAAAACAGGACATCATAATCCTCCACTTGACTTTACCAACAATAAATCTGACTGTATTCTGCCCAGCCAAGACTCTCACACCTCTCTGTCCCAGTCTGTCTCTTCTGTCTGCATCGAGTCAGCCCTTCTCCCCGACCTGGCCACGCTCTCTACATCATCATCAGACTCTGATTGGGACTGTGAACTGCTGTCCCAGCTGGATACCCAGGCCGCCCCCCTCCCGCCCACTGAAAGCCGCTGTGGGCTGGACAGAGAGCTGCTTCAGCGGCCGTGCACCTGGATGCACGACACGAGCTACGAGTCACGCCTGCACACTGTTCTTCAGCCCTCCACCCCAACAGCCTCACTCTGTGGGGAAGAAATTGAGTCCTCAGCCTTTTCCAGAACTATCATGCAAATTGTTGAGGTTCAGCACTAGCAGTGGTGTTTTTTTTCCTTTCTTTCTTTTTTTTAAGATGATGAAATTTAAGTGATGTAATAAGTCATGGATGGCCATGTCAGTGAGCTCTTGTAGTAGGCTAAGCGTTTGATTTTGCAGCTGCACATCTCACCTTATGAGACAGCAGACAGTGCTTGGACTTATCAGAGTAATAGGAGGAGGTGTACAGTAAATATTTCAAACATTAGCTTACTGCTAATGAAATTTCAGTGTTTGGAAATGTGTATATACATATATATTTTTTTACTTTGATTTTATCCTGTAGTGGGTGGATGCGGCATCATCCTTCTAAAACCGTCTTGACCAGGATTTGAAGAGTGTCCAAAATCATTTTTCTGGTCCATTCCTAATCCCCTTGTGCACTAACCCCCAGGCCATATTTTGTATGTCATGCTGACTTAAGCCTTTCAGCAGCAATGTCCGGGAACACATGGTGGTATTGAGAATTTAATGAGGCTTTTCTGAAGGGGGCATTACTCAATTAGCTTAAGTGCTGTGTCTGGATCAGATCCCACGCACTGGTGTTGATGGTCAAACAGGCTAAGCGTTAGGATAGTAGAGGACCCAACACTATCCGTGAGACAGGAAACTGCCTGATTAATGTCAAACGGAGTTCTTGTCTTTTTGAAGGTGGTCCAAAGGACTGGCTCTGTGAAGGAGAGATGAGGGTTCACAGCAGTGCACTGCGGCTGCGGGGAGCCACTCCATATTGCCTTGTCACATTTTGAGGGAAAAGGTTGAGACTTGTCATTACTCATCATTACAGCTAGCACTCCAAATACCCAAGCAGCAGTACAGATAGATATTACAAGGGCAACAGTACCAGTCTGATTAGTCTTTGAGTTTTTTTTTCCCTGTCTTCAGCCTCACAAATTATTTTTTTCTTCCCTTCCCATAGGCAGCAAGGCACTGTGTTTTTAGTTTTATCTGAGACTGATAATATAAAAATTCCTTTTGACAGACAGTTGTGATGCCTTATGACAGAGATATACATAAAGAGATAAGTGCTTCATCTTTGGTCACATTTGGGAAACAAAGAAGCCATGCTCGCACATAACAGCTGGCATTCTGAGACATCTGGAAATATATAGGCAGCTTTTCTGGGAAAATGTAAAGTCATTTTTTATTGTGATTTTAAATAAATGTTTTAACTGTGAAACTTGTCGGTGTGCCCTTTTATCCAATGGTATTGCTCAAGTAGAGCAGTGCAGAGCCACTGAGGAGGAAGTGTATTGACATTCTGTTTTGCTTTTCTCTTCATAAATGCTGACTGTGCTTGTAGGTTAAAGGAGATGCAAGTGGGGAGGAGAGGCATCTAAGTGATGAGAGCAGTCAAGGGCATGAGTGGGCTGATGTACCCTGTCTGGCTCATCGCTGCATCAGCCCAGTGTCCAGCTGACATGCACAATATTTGATATCCAACCATGCTTCATCCTCCATGCTTTTTAAATTTTTTTTTTTTTTTTTTTTTTTTTTTTTTTTTTTTAACTTACCCTTATTTGTCAAGTATTGTTCAGTTGAGATCGTAGACCTTGTCCGTGGGAGACCTGGTCTAAACTCCAGCAACTCCTGGCAAAATACGGACAAAAATCAAAATAAGAAACGGTTATCTCAGAAAATGAGGTGCCAGAGGAAAAAAAGTGTAACAGATCTAAAACAATTAACCCAATCAAAAGTCCATGTTCTGTCTTACAGTCAGCTGTATGGTCAATCAGAAGAAAACAAAGGTCATTTCAATTAAAATAAATAGGTGATAATTGGAAATGATTTCACTGTTCTGTGCAAAACTAGGTGGTTCTTAAGTGTCACAATATAATAACAGCCACTGGGTTTTGATTTTTTTTCCAGCCAGACTCACCATTACTCCTACTCTCCGCATCAGTGTATGATAATAACCCTTATGAGGCACATTTGGGCCAATGCCAAACCATTTGCACAATAATGTGCTGATGTGAGTGGACTAAATTGGAAACTTGTTCTGTCGTATGCCCTAAAATGTCATGCCTCATACCACAATTACTTTCGACTGACCTTTCTTAACTTACTGTACCAAATGGTTTGCATGACCTCCAAAAATTATATTATGAGCATCAGGCTGACCAGCCCACTGTGTTCTCCCTTCTGTCCTGTGTTTTTTCAGACAAAGGACCCCATTAAATTAAGTAGATCTGTAACCAAGTGTAGAAATGATTATAGGATCCACCTGTGGTTGACAGTCATGCTACCCAGCCTCTATTAGCATACTTTATATTGAACTTGATTATACTGAATAATTGAGAAATTATGACCTGGAAAATATTCCCAATTTTGAAATTTGGTTTGTGTAGGAAACTCAACGATCTTAAACAAACATAAACAAACTTCCAGCTACAGATATTAGATGAGAATTGCTGCTTCCTTGGTCCCAGTAATGTTTTACAGAAGACATTTCTATCCTTGAGCACTGAATTGTGTGTGATTAAATTAATATCAGGCGTCCTGGGGAATCGTGGCCCATTGGATTGCATTTTAATGGAAAGTGTGCATAAAAGGATTGGGGAGTCATGGCTTGTGTGCTGCATTCCCACACTCTTGTTTCAGGGGAGTTTTCCAAACATTTGCATGTCAGAGGCCCCCATTTGATAAGACTTTGTTCATCTGACAGGATTTTGGCTTTTGCATTTGATGTGTTACAGCAGGGGACAGTTCTTTATTGTACAGCCAGTTAGATAAGAGTGGTGTGGACGAATTAAATATGTGATAAACAGTCGTTTTAATGATAAAAATACAAGCATCTACTCAAATGAAACTATGGTGAAAATATCTCATTTTGCTGGGGGACCCCATGGTTCCCCGTAAAGTGCGCGTGGGGGGCCCGGACCCCACCTTGGGACCCGCTCCCTGAGGGTCCAGCAGCAGCAGAGGGGGTGGGCACATCGAGCCCCACGTGCTCCCTCCGGTGCCTCGGAGCCTCGCGCAGCCTCACTGCCTTGGAGCAATAGGAGAAGGCCAAAACACAAGTGTGTGTGGTCCACCCATGGCGCGCGCCTGACATCACTACACCATGTTGTCGGAGTTTTGTGGTCGGAGGTAACCTCGCCAGCACGCTGTTCCCTCGGTCAAACCCGGAATGGGAGGCGAGACATGCGGGTACCGCGGGTGAAGAGACGCCGCTGTTGTCCACATCTGCCCTAGCTTCACTTCCACCTCGCATGCGGTTTATTTAACGGCGTCGCTCCGGGGAAATCACTGGGACTATGTGAGCATCATGCTGGCTGTGCGATGCCTGCTGTTCGCTGCAGTGAGTGCACGGTACGCCACGACAGGTAAGAGCCAGCACCGCACTGATTTTACCTCCCTTAAAACGCCACGATAGATATTGCCATTTTTAATTGGTCATAAGGAGAAACTGCTCACTTTAGTCTTGCTCGTCGTCTCATGTCACGGCAAGTGTGTATTCTGCATCAACAATTTCCCCCCAAACAGCGCACCAGCCGCCGCTTGGTCGTTAACAGGTACATGAAGGCGCTGCAGCGTTAAGACTACACAGCAAAATCAGTCTTACATGCAGGTCCATTTTGTCAGCTGGTGTGCTTGCTGTCTTGTCTGTGCAGGTTTGAGGGAATGGGAGAGTCTGCCTGCAGAGGAGGTTGTTCAGCCCAAGCGGCTCCTGCAGCAGATCCACTCCCAGGAGGAGCTGATCCACGGCCACCTGGGCACGCGGGTCAGAAACCACACCGAGGGAGTGCAGGTGAGTCTTACCTGCTGTGCTCACTTACATGCAGATCGTCCAAGCCAACAAGGCGAACATCATCCTCCTTAACCGTTTTTCTCAGATCCCATCCAGTATTACCTGAATTACCACGTATTTCATGTCAATGTTAAAGTTCACTCTGAATGTAGATGACTTGCCACAGTAGAGATAACTTGATTAAACGCCTCATGATCAGATGTTAGAGGGATCTTCCATCCACTGAATGCAGAATTGCTACTTTTCTCTGAACTAAATGAGATGATGAAAAGCTCTACTTGAGCTCTGAACAAGCAGCTGTAGTCATCTCTAAGTCTGAGAATACCCTCATCAATGACTTTTTAAAAAGAGAAAAAAGTTTGAAAGAGAAGCAGCTGAAAAGACAAAAAAAAAAATGAACTAAGTGACTGAAAGTGTAGATTTTTCCACAGTTGTTTTTTTAATGGAAACTGATATTTTCTCATTGTACTGTTGGATGAAAACTACTAGTAATAATTTCCATTTGAAACTAGTTCTGGTTTTATTAAATAGTAGGTTTTAAGCCCTCCCTGTCTTAAGTGTTGGGAAAGGCTGTATGTGTAACCTCCAGCTGCTCTCTGACTGGTTCAGGATCCCCTCTGTCATCCCCAAGCCTCGGGTCATGTGTCCCGTCTGTCCGCACTCGTCTTTCCACCAGACTAGATGTTTCACATGACTGCCTCCATGCCCAAACCCAGTGGGGCAGGACAGACCAGCCCACCCTCTCTTCAGCTGCCTGCTCTCTGCCAACCATTAGATTATATTTCTCACCTCCACCGCTCCTCTCTCCTTACCTTCACCATAAATACCGTCTGTCAGGCGGTCAGTGGATGACACGGGTCTGACCTTGAGCTACCCTCTGTGGTCACTGTGTGTCTCTGTGACCCACGCGACCTCTCTTTTCTGAGACACCCGAGTCATCTGTGTATGCCGCCTCTGGATGTGTCATGCTTTTGACAAGTGGTGGCTGGAGAGCCTGTTTTATTCTGTGTGTGGAAGTTTGATCGCTGCCGTGTGGATTGAGATGTGAAGTGGAATCAGCTGAGCCCCTCTAAAATAGAAAATGCACAAATTATGTCATCTCTATGATTATCCAATGTCTGCCTGCACTCATCGACAGATACATTCATTTGCTTTAGAAAATTAAAATTGGTTGGTTTGAACACAGTTGACAATTTGAAGGTCTGATATCTAAAAAGTGAGTAAAACCAATGGACTGTTGCTTCACACACCAAACTGCACCAGCTTTAACAATACAGTCATGATCAAGGACGGAGCAATAACCCCAGTGGTTTTATTGTAATTCACATCATTCTATGTTTACAGTGTACAATATATGGAAAAGTTTGCTCTTCTGACAATATGTCTCACACTTGTCCTTTACTTTCTTTTGTTTTTTGGGGAATCACTGACTGCCACATTTAGGGCTGCCTCTCTGGTCCACTGCAGAACAACAAAGACAAAAATAACTTGTTAAGTGGATGATGATTCTTCTGTCTCAGACTGGACAGAGTTACAGTATAGCCCTACGTAATTAGACTTAATTGGGGTTTTGATGGTCTCAGATGGAAGATTTATTTATGGAGCATTTATTGGAGCATAGCGATGTGGGATCATTGACGAGGTTCTAGCATGACGTCTGTTAGAGTGATTAACAGAACGGATTTAGACTGTTATAAGTGGACACATTTTGGTACTCTATTTAAATGCATCTGTGCAGTCAGTGCACTCAACATATCTTGGCACTCATTCAAAGTCAAGCCATGAAACAAGAAATGAAACTCAGTGGGAGCATTGGATAGAAATCAATGTATGGCCCTGACTTAGACTGGCATTGCAGTTCAAAAGACTAACATTAAACAATTATAAAATAATAAAATGTGTAGATGTAACACTAACAAAAGACTGTCTTTAAAAGGGGTTTGAAAAAGTGATTTAAAAGATGACTCCAAACACTCTTGTCCACGCTCAGCCCCCACCCTCGCTGTGGACTGTGATGAATACCATCTATTAAAAGTCAGTATGCTTCAATAGCTGTGACTTTTGTTTTGTTGTCAATATTTCATTCCCGCCTCCTCCTCCTCCTCTGCTCTCTCGACCCCCCTCCATCCCTCCCTCAGCCTGTCCATCTGGCCCAGAGCAGCTTCCTGGTGGAGGCCTTTGGCACGTCTTTCATCCTTGACCTGGAACTCAACCAGTGAGTATGCGGCGACACAAATACACACACTCACACACACACACACACACACACACACTTGCCCCGTGCCTGTGTCCATAGTTCTGCATTTATGTAAAGTTCATCACAGTGGAGTCTAAACCCGCCAGAAGCAGAAACTCACCTCAGTTTGAGGGGCTGAAGTCTCTGTCACATCTCATATTTGCCTCATAAACTCTGATAAACCATGCTGATGTTTTGTCCATGTTTCAGTAGTAAAACACAGGCTTGTGGTAATGAATTTGTAATATTGTTTAGTGTGTTGACTCTGTGTGTCATGTCAGTGGGGATTTTTACTAATATACCCAAATGTGTTTAATGGCCTTGCCTCGTGCATTAGCTAATGCACAACATCAGCTACTGAACTTGGTGGCTAGTTACCTAAGTGCTTTACTCACAGTCACAATTTAATTAGGGTCAGGTTTAAGGGGTAAAGTAATCTGCGACCTTTATCGACCTGTTTTGGTGACCGGTTGGGATCACAACAACAGGACAGAAATGTTGCACCGTTTCCTATCGTGGAAAATGACAGCGGATGGTGGGGAGGAGATTAGATAACAGAGTTTGTCAAAGGTTACTAAAGCTCACAGTCATAGTTAGAGACAAAGTGGGAACTGTCGGCTGTGATGAGCGTCCACATGGGTCTGCCTCCTGACAGCATCAGCTTGATTGATTATGAACAAACGGAATCAATATTCATGTTTCCGAGAGTGTGTAAAATATGTATATGCACAGGACAGGTGAGGCTGAGCCATGCGTGAACACGCACGCTGAACAGCCACACATCCATAACACAGGACCGCCAAGTACAGTCATGCACACACATGACTGTGCCCACACACACACACACACTCTCACCCTTCATCCCTCTCCCCGGACCCACCCACCCATGATCTCTGTGCTGGCAATATATGAACGGACTGCAGGTGAAACAGGCTAAATGCACCTCCCCTCCGCCTCTCTTTGCTCAAAACACACTGAAAATGTTGTTCTAATGGACTGTGTTTATGTGATACCTTTCAAAGGCTTTCTACACACTTACGTTGTGTTTAAGAATTAAATCTTCACACCTTGTGGCTCTGCTTTTATGAATCACCCACTTCTTCGTCTACATTGGTATAAATGGTAACGGTGCTGAGTATCCTGATTCTAATAAAATAATAACCTATGATGACCTGGCAGTCACATAGTAAATGCCGTAACGCAATCACAGCCACAATCATGCCTTTTTCAGACAGCTAAGCAGGTGTTGAATAAGGCTGTCAGTGAGTCAGATCGACACCACATCTCAAAATAGATATTGTCCTTCTCTCACTTTGTTTCCTCCTCTTCTTTCCAGCAATCTCCTGTCTTCAGACTATGTGGAGCGGCACTTTGACGAGGATGGGCAGCCGTCCCAGAACACGGTAGGATTTACCCAAATGAGCTCCAGCAAATGCATAAGTAGCCCCACTGGTATCTGTGCGTCTATGCGAAAACCATCACCAGTGCACAAGTTTCTAATCCCGGTCTGTTTTTTTTTTTTTTTTTTGACAGGAATTGGTTTTGTGCCGAGCCTTAAACATTAGCACTTCAGAATAGCCTTTATGTCCAGCGTGTCTGCGTCTCCAAGGGTTCATTTCACCTTGAAGAGATCCGATACGTCTGTCCCACAAAGGCAGAACTGGTTCATTTTGCTCTCTAGACGGAGGCTTGTAGTAATGAAAACTGTTTGAGTGACTAGAGGCTGGTGTGACTGATACCTCTGGCTGAGGAAGAGGAAGAAGGCAGTGATTTCATGTGTGTCAGGTGACTGTTAGATTTGTCTTTTGACTGTTGTAGTAAATCCACAATTTACTTTGAAACTGGCATGGAAAACCCACAGTGAAGCATTTTAGCTGATGTTGCACAAGGAACAGTTGTCGGATTATTGGTATTATCCTTTCTCGCATGCATTCAAAGCCTGCTGTGTCTCAGTGCAGACAAATGAATCCTGTGGGGTTCGGTTGTGTTCGAAAGGCTCAGATTGTTGTGTCCATGTTGGAGTTCATTTCGGGGAGGGAGGGACAGGCCCTGGTGGGTTTTAGGTGGAGAAAGCCTCTCTTGGCTCTCAATGTGTCAGGTCTCAGATGAGGGTGCTGTCAGACCCAGCCTCTCCTCACCCATCTTTCCTCTGTCTCTTTGTCTTTCCTTCGTCTCTCTCTCTCTCTCTCTCTGTCTCCCACCTTCTCTCTTGAAGACCACCTGACCAATCAGTGAAAGGTTACCATGGTTACCACCAGTCAGCTGCAGCGCGGTCCCACTTTGTCCTAGTCGTCCGACTCATTGTCAGAGAGAGGGAGAGAGAGAAAAGGATCAGAGGTGGTGGCAGATAGCGCGGTTTCAGAGCCTGGACTTGAAAGCCTAATGGCAAGCAGGGTCTGGTGGTTGGTGAAGGGTGTTAGCTGATCACGCTGAAGGAGACTTCACCAGCAGAGGATGTACTCTGATTTTCACACACAAATGCCCTTTCCTGTCGTAATTGAGTGTAACACAAAAGGGAGTAGATATTTAACAAAAACGGGTAACACTAAGGGACCGAGAAAGCCAATATCCACAACCAGCCAACTCAAGTTTGACTCTACCAACTGCACTTAGCTCTGTAATCACAGGTGTAATATTTTTAATTTTAATATTCACATGCTGTTTACTGCTGTCTGTTTATTATTGTACTAGAATTTTTGGACATTCACAAGATGCAGCTCTAAATTCTGCTTAGCTGAAAGCAAACATAATAAGTTGATGATTTGTACAGTTTATTAGCAAAAGGTGCATTAAGTAATATATGACTTGGACTGTGAACTATGAACCTGTGTTGGTAACCAAGCGATGCAGCAACAGAAATGGGTCTGGCGCAGCTTAAGGTAGCCTGTCCTGGACAAAATGAATAGAAACATTTTCTGATTAAAGAGCAGAATGAATTAATTAGAGCAGATATCCATCAGAAAAGTTAAGTGAAGAGGTAAATATATCACGGTAGAGTTGTAATTTTGTGGCCTGAAAATGAAATGTGTTGCGGCACCACTTGCTCACTCGTAGCGCCGTCCTTCATCTCTGAGCCATTTAAAATGCGAGGGGGAGGCGTGTACGGGCCGGGAAGTGAGTGTGTGTGAGAAAGCATCACCTATAGTGAAGTAATCGCTGACTCACCGGTATTGATCAACAACCCCAGGTGTACTATGGTCACTCTGTGTTATGCAAGACTAAAACTCTTACTTAATGCACCTTTACTTTATATAATTCATTTCCAGTAAATTCACGGTAAATTTTCTCATGCACACACACAAATCCGTTTGTGCATGTTTAGATGAACTATGAAAATGCATTTAGTAGCAAATCTGATACACATCCAAACACCCACACATTGGTCTATAGAGACACTTACAATAGCATGCACAAACTGCTGATACGGACATTTCCTCCTCTGTGTACATGAATAGGCAGCAGCCGCACACATACGACTCCCCTCCCATTTCCATCTTGATTTATTTAGTTTTATTGACCAGCCAATAAATTTCTCCTCCCTTTGTGTGTCACCTTTTTTATTGGTCCCTGTGGATCCATGCTGTTCCATTGAGCCGGCAACGGGCTTGTTGGGATTGAATCTCAATGACATACGGCTCGGAGGAGAATTGAATTAAGGATGCGGATGGGTGGACTTGATAAGAGCTGTTTTATATATAGTCAGTGTCCTATACTAATCTTACGTCTCCAGTCTCTGACCACCTGCTTCACATAGTTTGTCCTCTAGTATGAGGAAAATGTTTGTTGAATGATCTTCATGCTGCTGATCACGCTTTGTGAGCTGTCAGAAATAGAAGATTTGTGTCAATGAGGAATATACCCGTGTGTGTGTGTGTGTGTTTGTGTGTGTGTGTGTGTTTCAGTGTCAAAAAGGTTGACTTGAACTATGGGGCTTCATCTCAAACTGTTGTACAAGGGCCACTGTACGGAGGGAAAAAAAATTATGGAGCCGGGGGAGGGGGGTAATATTCATAGACAAAATGTAATTTCCGAGATTAAAGTCGTAAATTTATGTGAAAAAAACTCACAAATTAATGAAGAAAAATACAGAAATACAGTTTTTACTCATAACTTTTTGACTTTATAATCACAGAACAATTTTCAGTTTTTTGTCATAATATTTATGACTTTAAGCTCAGAATTTTTTCTCGCAAGTTTGTGACTTTATAATCTTAGAATTTAAGTTTTTTTTCTTTTAAATTTGTGATTTTTTTTATTTATATTTTTTTTCAAAAATTTACAAATTTAATCTCAGAGAATATTAATCTCGAAGATATATTCCCCGGCTTTGTATTTTTTTTTTCCTCCCCTGCAGGGGCCCTAGTATGCTGTCATACAATAATGAGGTGAATCCAGGAAAAATCTGTAGCACTGACAAAGGAGATGTAGGTGACAGAAGCAGCCGAGTTGGCCAAGGATTCTGGATTTAATATTTGATTTCTGTATTTTATCTCACCATATTTTATTTTGAGAGGTTTCAGGTGTGGACTGTGCAAAACCAGCTGCAGTTTAGGAAGGTGTCACTAATATTTCATAGAGCTTACTTAGTGTAAGACTTTGGCCACTCGGGTATAAAAGAGCCAACAGAGTTCAGGGAGAAGGAGTTTGTGGATTTTCTCAAATTTCTTTTTTCCCACATTCACAGATGCTTTCAGGCGCATGTGAATTAATCAGAGGGTGAGTTGGTCACCCCTGTCAGTACTTATGGAGGTTATCAGTGTGTTTGTGATCTTTAAGAATTAAGATGCTCCCTCTTCACTGGATTTATATCAGAAGATCAATAATTTTCCTAGTTGACCCTCCTGTAAATGCTTAAAGGTCTTCGCATTCGTTTCAAGAACTCCATCCACATCAAAGGAATGCATTTTCAAAGTTTTTTGCTCACATGTCCCCGTCCTGCCAGCATTTACTTTTTATGTTGAGCTAATTACATCCCTGATGTCTTAAGTTACTGTGCTTATGTGTGTGCATGTGAGTGGCCATTATTTGAAGCGCGCACATCTCCTCTGAAAAGGACACTCAATCCTTTTCAGTTAGTGTGTGTGCTGTGTCAGGCAATTTGATTTCCTCCACTTAGCCTTGTAATTCTACCTTTTTATTTATTTATTTTGTCCCTGCCCAAGGCTAAGTGCTGCGGGCGGCCTCACTGTTGGTATGAATGATGAAAGTCCTTCTCTCCATCAGAAGGAGAAATGATGCTGAATCTAAATCAGCTCTATCAACCTGCAAGGACTTACTCTTTCTAAATGGTTTGATAGAGCAGACATGAGCCGGCTCCAGAGCTATTTTGGCTATTCTTACATAGTGAGTTCATTATAGGCTTGATTAAATGATCGATTCATATACAAGGTCAGCTATTTCACCCATATTCCATATTCATGCACATTTTGTTCATTTAACTGCTAATATAGGCCTCTAATATGACTATTAGAGTAGATATTGGGATATTTTTCATTGTGTTTTAGTTTCAGCATTTCCATTCCAATAGCATTTTGGCACTGCTAATGATTTTTTGATATGTCACATTTTATGGTTTCCATGGTAACCAACCTAAGTTTAAAAAAAACAAAAAAACAAAACAAAACAAAACTGAGGACGTATAAGCCAGATGTGATTTGTTTCCACCAGATGAGAATCAAATGTGAGGAATGTTCTCGAACGTGTAAATAAAATGGAAGCCCTTTGTGGAACTGCAACTGCTTGGTTACAGCTTCTCTTATTGATTTGTATTTTACAATTTCATTTTCGTGTTTGCGATGAACGTATGTGCGCTGATGAACATTTTCAGTGAGGCGCTGCTCGTGTGGCTCCCGATCCTGGAGTCCCTGAATGAGCAGAATCATAATTGCATCATTCAGCAGCTGCGGCTGAACTATGGGAATTTGTTGTAGCGATGTTGATGGAGGAAAACACTGACAGGCCACATCGTGACAGCTCCCATGACTGACACTGGCACAGATGTCATTCTGTAGCAGTGGCACATGATTGATGCTGGTATAGACGTTCACACGCTGCACACGGACTGCAGGACCTCATTAAGAGCAGGGTAACAACAACAAGCTGCACATTCTGTATCTTTATACACTTTTAAGCTTTCCATCAACGTCTTCAGGTGAATCGTGAATCAGCTGGATCTCCTCTGAATGGTGAGAAGACCCAGAGGTGGAAGTAACTAATTACATTAAGTCACATTACTGCACCTGAGCAGCTTTTTTGTGTGGTGATGTATCTTTTAAAATCAGTAATGTTACTTTTACTTCAGTGCATTTTTGCTTGAGTGTTGCACTTCACTACATTTTAAATCACATCAGTTACAGAGAACAAACGGTCAGTGACGGATTGTTGAACCTTTCACAATAAAAGCTCAGTCAGCAAAGATGAGAGGAGGAATCTGCTTCGACTTTGTCTGTTCAACTTTTTTTCATTTCTAAATTTCTAATAAAAGCTGCACCATGAAAAACTGCAGATGGTTGATGGAAGCGAGGGTCATTTCAGTTCAGCTGGCGAAATGTAGAGTAAATGTGGGGAAAAAGGGGAATAATATCAATGGGTTGGCCTGATGATGAAAACCATGTGGACTCAACCATCAGATTATTCCACATTTGTCAGTCGAGTCTACAGGGTCCTTTCTTCAATCAGCCTTCAGCAATTTTGTGCAATGCACCTTTAAAATAACATAGTGTGAGCCTTGTTCTCTTCTCCCTTTCTAACTGCATGGAAATTATTACAGCTAACACAGCTACTGTTTTGAAAAAGTAACCCAGTCACTTTTACTTTGAGTGCATTTTAAATGAACCACTTTGTACTTTTACTGCAGTAGATTTTCACATCAGTACTTCTGTTTCTACTTAAGTAACACAGTAACAGAGTAAGAGTACTTCTATTTCAGTATCAATTTGTAGTACTGTTTCCTTCACTGAACAAAATCACGAATAGGATCAACAGATCATCCTCCAAGAATGATGCAGACGGCCATTTGGTCCAATCGGTATCAGAGGGCATCATTAAACCTCTTTTCACCAACATTAAACTGAAGCAGTGTGAAAACGCAATGGTCCTCCAAGTTTCATCATCCAAATGTCATCTAGGCTGAGGCTCACTTTTTTTATGAGGTGTTATATTTCAGCTAACAAAAAAAAAAAAAGACCCAATCTACAGCTTCCTAACTGAGCCAACCAGTGTGATTTGTGTCGCTAGTTTCAAACTTCTGCTCAAGGCGTGAGGGCCTTTCTGCATCTGACATTTTGATCTAGCGTCCTCATCATGCCAAGCAGTCAGTGCAAAACAGTAAACACCAGAGCACAGTGCCAGAGTGCACCAGCCCTGCACCTCGAAATGAGACCAGCGGTGTGTGAGAGTCCATAGTCTGCCCACGTTTCACCCCATGAGAGACAAAAAGCCTGTTTTTAGCTCTATCTAAGATCTGAGTATTACTGATGTGAGAGAGAATGATGACGCCGCGGCTGAAAGACAACCAGGTCAGCCATTTATGTCCCGTCAACTGGAACTCACCGGCTCAGCGTGTGTGCGACTGTACGCCTGCATGATTTAGTCCACCATCAGACAGATCACGGCCATAATGTCAAGAATAGCCTCCCTGTGAACCCAATATGTTAGCCCAGTGTTGATGGTGGTCTCAGTATGGACCATAACACTCAAACCCAGTAGCATGAAGGGAATCTGACAGGCTTGGGTTGAATCAGGCACAGTTTCTAATTTAGCTCTTGTTTTTGGCTTGGCTTGAATTCAAATCACTATGAAGAATGCTTTTTGTTTCCAACTGATTTTGACCAAATGCCATTAACCATGAGACACAACTCCGGTTTGTGGGTGGATTATTCCGGGTTTGTTTTTGGACAGAAATACTCAGGGCTGAGTGTCGCTGTGACTCAGAGTAAAGGTCGACCAAGCGTAGAGAACCACAGCTCCGGGTTACCGCTTTTCTTTTTGGGTCGTCAGGCGTGCCAGACAACAGCAGGCTCAGGTGGCAGACAAGACTTATTGGGCTTCATTACCAACACTTGAAACTGACCCTCCAACATGTGCACACACACACACACACACACACACAAACAAACACCATCACCATCACCATCCTAGTTCCAAGGAGCTACAAACACACAGCCGTAATTATTCATGTACTATGAGAAGGTGCATGGAAACGGTGTATTCTGAACGTGATCGTCCTTTGGATCATAAATAATCAGAGTTAGATGCTTGCAGTGAAAATGCACTGATATCAAACATTTAGCTATTTATTGGTTCATATGTATTGTATTTTTTATTTCAGGAAATTAACCAATAGGTGCTGCTATTGGACACAAAACCTCAGATCTGTTTTTTCTTTATTAGAGAAGTAGCATGCCCATCTATATGTGAACACAGCACAGGATCAGATTATTGTGCTTTGACTTTAGATGTTGCACATGCTTGTTGGTCCTTGATTTTAGAATGAGGAAAATTCCAGGACACTGGCATTCCAGCATTTTTATAATGATCACCTGAAGCGGTAAGAGTACCTCCCTAACCTGAATACATAATTAATTAATCCTATCATTCCCCATAATTACTGTTAACCTGGGTTTAATAATCAGTGGTATCTAAATATTAATATATCTCACAAACGGAGAGATGACTGTGCTCTTATATAAGGAAGAAGGGAAATATGGTTGACTCAACATTTACCAAAATACAGGATGTGAGACAGAAACAGTGAGCATTGCAAGTCAGGTGTGGGATGGAGAGGTGCTCATTGGAGTGTAGAGGCAATCTAAGTAGCGGTTATCGGTCCAAAAAAAATCCAAGATAGCACCCTCATGAAGGCATCCACTCACTTGGTGCATTTTAATTTTAGCAGGATGCACTATCCATAAAAATTAAAGCCTTTAAACCTGCTTGTGCCGTAACCCAAGGTGAGCGCTCAGCAGACTGATCTTTTTAAAGTCACTTTTGACCGTTTTAAAGGTTGTAGAAAGAGGCGTCGCTTTAATCACCTTCTGTCTGTTCCATGTGTCATTTTATAGTTGATGGTTCTAGCCAAGGGCAGTCAGCAGCACAAGGCTTAGATCACACTGCAAGTGGTTGCATGTAAACAGTGTAACACCACCGATGGGCATAAAAAAACAAAACAAAACAAGTAACTGCAGTGTGGGTGTGTTGGTTATTTGAATCTGAAAAACATATGTTATGTGAGAGCACAGTATGGGGATCAGTGATACAAAAAAAATCAATCTTTTCTTCATTCCTTTTAACATGCAAAGCAGATTTCTACAAAAGTGCTCCCCCTAAATCATACAAGGGATTGTTGTATTGGATTCTGTTTATTGGTAAATGTTGTGATGGTCTTAACAATCAACCGCTTTAATATTAAAAGATATCCACTGTTGCTTTAAGATGGGTTATCATCCTGTCACATAGTTTTATTATTAATTTACTTATTTAAACAAAAAAAAAATTTGATTTTTTTTTTTTTTTTTTGCCATCTGCGTATTGTCTGCGGAAAATAAAACAAGCAAAAAAAAAAGGTCTTCAGATTGTAAATATTTAGACACCCTTGTTTCTCAGTGAAACCGGACTCTGCAGAGTTTCTCCCACCTGATCCTTATCCTTCCTGCACTTGAATCACACACACACGCACAGGTAGTACACCCACCCACTCACACACACACACACACATACGCAAGTTCCCATGCACATGCACACCGCTTTTCCCTGGTGAAACTCATCCAGGAGCAGCTGTGGGTGTAGGTTTTCTGGATGCTGCGGGCCGAGTGGTACAGTAGACACTGATAGCTCCGGGTCGACCCTGCACGTCAGCCCCAGGCTCCAGGCTGGCTTAGGTCAGGGGCTCGGCCTCGCAGAGAACTGCTTCATCGGTGTATGTGTCATTTTCCGATATTGAGCATGCGCCTGGGTGGTGCAGGGTAAAGTGTCACGCTCTAATCTGTGTGTATGTATGATTGATGTGCTCGATTCCAGGGAGGTGAGCACTGCTACTACCACGGCGGTGTGCGGGGAGTGCCCGGCTCCTGGGCCGCGCTGTCCACCTGCCACGGCCTGCGGTGAGTCGCCTTGCTCCCGTGTAACCGTATCACTTGAGATGAAACACCGACTCCAAGGCCTGTGATTGAACAATCCAAGACACACAGTGGAGTTTAAAAAAAAAAGTCACCCAGGATGATGTTTTTATTGTTTTCCATATTTTCCAAGGCTTGAAAAATGAAACAGTACTGCAGTGCAACAAGACCACCTCCTCCATTTCCCTGTCTCTTGACCCACCACCCTATTCTCCCATCATCCACCTCACCAGCAATAACAATACAATAATGGCATATACAGCTTACTCAGATACACATCAGCTCACAAGCATCCCACTCCATTTTATATAACTGCCTATTCAGAAAATAGCTTTGCTAATAATGTCAGATTTTTGTGGATTTTTCACTTAACAGCAGCAAGTTTTAGCATTCCTTTGTGTTATCTAAAATCATTCTGCTGTTTTTAAAAAAAATATATATAATGAATGAATTTGTTTATTTTCTTGTGTAGGGGGATGTTTTCTGATGGGAACTTCTCCTACGGGATTGAACCGATTCTTTCGCTCAGTGGAGAGGTGAGTGAGGGAATGAGGAGATCAGGTGGATTATTGGGATTATTACTGAACAAACTGATGTGTTTTCTATGTGTCAAACTAGGAAATGAGACTTAAATATGTGGGGGAAAAAACAACATAGGACTTGCAGGCTAGAATATACTCTATAATATCTATAATCTAAATGAATTAAAAACTGTTGTTGGAGTCTAATTTCTACTTTTAGGCCCTCTGAATGATGAGATCCTCACTCAGTGCAAGTGTCATAATATAGTCGCAATTATTGGCATAAGCCTCTCTCTTTTTGTCACTCTCTCTCTCTCTCTCTCTTTGCCTCCCCTCTCTCTCTCCCTGACTTACTGGCAGTTCAGACGGTGTTACTCTATCTGTGTGTTGCTGTATGGAAAGTATTGAGTTGATACACAATCCCCCCCAGAAAAGGCACCTCCTGTCTCACCTTATCTCTGCGTGAGACATCATCTGAGAGAGACGGAGGGAGGGTGAGATGGGGGACGAGACAGAGAGATAGAAGTGGAAAGAAAGAGATCTTGGCAGGGAGAAGGAGAGGGTGAAAGAGGGAGAAGGCTGGAGGGGAACAAAGAGACCTGAAGGACAGAGAGAGAGAGAGAGAAATGGGAAAAGGAGAGCTAGAGATAAGTAAAATGATTTTTTTTTTAATATACAGATTCGATTTGAGAAGAAAATGCTTTGCCTGGAAAAAAATAGACTTAAAGAGAGTCAGAGAGGAGAGAGAAGGAAGAACGTGGCGCGTAAAAGCCTTGAGCTTTTTTTTTCCCCATTAAGACCCGCTGTGATCGAAGCACAGCTCACTTACATGGACTGGGGAGAGAGATCAATAGCCTCCCAACTCTTCTTCAAACTCTCTCCCTCTCTTACTCGCTCTTTTTTTCTGTCTCTTCCTCAGATGGGTCATTTTCATAAAGTATTTATACCTATCTCAAGTGTACCACTGTGTCCACTGGTGTTATTGCCATTATATGACAGCCCAGTGATTGATTAATTATGCATCAAGAGCACTTTTCTCCCGTCTGTGCTGGGCTGTCTCAGAGGATATATGAACGCGCTTTTCACAGAGAAAAGCTTTTAAGTCCAAGCCGGGCTGCGGGGCCACTGGATCGGCTCCTCGTTTCAAAGTTTGTCTGATCTGTCGAGCACATCTCTCTCCCGTTCAAGGGGATGTCAGCCCGCATGACATAAGTTTGTCAGTTTAAGCGCTGATGTCCCCGTCAGTGCTCGTTTATCAATAACGCCATCTGTGGTCTGCAAATAGGAGGAAAGCTTGGCTCTAAATTCATGATTCAATCAGATCAACGGCAGCCCCCAAAATAAAGTCAGGCTTGTATTCGGGGGAATTGTTTTGCTGAGCGCACACTCGCTTCAGAATTGCAAAGCTTCAGATTTATTCAAATATGTGCGCTGACATTTCGGGGCAGCCCAGCACAGCCTTCAGCTGACAGACGGAGAGAACAGCACCTGCCCTCGCAAATGAGACTCAAAACAAGCCTGAACAATGTCGGCTGCTTATTCTCCTTGGAAGTCTGTGACCTGATTCCTCATCCGGAGCAGTCGGACTTGTGGGTTTTGCGGTTTGAGGTGTTTTACTGAAGAATGACATTCGCATTTTTGGAGTGCTCACATTTATGCAGGCGTTCATGAAGATATAGCCATGAAAATTGGCTCCTGTGTGGACCCACAAGAGTCAGCAACCTTTTGTTTAAACTTTCATTTTGGAAAAAAAAAAACTAGTCTAAAAATGATATAAGAATATGGCAAAAGGGATTCAGATAATTGTCATTCTCTGTCCTGAAAAATACTTTTTAAGAAGTTCAAATAATTTTTTTAAAAAAATGAGATAATAGTGAAATGTTCACTTCTGTGTCTGCCAGTTTTGAGAGAATAAACCCACTGGTGTGTTGAATAATCTCCCTTTGAAGTGGCAGCTGAGAAATAAGGGCCAAGTGTAACACTGGGGATTTTCTTGGACATTTAATCAATCCAGCACAATAAAAAAAAAAATGCACTAAGTTGCCAATTGTCCCCGTCTGTCTGTTTCTTGCTGCTGCAGGAGCTGAATGACCATGTGGTTTATCGCATGCCTGACGTTGATCTCCATCTGCTCGCCTGTCCAGGTAGGACTTCCAGCAGACTTATCAGCGATCTACAACCAGTTTCCTCTCTGTTATAGATGCATAGCCAGCCCCCTGTCCCTTTCTCAATAACAGTGTAGGTCACTTTGGTTCCTCATGCTGTAAAATCAGTGGGAATCCGCCCATCTGTCTGTCACCTGTGTTTTGGTGATGTCTCAGGCACCGCTGGTCTGCTTTTCCTAAAAACGTGCAGGGGATAAGGCATCTTCACACAATGTTCAAGCATTTATAGAACCACACTTATCGGAAGCTTTGTAATTAAAGGTCAGATTTTTAGCCCATAATCCATTAAGTTTGGTTCACATAAAGCTCACTACACACATCAGTCTCCTCTCTGCACCGATTGGCTGAATGGCGCCTTAATTAAAGGTCAAAATGTCAACATTTATAAGGTCATAACTCCCACATCAGAAGCCAGGTTGACATGAAAGTCGCTGAGCAAATCCAGATATCCTCACAAAACGCACAAAATGATCTTAGACACCGTTGGCTGACTTGAGCCTGACTGTGACAGTTAAGAGGCATTTTGGCACTGTGTTTCTGACCCAAATAAAAAAACAAAAAATTAAAAAAAACACACCAATTGGCCTGATGGAGATGCTGTAATTAAAAGTCTAACATTTCAAACCTTATCTGCAACACCAATTTTAATAAAACCTTGCCCATGATGGCGATGATGTATCTTAATTCAGAGCAGCCCAGTCATTGCCTGCATCATTCATGGGGGACGACATGTTTACTAGTGACTGATTTCTCCTTGGGACTGCATGATCTAATGCAAATAGGCTCTCATTCGAGACTACACACACACACACACACACACACACACACACACACACACACACCCTGCCCTTCCTCAGGTTGTCCAGCTGCCCTCCTTGCCCTTGCTGAGCATCTCATTTAGCTATTCCTCTCCTGTGTGTCCTCCACATGTCTCTACCTCTCTCCATTTAATCTCTCACTTCTTCCTGTTACCCAACCCTGCCACTCCTCCCTCCCTGCCCCCTCATCCCTCTCTCTCTCTCTCCTCCAGCTGGCCCATATTTGTCTCCCCTCTCTTTCTCCTCCTCTCCTCTCCGCTGGCTGTTTGATATTGATTTTTCCTGCAGATCATCGGACTAAAATACTCGGCTTCATCCATCCCAGGGACTGATGACTAGCCACTTTCTCTCCCTCACATACTCTGTCTCTCTCTCTCTCTCTCTCTCTCTCTCTCTCTCTCCCCTGTGGTGTGTGTGTGTGTGTGTGTGTGTGTGTGTGTGTGTGTTTGCCCCCAGGTTGCTCTGTGAACAGCACACAGCCTGAGGGGCAGACAGGCAGCCACAGCGATGGGGATGGTGGGGTGCGAGGAGACAGGGAGACAGAGACCGGAGACAGTTGGTCTGAGCAAGAGGAGCCCGTCTTCACCGAAGGCCTGAGGCGCTCCAAAAGACAAGTCAGTTCACTCTCTCGCTCTCACATTACAACACACACACACACACATTTACACACACGGTATGAACACGGTCAAATGCTTGCGATCACAAACGAGCACCAGGTTAAATGGGTGGGATATGGTGAAACAATATAGAAAAAAATCATATTGCAATTATTGTGACAGATATTGCAGCTGCGATACGATCCACGATTTTAGCGGGATTACTAGTTTTTGCACCGTAATTAAAATTTCCACTGAAAAATAGTAAAATGACAGAGATGGGAATTTTTGCAGGCGTCAGTACCAAACAAACTCTGTCACACCACAACACTTGAAATGATATGTTGCCACATTTCAGCTTTCTCAATTTGGATATTGCACTTGGCCATATTGCAGTTTTGATTAATTGTTCAGCTCTAGCCGTCCCCCGCAGAGCGATAGAGCTGCGAAGCCATACACAAACACAATCAATGTTTTACAAAGCAGCCCATTTGATATGCAACAGTGAAACTCAATCAATGCCATATTTCCAATAGAGGTGCTGCTGGTCGGTCTCAGCTTGCCTGTCTACTTCCCACGCTACTAAGAACGTGGAATCCCGCAGAAACTGGACACAGACACCGCCACGCACCTTTTCATATACACGATAATATTGTGTTGAATGACTGAGTGAATAAATAAATGAAAGAATGATTGTCTGCTACTCAAGTTGTGGTGCCCTCTCAAGGACGTAGACTCTAGAGTTTCACCCGCATCAGCGCGCGCGTGTGTGTGTGCGCGCGTGTGCTCAGTGTGAGTAACAGTCTCACCTGCTCTGTGTGTGTGTGTTTATGTGTGTCCGTTTGTCCTGTGTGAAGGTGATTATGACAGCGGACTCAGAAGTCTGGCTGTGTGGCCTTCTTTTGCCCCCTCCAGGTGCGGCGAGGACAGCGCACCGTGCAGACCGAGACCAAGTACATCGAGCTGATGGTCGTCAACGACCACGATCTGGTGGGTGCAGAAAGCTCCGCGGTGTTGTCTTTCTCCTCTCTCTCGTATCTGCCATGTAAAAATGACAACGTAGATGTGAATCTGAGTTTTTAACCTTCCTGTTATGTTCACATTTTTGAACATCCTTTATGTTTGGAGTCAATTTGACCCCTGCAGTTTAAACTTTCACAAAATTATTATAACTAAAATTGTTACCAAAGTTTATGTGTCAAGTACTTGATGTTTCTTTGTTGACGACCTAAATAGCCCTTTAAATAAAACATAACCCCCACCCCTATTCCTATGACGCGACAATGGGAAAATATGCAAATCACCATAAAATCTCACTGATTGATCTAAAATTGGAAAGAAATATTAATTTTTGGTGTTTTATTGGCTTTATATTAATTCTAAGTACAGATTTTTGTAATTTATAACCAATGCGTTACAAAGTGTGTACAGGACATTGAAAACATATCATCATGTCAATTTCATGTTTACCCGGTAGTGCCCATTACATTAGGAACACTCATTAAATATGAAGCAAAAAAAAATGATATTAATCATTTATTTGGAGACTTTAAACATTGGCTGAGGTCAAATTGACCCCAAACATAATAGGAGGGTTAAACAGTTGGCACTTCAATTGAACCAGAAATTGAAGCAGGAGGGGCTGATAAAACTTCCTAAACAGATAAATTGCAAACACATTTTTCTCCTCTCCTCTCCTCTCCTCTCCTCTCCTCTCCTCTCCTCTCCTCTCCTCCTCTTCTCTTCTCTTCTCTTCTCTTCTCTTCTCTTCTCTTCTCTTCTCTTCTCTTCTCTTCTCTTCTCTTCTCTTCTCTTCTCTTCTCTTCTCTTCTCTTCTCTTCTCTTCTCTTCTCTTCTCTCCAGTTTGTCCAGCTGCGTCGCTCAGCCAGCCAGACAAGGAACTTTGCCAAAGCGGTGGTTAACATGGCCGATGCGGTGAGAGCACATCACGATGGTCTCTACTCACAATGTATAAAGAGGTGGCCAAATTAGGAAGCACTGGTTTGGAAGCCACTTTGTGTGTGATCTTTCTAACTACTACTACTAAAACAAACAAAAAAAAACAAGGTACACAACTGAAAATTAAATCTGGATCAGACTTCTTGTTTGTCATTTTCTTCTCTGATGTGGCCAGATCTACAAGGAGCAGCTCAACACTCGTATCGTGCTCGTGGCCATGGAGACCTGGTCCACCCAGAACATGGTCTCAGTGGGTGATGACCCTTTAGTCACCCTGCGTGACTTCATGAAGTACAGGAAGGAGAGCATCAAGGACCGCAGCGACGCCACACACCTCTTCTCGTAGGTTCAGTCTCTTCAGACCAGAACTTGAATCTGTTTCACTCATATTTTGTCAGGATCCTGCTGAAACCCTGTCTTCAAAGGATCATCTCGTCAGGAGTTTAGGAAAAAATTGCTGATTCTTGCCATGGAAACCCACAGTTCTCACTGCATCATCCAAATTGTCAAATTATTTGGCTTGGTTCCATGGTCATCAGATATTTTTTAGACACTCTTGAGTTACAGAAAAGAAACAAAAAAGGGTAATTGGATGATATTTGACATGTTGGAGCTGAGAGCTGATATAGCAGTACTGGGTCTGCCTAATGTGGGGTGAAGCTGTGGGACAGTGTGTGACAGCCTGTCTGCTTGGGTCAGACGATGAGGCTCTGCTGTTTATGGTCAGAGGAGTTCCTCCGCCTGGTGAAACCTCTCTGTGTTCCCTGCAGGGGCCGCACGTTCCTGAGCAGCCGCAGCGGGACGGCCTACATCGGGGGCATCTGCTCGCTCACCAGGGGTGGAGGCGTCAATGAGGTAACAGTCGTGCCAACCATTAAATTAAAGACTAGTATTCATACCGTTTTTTTAGTTGACGTGGTGTGTATTACTCTGTCTGTGTTCCAGTATGGCAACGTGGGTCCCATGGCCATCACGTTGTGTCAGAGCCTGGGCCAGAACATCGGCATGATGTGGAACAAGGAGCGGCCCAGTGCAGGTGAGACCAGACGGCTTTGAAGGAAAGGGGACAGCTCAGCAAATCGATGCAGTGCATTAGTTTAATGCAGTCACTGTTTGTGTCCTTGTACAGTGATTTAGGGGAGATGTGGCGGATAAGGACAGTTGATCCTGTCACGACTCAAAAACAATGAATAGGCTGTAATTGGACAATTGCTTTAGAAACTAATCTCTTCTTCTCGTAGTTTGTCCCCTTTCTCTCTACAATATTTCAGTCTTTTAGTGACGATCGTGCGTCTTGGATAAAATTTGATATGTTTTCGTTGTATTATCCTGACTGGTGCATGTTTTCTTCTCAGAACTGATGCAGATAGTGCTGATGCAATCTTACCTGTAGAGTTGTAAACCAACAGTCTGGCATTATACGGTCTGCATTTGGTTGGTGAAAGGCTGCCTGTAGCGTTTTTTGTACTAACTGCTCCCCCAAGTGGTGGAAGGTTAGCAGTGCAGAGCATGATGGTAAAAGGCACTTGAAAATGCTGCATATCGTCCTGTGCAGTTATTTCATTTGACTATGTGTGTGTGTGTGTGTGTGTGTGTGTGTGTGTGTTTGTGCGTTTAGGAGACTGCAGGTGTCCAGACCCGTGGCTGGGCTGTATCATGGAGGACACAGGGTATGCGCAACAGAATAATTTCCCCGAAAACTTTCTGTTGAATCCATGCCTTTACACATTTTTAACAAAACCAACAATACAAAAGGAGATCTTTGTAGGCTTAACCATGCTCTCCATGTCTCTCATTGAAAAGAAACCAAACAGTTGCACCAATAAACATTACCTCCTCCTGACTTTTCATTTTTATCACCATTAATTAATTGTTGTCATAATACTGAGTGATTTCTGTCCACTGCTATCAGCTACTACCTGCCCAGGAAGTTTTCTCGCTGCAGTATAGACGAGTATCTGCGTTTCCTCCAGCAGGGAGGCGGCAGCTGTCTCTTCAACAAGCCCAGCAAGGTGAGACTCAGTTGGTGTCTGAGAGGCACTTTCAGAGGGTTTACGAGTTTGATAAACTAAATGTAGGGACAAATTTGTCAGTTTTACTGAGACAGCTTGGGTTCAAAGTTTTACTGAGACAGCTTGGGTTCAAACCATGAATGTCTACATTCATGGTTGAGCATCTGATGGATCATGCTGTTTATTTGTTTGTTTGTAGCTGCTGGACCCACCCGAGTGTGGCAATGGATTTGTAGAGACTGGAGAGGAATGTGATTGTGGATCACAAGTGGTGAGTGTAAAACTTAAATTTGCTCATTTCTTACTGCTTGTCTTGTGCAGAATTTAATTTGGACCGCCTCTGCTAAAACATGTTAATGAAATTCTGCCTGTGGCTCAGATCAAACCAGTACAATGTTCATATCTTGTCTGAGGAGGACGGGTCAGACTGTGTGAGCATGACAGGGGCAAAGATTTAACAGAAAGGATTCTGTCATTCAGAACAATTTCTCATCCAGAACAATTTGCTGTAAATACACTTACAAAGCAGTTTTTGAAGTGATATTCTTACAGCGGTGATAAGGATTTTGGTTGGAGAATAACTGACCACTTAATTTGCAATTGCACACATATGTGGATTTATCCGGGCACATTGCCATTATGTATAATTGTGAGATTTCTTTCTCCAAATAGAAATGTAGCCGCTCATCAAGGGTGGGGCAGGTGATGTTGGGAATTTCTGCCGATGTAAGCTATAATGTGATTGGGGGTCATTTTTGTGAACAACTTCTCAACGTCTCTTCTGGTTCCTTCTCTTTTTCTTCCCGCTTGAGCCAAAGTCCAATTGGCTGTTGCCAGGATCGTGTCACTTCACATGAAGCGACACACGTTTGAAATAGTCTTGTCGGGCTTTAACTGCTGTGGAGTCATCAGCGGATCCAAAATGTAGAAAGGAAATTAGTGAATGACACATTCTGGACTGGACATAAATAGAGGGATCCAAGAACGACACGATACAAAGCACACATCGGCTCAGCATCTTCTAAAGCTTTTCGATTTATTTTGACTTATAGGACTGCATGAGGAGTGGAGGGGCCTGCTGTAAGAAGTGCACACTTACCCACAATGCCATGTGCAGCAATGGCCTGTGCTGCAGGGACTGCAAGGTGAGCTGCTTTAGGTTCATCACACCACTTTGACTTGTGTTTTTTTTGTAACTGCTGACAAAAGCCCTGATCAACTCTTGTTTTCTCTCTCCCTCTTTCTGCACCTCTCCCTGCTCTCCCTCTTGCTCTGTGGTCGTGTACATCAGTATGAGCTGAGAGGGGTGACATGTCGCGACGCCGTCAATGATTGTGACATTCCCGAGATCTGCATGGGAGACTCCAGCCAGGTACTCGAGGCACAAACATGTCTGTAAAAACACCAAGATGCTTTCCTGCCCATTCGGCCAGCAGATTCTGAATTCTGAAATCAGACATTATAGTGGACAGCCTTTATTTTGAGCCTGTATATGATACTGTTTACAGAATGTGCAGTTGTGAACCTCACATTTTGTTCTGTCTCTTGCAGTGTCCCCATAACGTCCACAAGCTGGACGGCTACATGTGTGACGCTGGACAGGTAAAGGCAGACGATGTGTGGGATCTTGCTGTGTCAGTGTGACTTCTGTTAACTCACTTTCAGTCGCCCTGCTCGCTGTGTGTCCTCTCTCTGTCTCATCTGCTCTCATTCATCTCCTTACCCAACCCCCAAATGTTTCTCAGGGTCGTTGTTATGGAGGTCGGTGTAAAACCAGAGATGGCCAGTGCAGGACTCTGTGGGGCTACAGTAGGTTTGGATTGAATATTGAATTTAACTGAATTTGATTGTTGATGCTGCATGGCCCTGCTGACGGCTCCAGCAGGAACTGCATGACAATTAATGGTGGTTTTAACATCTTATATCTTAAGATGTTTTATAATAGGCATGAGGAATTGCATAATGCTTAAAGAGGATACTTAACATTTTTATACTCCATTAAAAAGACACCTCTCACAGTGTAAGGAAAATAAATATTTGTAGACCTTTTTATGCTATTGAAAAAATGTAATGGTAACTTTTTTTAGCACAGCTTGTTAAAATCAATAGGTTTGTCTAGTCACAAGCTTATTCATAAGCTTGCCTATTAGTAGTACACATTGTTTTTGATGAGGAATACTAATAATACTAATAAGCCATGTCTAGAGCAGCTAAGCAACACATGCAAAAAAAACCCCAAAACAAAACGCAATTTTTGTTTGTGTTTTGTTGTGAAATGACTAATGAAATGAAATGGCTAATGTCAGTCACTGGCTTGCGGTGCACTGAGTGAAATGCTGTGATCTCCTGACCCAGATACAGCTGACAGGTTCTGCTATGAGAAACTCAACTCTGAAGGCACAGAGAAAGGAAACTGTGGTCGGGACTCCAGTGGCCAGTGGATACAGTGCAATAAGCAGTGAGTGAACAGGACGCCTTCAGCTCCACTCTGAAAACACAAACAATGATTTTGATATATGGAGGATGTGTCTGTGCGCACTTACACTCACATGCAACTGCAGTTCTTGACCTGCTCGGCATACACAGGAAAAGCCACGTGTACATTAAGTCATCGGCTTTGAGTGTCTTGCTCATTTTTTAAAATTTTTTTTTGTCCACCATCTCTCCTCCTTCTGTCAGAGATGTTCTCTGTGGTTTCCTGCTATGCACCAACATGACAGCCAAGCCTCGGTTTGGAGAGCTGCAGGGGGAGATCACCAGTTTGACCATCTACCATCAGAACAGATACCTTGACTGCAGGTCAGTCAGCTTTTCTCGAGTTCTTAGAGAGGGTTAGGCGCCTTTTTGACTGCATAACGGGATTTCCCAGGGATAAGGAAAAGCCTTTAGGGACTTACAGAGAGCTACTCGGAGTCCCTACAAGTAAAAGAGAAAAAAATGGAGTTGGATTTCAGTCACATCCAATGAAAAAACTCTGACTCCATTATTTCATTCAGCTTGGGTCAGAAAAGGACAGGAAAAATGTTCTGTTGAAGCCAGTATGTTAGAAAGTGGGAGCACTGAGAGAAGACAAGTGCCAACATGAAAGAGAATTAACAGGAGGTGAAAGTGACTGAAGGGAAGGAAAGTCCAAGTGAAAGGGTGATGGGGGAAAGAAGTGAAAGTGAGAAGAGTCACTGAAGAGGGTCAGACACAGTCTAGGAGGGAGAACTGATCCTGGACATAAACCTGACACCTCTGACACCAGTCAAATAGTACTACTGGCCCGCCTGTATTTATTTATATAAGTATGTGTGAGGCAGATTGAGAAAGTGAGAGAGACACTGGTATCTCTTCTATTCTCTTCTCTTCTATTCTTCTATCTCTTCTAAATTTAGCATCTATAGTCATATAATGAGTGAAGATAAATAGTTTATGTATTATAGACCATCTGACCTCTGCTGCTGACAGGGGCGGCCATGCAGTGCTGGAGGACGGCTCGGACATGGGCTACGTCGAGGACGGAACGCCGTGTGGGCCGAACATGATGTGTCTGGAGCGCCGCTGCCTCCCCGTCACCACCTTCAACCTCAGCATCTGCCCCGGCTCCTCCACCTCACGCATCTGCTCCCACCACGGGGTGAGTTTTTGGGTTGTCTGCCCGTACTTCCCATTTTCGTCAATACAATGTCTCAGGAACGCCTTGACATCTTCAAATATTGATTTTTGGAGGTCAAGGGTCAAGGTCATTGTCACCTCATTCCCGGCCTGTTTTCGTGAACTTGATATCTCAGGGATGCCTGGAGCAGTTTCTTTTTTTTCTCCCAAATTTGGCACAAATATTCACTTGGACTCAGGTATGATCTGATTATATCAAAGGTCAAGATCACTGTGACCTTCATATATTAATTATGACAAAGTTCCACACAGATGTCTAATAGGATAACATGATGAAGTCATTTCTGGCTACTATCATGATCATCGTTGCACCAAATGACAAAGCTCTCTATCAGTCCTCTATATAAAAAAATAGCCTCTAAAGACAGTATGTTTATCACTGGAAATGGTTAATATAGTCATAACCAGTCTTCACAACAAAAGTCTGGACAGACATGGATCTAATCTGCAACTTGCCAGGTTCACAGAGACATACAAGTGTGAGGCGGGTAATTCAAGTTTGTTTTTTGGACTTGGGAACAGAAAATAATATTCTGCAGGTAGTAAAGAACATCCGTGTACCTCCCATCTCTCCCGCAGACTTGCAGTAACGAGGTGAAGTGCATCTGTGACCCAGACTACACAGGGAAGGACTGTAGCGTGTTTGACCCCATCCCCATCCCAACCCCGCCCGAGGGCCCAGAGAAATACAAAGGTAAGCGCCCTTACCCGGCCTCGGCCTCTGAGTTCATGAGCTCCTCTCAGCAACCAGCCACAGTTTGGTGACAGCGTTTGTCCTTCCCTCAGTCAACGTCTGAAACTTCTCACCTCTGTAAATGTGCCTCCTCTGAGTGGAAAAAGTAGATAAGTGTTTCCTCTAAGACAAATGAAGTGGAATTTGTCTACACAGTAGTTCAATAAGTTAAAAAGTCAAAAGTTCGTGTAAACAGAGTATGGTTTGTTTTTCCTGTTCCCACCATCTCAGCTGATGTTGCCTACAGTGAAATGGCTAAACCCTGCCTTATGTGCCTGTAGCTAGACACGTAGGTGTTTGAAGACTCAGACCCACACTCAGGCTTTCTCAACCCAAACAAAAACCCCACTACAAAATTATAACAAATGCCGTGTTGTTTTCTGCAGATTAAAGTATTTTGGATTCAAAATTTGGTGTCAAAAATGAAGATGATGTTAAATTTGAGTGAACAAAAAAAGGCACCTCTACAGTCTAATGCAGTTTAATGCAACAGCTCTGCCATAAATTCTACCTTTTAACAAAGTTTATAATGTTCAGTTTTTTGTTGACATTGTGGAGAATGTGTCAGTTTAATTTTGTGTTTCTTATTGAGGTTGCCATTTGCAGAGGTCTTGTACTGGACTACATTATATTTAGAGGTGTTTCTAATTTTTTGTCCTCCCTATTAATATATACATAAGGGGGACAGAAAAGTGGAAACAGCTCTCAATAAAATGCAGTCCAGTACAACAGCACCACTAACTATGAGCTCAATGCCAAACACAGAGTTGAATGAACACCTCTGTTACTGTGACAAAAAGAAAACCTGAGCATTATAGGCATCATTAAAGTAAACTTGATGGCAGTACCATTGGATTGGATTGGATTAGATTGTACAGGTGGACCTAATAAAGTGGCCACTGAGTGTATATACGAATAGAGGTCCTTATAAACTCAACACTTAAACACCAGATGTTCTCAGACAGATAAATTGACTGTAAAATATAGAAAAAACATGAAATGGAAATACGTGAAGACCATGAATTTACAGCAGATTCACAGTATGTGCCAAATCTACATCTTAATGAGGCTCACCTTTTGTTGCTATAAAATTGATACTGATACCAAATACTGGCATAGTACAAACAGGTATCACTTTTTTGGTACCCAACCCTCTCACATGCTGTTTTTTTTTTTGTTTTTTTTTTTTCCCCACCTCCCTCACTGGCTGACTCCTTCACTCCCACAGGTCCCAGTGGTACCAATATCATAATAGGCTCCATTGCTGGGGCGATTCTGCTGGCAGCGATAGTCCTAGGGGGAACTGGCTGGGGATTTAAGTAAGAGCTCTGGCATGCCTCCATCTGTGTGAGCCTGCTGTGTTCCTCTGTCAGCTAAACACACACACACATGCCTGCGGCTGCCTGCTGAATGCTTACTTCACCCTAAAGACTTGTTGGCTTGCTGTCTAATCCACACTCACAACCAGAGACCGTACGGGTTGGTTGTTCAAGCTGCGCATGGTGTGTCATCTTGGGCAGAATGAACGTAGTGGCTGTGTTGGAGAAAGGGAACAGTAATGGCACCACTGTAGCATGCCTGTGACATGCAAAAACAAAACTTGGTGTGGTGTTAGATTGATCGGTAAGGGTAGTGGGACATGTCTTCATAATAAGTTGTACTTTGATTTTTTTGTTGGAAACATATAGAAGATATAAGAAATAACACAGAAATGGCTTTGGTCTGTGCTTTGCTTCCTAAAGCTTGGGGTTTGTTGCATGTTTTTTCATACTGCCGATCACAAACATGGCGCAAAAGTTAATATTCCCTCTTGTCTTTCTACCTGCTCCGTCCCTGTTGCCGGTTGTCTGATGCTCTCTTGTCCCTGCTCTCTTCCCGCTGCCCCTGCCTCGCTGTGGATCCAGAAACATCCGGAGAGGAAGGTATGAATATGCCGAGCAGGACATGAGCAGATGAACCCACACCAAAGCATCATTGTTGATCCCCCGTTCGTTACATCAACATAACGTCATCTCATGTGTTTTATCACCTGTTTCCATTCCCAAGCCCACACACACTGACCCGTCACCCCCATGCTTTTTTATTTTTCATTTTTCAACCATTAGTTACATGTAGACGTACAACATACAGTCCCTCCACCTACATGTGAACTAGCTCAGCTATAACTGTATGTATATTTGCTTCATTATACTCACTGCATATTCCACAACAACTGGCTGAGACAGACCACACTGATAAATTTGTAAAGTTCATTTAAAAATCAGAGGCAATAAAAGGTGAAATCCTCTTACAATTGATTTTTTGAGTTATTTTGAAACATTTTATGAGGTAGTCACTTTTTTAACCTGTATTAGCTGCACTGAAACTGCTCTTTCTCCCCTCTCTCTTTCCCCCTCTCCTCCTCTTTATCTTCCTGTCTTTCTCTATTTCCCTGTTTCCTATTTTCTCTCCAGATCCGGAGGAGGATGAGTCCTGTCTATCTGCTGTCCTGTCTTCCTTTCTCTGTGTCCAGTTCATTCTGAGGAGACAAAACAAAGATGTCTTCCATTTCCTGTGTAACACCGTTACACTCCCCACATTTCCCCCAACCTTTTCACGTTTCCTTTTCTGATTTTAGTAATGCTGTCTTCATCAGTATTTTCCTCTTGGAGAGCCTAACTTCTTACCATGTGGCACATAAATCCTGTGAATACATTCCAACCAGATGTGAAAAGCTGTAAGGGATTGGCCCGTCACAAATGTCCCACTTGCCGTCATCAGTATCGCCTCCCGTTTTCTACATGGCCATCCATTGCCATTTAAGTTAGGTTTCCATTAGTTAACTTTTTGTATTACTTAATTAATGCGAAAGGTTGCCAAGTGTGTTGTGCAGGACACACACACACCCAACCCTTATCTCAAGTGCGTTTACTGGAGTTTTCCATTTTTTTCTTCCTCTGGTTACCACTGAACAGTTGGTATTCTGCCATCTCGACTGTTAATATACTTTACCCCTTTAAGTGATTGTTTCGAGCGACAGGCTGTATCGTTCTCCTAGTCTGGACGCGATTTTTAATTTTCAGAAAGTTCCTAACGAAGCCTTCCCATAATACATTGTTAATATATTTGACCTCATGGCATATGAAACCAGTTTGGGTGTCCAAATATACCAAAACCTTTTCTCTGCTAAGTATTGCTAATTAGCTGCAATAGGAGTATGTTAATATCACGAAACGGTGAATGTTGACATTTTATCTGTCGAAACGAGGATTATTTTGGTGTGCTCCAAGCGTAGGCCTTTACATCCCATAGTAATAGCCATAATTTTACTGTCCTCTTATGCTGCTTTAATTATCCAATGGTAGTCCCATCTTTAATCAGTGCTCCTACATAATATGCATTAATATGAATGTATAGCTCAAGCTTGAAAAATAAGTGATTGCTTGCTGTGTCTCTGTGCTGATATTTAAGTACTTTTGTACGGAGACTGCAGCCGAGCTAGGTAGACATTTGCACATGCACACACAGAATGTTTTATCTCACTGTATGATATGTACTCCATATACAAACTCAATATGCATACACGTATGCTGAACATGGGTGCTGTTGTACATAGTGTATCATAGGAGAGGGTGACTCATCTAGACAGCAGTGATTCACTGCCGCTCGGACTGGAAGCACAAGTGCAAAAGAGCAGACCACCAGGCTCTTCTGCATCTCATCCTGCAAGCCGACAGCCGCTTGTTTTGGAGCTTGTCGCTTTAGCAAGAGGGACCTCAGACGTTTAAACATGCAGTTTGTAAGGTTTCCGGCAAATTAGAGCTCTGGTGGATGTTTGTTTCCAGCGTTGCTGTTGGCCACCTGCCTGGATTTGGGTGTCTTTGGGTTGAACCACCCACTGTAGTGAAAGAAAAGATGTGTGAACGTGAGATGGTTCGTCCATGCTTCTGAAAGAGACTGCCAAGCTTGAAGCGATGCTGTCGTGGACCGAGACACCGGGCTGTTGAGGAGCTGTGGCAATGAAGAAGCTCTTCAGCAGGAATTTACAGATTTCTATTCACTGATCTCAGTTAATTACTGATGCTGTTTTTGAGAAATCTCACAAATTTGGTTTAAAAGTGTTAATTCAGTGTATTTGAAGTCTATTTAAAGAGGCATCATGCTGCCCCTCCGAGGATTTAACTGTAACTGAGCTAATCCATTTAATATTATCTGCACTCAATATGTAAGCAAAGTATCTTTCACCATGAGATAAGAAAAAAAATGAGGTTTCACTCTCTTTCAAAATGTTCTTTAGTCTGACACCGTGGCATGTGTGTGCACCGCGTCGTTCCTCTGCCTTGTGCTGGGAGCGTGCACAGATGGTGTAGAGGAACTTCATTTCACCGAGAACATGTTACTGCACAATGAGCACAGGTGCTAGAAGAGGTGGTCCAAGTTACACTGCCAGTCAGCTGAAGGTAGCGTTAAAGGAATCCGTTGACATTTTGTGTTGTAGTCCGTCACTTTCAGACACAGGAGCTTGTCTGCTGAAGGTCTCCGCCTCGGCACTTCACTGTTGCAAAACAGAACTCGGTGACATTCTTGATTCAGGAAGAAAAAAAAAAAAGGTTTCCACGTTGTTTGATTGCAGTCGAAGTGCAAGTGCAGACCTTTTCTCATCATGTGGCAAGTACCTGGGGGAGAATAGGGACTAAATTTAAAATGTCACAGCGTCCCTTTAATTATACTTGAACTCTTAGCTCTGTATCTACTATACGCTATCTAATGCTCAAGGATGGACTCAGCCAAAAGCTCAGGTCACCGCCACTGTTTGGGATCATATTATTGCAGTTGGACGCATCATATTGAGGTCAACATGGTCGACTCTTAAAGGCGAAGGCAGCCAGTACTAGCTTTCGATGTAAATATTTATACAGTATTAAAATCCATATTAAAACGCCTGAATACTAATGCCTGTCTGTGTCCCACTGGTTGTGTGTCTGTTGTGGCTATCGGATAGCCACAGACAGGTGTTGGGGAGTTAAACCGTCTCTGTCAACCAACCTATGAAAAAGACACTTCTTCTCAAGGACGTTTTTTTGCCTCTTGTCTCTCTGATGTTTGCTCGGTGTACGCTGTGTTGTAGACTTTTTGTCACTACGTTGCTCCTGAATACAAGTCTAGCGTTTGTCCAAACCCTCTGTACATTCCAAAAGAATAAGAGCCACTTGAGTTTTGTCTTTTTGTTTTTGTTTTTTCGTTTACACCCGACCCAGTGCCTACGTGGGTTCATGGCAGAAGTTATAATTAAATTTCCATAGGACACTGCCCGAGATCAGGATCAACGTGGAATTTCAATGCACTTTTCTCCAGTGATCTTGAGCCAGCACTCGACTTGGATTCAGTGTAGCTTTTGGCAGTTTTGTATATCAACTGTGGTTACAATGGCTCACGTAATAACTTTTCCTTAAAGTAAAAAAAACGTTAATACAGTGACAGATTGCAGCTAATAGTGTAATAAATTTCATGCACTAAAAAGTCACCCATGATTGGTTTAATAACTAACGGTAATTATCGCATGAGAGAGGAAAAATGTTTTTTAATGTGTGGAAAATGTATTAATGGGAAAATTTTGACATGGACAGGATTATGACACTACTGGCTGCAAATTGTTAATGGTTTTACATGAATGAGAAGTTAATGTTCCATAATAAGCCATATAAAATTACTAATGAACAGCTCCATATCAAGATATCCTTAATAAATCTAAGTGGTTTGTATAGAAAACTTAGTAATGGAGACAACAGACCCTGGAATCATAAGTGGGTCCAGTGCTTTGGAAATGGTTATTGCTACCGACCACTTAGTAACTGCAAATGTTTTCAATCATTTTCTGGTAGTTGATATTTATAAATGGCTTCTTTAAAAAAAAAAATGGAGCAAAATTTTCCGATATCACTGCATCCTTTTTCTGCGAAACCTGGGAGCTCTGTCTGTCTGTGCCTTGTGGATCCCAGATACCAACACCTAAACACAGAGGCCGTCTCTGTCAAACAGCATGCGTTTGTAGTTTATATGTGCAGTTTCTTTTTCTTGTTTTTTCTTTTTTGTGACTTGACAGTATGCTGGTACTTACGGCACCAACCCAGCAGTGAAACTTGCCTTTACAACATATGAAATAAACTTGAATCAACGTGCCGGGACTGTAATGCATAAATGAAAAATCAAGATTTACACGTTTCAGACAAGCCACTTGGTCACATTTTTGATCCAAAGCCTGGTTCACTTTCAAATGAATGATTTTCAGCGTTTGGATATGTTGTAGTACATGAGCACATGGTGATCTGTGAACGATCTGAGTGGCACAGCTGAAAATCAGGAAGACGAACCTGTCGTCCAGGTATAGCATTTCACTCGTCGCTTTATGTGTCTTAAACTATCCATCGCAAATCAGTGTCTTTTCAGTGAAAGTCCTTATTTTTTA
The DNA here is from genome assembly GCF_902150065.1 of Myripristis murdjan. Lineage (NCBI taxonomy): Eukaryota > Metazoa > Chordata > Actinopteri > Holocentriformes > Holocentridae > Myripristis > Myripristis murdjan. The sequence goes on from NC_043998.1 coordinate 7,982,040, forward strand.
CAGTCCAACCCAACACTGTAACAGCAGGCTCACTGTAACAGGCTTTGTATTAACTCTGTATGGCATCCACTGTAAAATATTGCTCATATTCCTGTGAATGTGTTGTACATACTGTAGACATGTAAACTTTAAACAGATAGGATGAACATTTAGATTGGACTGCTTCTCATCACATGTTGCTGACTCATGATTACAGATTGCACTTCTTAATGTTTGAGTGTGCACATTTGTGTATATAAACATCCATATTGCATATTTTACCATTTCCACGTCTGCTACAAGCAATTGGACTGTTTTGCTAAAATTACCTTTGACTGAAAACAGAAGAAGGGGGAAAAAAAATAACTAAGTGTGCACTATTAAAGCAGTTAGTAAAGGAATTGATACATTTTCATACTGTAGCTCATAAAAAAAACAGCTATATAATTACATAGACATGTGACATTGGTATTCTCAGTGTGAGTTTACCTTCCTATTTGCATTTGTGCTGACATTTGACGGTGGGTTTATGCCGCTGTATCACTGTCGTTGTGCAAAATCCAGTTTCCAACATGAATTCGGTCTAGCAGAACGTGTTTTCAGCTTGTATGCCAGCTAAGGAAAGGAAATCCAGTGTTTTTTCAAATTAACGCCTCAAGTTACATGCAGATTTCACGTGCACAGGATAAGATGATGGACTCCCATCTCAGAAGTGGTGTTGCTGTGTGTGAGCTTGCAAATTCGGGAGCTTCTTATTTTTTTAAAGCCACATGTGACTGAACTGTAGATTTGGATACGGCTCTGGGACAGGGTACACTGATACAGATTTCCTAATGTCAAAAAATAAATAAATGGACAGAAATGACCAAATAATTCATTCAAACTGTACGAACAAAGACTAAATAAAACTGAAATGTGAAAGACTTGCTTTTATTGTTTCATTCAAGACAAGATCGGCACCTCATGTGAGATTGTGATTGGATGTTTGTTTCATGTTCATCTTATTGAAATAATTCACAGTTGTGTTGATGCTGCACAGTTCACTTTGGTCCTTCAGGTGGATGTGACGTTAACCTGTGAGATGTTTGCCTCACAAATACATAAACGATTTTTTCATTTCTTTCTTTCTTTGATTTTAGTTACCTCTGAACATTTCTCTGCTTCTAAAGTTCAAACATATTCTTTAGTTGTGTGAACATCCAGCGTTCATGCATTCGACTCCCCGTCATCTCCTTTCCCCTCAGGCTGCCACCATTTAGCATAGATGGACTCCTCGTAGTCGCCCATGCCTTCAAACTCGATGTCGGGCGAGTCCGAGGCCAGCCGTGCAGCTTCCTCCGGACCCAGAAAATCCTAAAAAAAAAACCCAAAAAAACACAGGCCAGACCAGGGTTATTATCATTAACGAAGACTGACGAAATAATGGAAACTAGATGTGAAGAAATATTTTTATTAACTGAAAAAATAAAAAGAAAAATGAGGCTTTACAATGCAGAATAACTAACTGAAACACTATTGTGTGTTTACAAAACTAACTAATAAAATTATAGAGAAAATTTCTTCTGTATTTATTTGGTAGTTTGTCCTCAGTGAATACATTTTTATTACATACTACTTTTCTAACTTTTGAGGCTTTCCCCTGGTTAAAAATAAATAAATAAATAAATAATAATAATGCTAACAGTGAGACTGATAAGAACTAAACCAAATCTGAGAATTTTCAAAAAATAACTAATCTCGCAAACCTGCTTTAAAAACTAATTAAAACTAAACTGATATTGAAAACAAAAGGTCAAAATGAATTAAAAATAAAATCTAATGGAAAAATGCAAAACTATAATAACCTTAGGCCAGACACCTCTTTCCTGTTTAGTGAGATCAAGCATTAAAGGTGTTTGGGAACAGTTTCACTAAATGTTGACAAAGACAAATGAGCTTGTATTGATTGATAAGATGATTGGCAGTCTAATGTATTTGCCGTATTTCTCAAGGCGCTCCTCACAATAGCACTGCTATCATTTTTAGCTTTCTTCAGACAAACCAAAGGTCTCTGGTCGCTGCATGCCAGCTCTCAGGCAGTGACACTGGAGTCAATGAGAAATGCAAGCAAAACTAACAAGTCAGTCTCAGTTGATTTGCTTCACTGACAAAGTAGGAACTTCTTTCCCAAAATAAGACACAAGACACAAGTGCCAGGAGAGGAAAAATGACTGCATTTCAATTTAAAATGATCTAGTATCACTTCACTCTCACCTCATCATCCAATTTTAAGAAATGTTCTGCAAACACCAGCATCTGCTTTTGTGTGACCATCTGGCTGTGGTATTTAAGAGCCTCCTGTTCAAACAGAGACATGAACAACAAGAGTTCAGAAAAACCAACCATGGATCAGAGCCTTTTACATTGTCCAGTTTTTGCTGCAGGATATTTGAAAAATTGCTGGCTATTACGGTAGCTTTCATTATCCAGAGTAATCGATATAAGATGAAAAAAGACACCGGCCTTATTTAGTCATCATTTTGCTTAGAGGCTTAGTATCTGGGCTTTTTATCATCAAACTTTTTTGAGCTCCCATTGTACAAAGTCATTTTGGGTGCAGAAACTGCTTTTCTTGGCTCTGTGTGCACACAAATAGTTCTTAATGGTGTTGTATGAATGAACGCATACATATCAAATGACTTTAGTGTAGGGTTTTAAATTGAGATATAAGATCAAAACTAAAAGAAAAATATTTTTATTACTTGAGCAAATGGTACATAATGTCAAACATCTTTGATTAATTTAGAGCCAAATTTGATTATATAACATAGATTAATGTAGTAGGCTAATACCTTAATAATTTTACATTGTATATGTTAACATAGTGATAATCGTTATCTAAACTGTAATTCAGCCTAATATCTAAACCAGTGTTTAGACACATATAGGCTATTGTTTCTGAGTCTATATGAGGACATTTTGTTTAGCCACCAGTCACCATTCATGTGTCAATTATATTTAGATTCCATTAACTAATAGGTTAGTAATATCGTCGCTGTCCAATACAAAGTATGTATCTCAATTTTTGAGAAAACACTTTTATAACATCAAATCAAAGTTGAGACTGTATGGATATTGTTTTGTTGTATTTTAGATGGAACTGCTGTTGGTTGCAGCTAGAGGCTGTTTGTTTACATAAAGGTAGATAGTTGAGAAGTTCGTAAGTGGAAAAAATTAAGAAGTTCTTAAGATAATGTGCAGTTCTTAAGAAAATAATGGGGAACCTGAACTTGGCATGTAATTTTCCCTAAAAGGACACTGAATGGGACTGTACTTAAGAACTCTTCAAACAACTGAAATATGAAAACATGCCAAAGACGAGGCTCTCTCTGCCATCTACAGTCTATATACAGATTTGTTTAGTAGTTAATGTAATGTTAATGTCCAGTTGGAGTTACTTATGTCCGTGCTGTTACTCTCAGAGGAAAGTAAGTACTCAGTCACACACTTTATTTTTAGCTGTGTCCCGTGTCTCTTTTGAGATTTCTTTTTGAATCGACAAACAAAGTTTAGACATTGACCACGATGTTTGGACACAGTTTGTCCTCTCACCGTCCTCGGAGTGAAGTGGCTGGGCTGAAGGCCCCACTGTTGATCGTAGGCTTGGTAATACAGCAGGTTCTGCCTCATGACCTGGTCCTCTGGTTCAAACAGCTGGTAGCTGGCCGCACAGGGCACAGCACTGCGGCCGTTGTTCACTGGTCAGAGAAAAAACATCAAACATCACTGTTTTGATTGTCAGTCTTCTCGCTGTAACACTGTACGGGCTGTGTGTGCTGTGTTTGGTGAGGAGTATTAATTTACAGACAACAGGGAACAGAGTACTTACGCTTGTAATACGCATATTGCAGGTAATGGTAAATAGTGGCCATGAATTTCTCCACAAAATAGCCGCCAACGTTAGGCATCAGGTTGTCCTCACACTTCAGCTGACACCTTAACACGTCAATATAGGCCTCTGTGGAAAAGCAGATTCACAGAATGAAACTGCGGATGTCCAAAACGTTGGGCACCTGGATCGGCCCAGTCGAAACCATTTCTGAAGATAAATCATCTCCAATGATGCACATGCAAGATTGAAATATTTTCTTCTCACATTCGAGTCTGTGAAGAACTTGATGTTGTCATTTGCAATGCTCAGTAGTTTTCTGTGTTCTTTGGGGGGTAAAAAAAACCTCTCACCTGCGAGTGCTGGGTAGAGGTCACTGCCTGACGACAGCGGGCTGGTGCCCTCACACTCTGCTTGACACATTTCATACTCGTGCAGGTAGAGCCTCAGAGCTTTCTCCATGTGCTCAGTGCTGCTGCTGTAGTCGCCTGAGCTGACGAGCTGCACTCCCTTCAGGAAGGAGGCCTGCGGAGAGAATCACCCACACTGTCACGGGAAGGAGGCTGAATGGGAATTATAATCGCCAACAACTGGTAAGAGAAGGTAACTGGTGGTAGTTGTTGTAGTTTCTGATGCTGAACCAGTATACTGCACAGCCAGTGTTTTCCATGCATTACTCTGACTAGACTGTACAGGGGGTCAGTCATCACTAAATGTTATGGCAGTGACACAGACGGTTTTCATTTGAGAGTATTCATTTATTTAAAGGAGGGTTGTTAACAATATTTATGGCCCTGCATCAATATTTGCAATAAAGTAAATTTTATTTCAGAGCTATTTCACAAGGGAGTCTTATGATTCAACCCATTTAATATGATTTTCTCCTTCAGACTTCCATATGTTGTCTTTGATGCAGTATTAAACGGTTATGCATTATCTAAACGGGATTGTTTCTGTTGTAGGAGGAATTTGTTCTCATCCGTCCAGGGTTGCAGTGTTTTAACCGTGTGGTGTCACCTCGTGGGCTCGTTCTTCATGGTCGGTGAGGTAGCCGCTCAGGTCGTATTGGCTCCTGTATCGCTCCATGACTTGGTTCATCTCCTCGTCATGAGGGTTCCTCTGCAGGTACGTGTAGGCGCAGGGCACGGCCTTCTGGAGGTCGTTCAGCTGGGACAAACAGAGAAGACAGCCAGACACTTGAAGAACCAGCGCAGCACATGCCTGTTCTTTATCTTTCGGTGGTAAATATTTAAAGAGACACAAAGCACATACCAGTTTTGCCAGCTGGTATGTTAAATCTTAAATGCTCAGTATCTTTGCTCAGTGAAATCTGCTGTGTTTCACTGGAAAGGAAAACTGCAGACTCTGGCTCTGAAAAGCTGTTTGATAGTTTTTGTTGCTGTTCTGGCTTTTTCCTTCATTAGACACCTCAGAGTAGAGTGGGAGATTATTATGATTATTATTGCTGTTGACATGGGGGGAGATAAACAGAGCTAGTGAGACACACTGTATGAAAAGCCTCTAGTCGGGAGTAATTTCTAGTACATAAAATCATAGTGAAACTGCATCGTTTCTCATTCTGCTGGTGATCCTGAGTGTCTAATCTGCTGCGCTGATGGGCTGTAGAGCACTGAGGCCCCAAAGGAAGCCACTTTATCATAGCATTTCCTTCATTATGTCAGGCCTCTCTGTGCAGCCTGTATCATGCAGATTTCCTCATGCCATGAAAATCCTGCGAACTCCAACATTTTCAAAAAGAAGCATGAGTCACTGAATTATTATAGTGTGTTTACCTTAGGAAAACCCAGCTGGTTTGATACCTTATAAGGATATCATAATAAAGCAGTGCCAGTATAATTATGAGGGGAAAGGTGGCTAAAATGTGTGTGACTCACGCTGGAATGAGCAAAGTGCAGGTATTTGTAGGGAGCCCGTCTCCTGAACTCGTCCATGATCTCCTCCGTGGGAAACGGGAGGTGCAGCGCACGGAGGTGCTCTCTGCACTTCTTCATGCAGGACGCTCTCATCATGACGTGCCAGTACACACGGAGCTCCCAGTTCTCCATGAACGAGGGCTCTCCGTCATAGTTGGTGTTGTTGCAGTGTCTGACGCAGTATCTCACGCTGTCCCTGAGCAGCCGGTGCAGACGCAAGCTCAGCTCCAGGTGCTCCACGGCCTCCGTCCAGTTCTGTGCGGCGTAGAGGTCCAGCGCCCGCCCGTAGGCCGCGGCCAGGGGCAGCAGCTCCTCCTCGGAGAAGTTTCTGAAGTTGTACTTGTCATACTGCGCGACAGCCACAAACACCAGACTGGAGCAAAGCGCGACTAACAGCAGGCCTCCTCTCCCGCAGAAGGCGACCATGATAAAATCTTACCCCGCATGTTATCCAGGGCCGAGTTGCGTCGTCTTTTCCGTTCGTGTGGTGGTCTGGTGAAGCGCTTAGGGGTCTCTGGGAATTCAGGGATTGGGCCCTTCAGAAGCCTGTCTCGGGTTTCTCGGTGCGCACAGCTGTCACGGGCCATGTGCGCTTCTTTATTTGGCGCACAGAAGAATGGGCGTGTGTCACAGCAAGTGCGTGTGGGTGCTATTATAATAACCTGGGCGTTGATTGTGACAGGGATGCTCTCCTCTATTCAGTTAGAAAAAGGTGAGACTACAGTGTTCAAACTAGATTCTTTTAAAGGTGCATTCTGCAAAATTAATGAGGGTTAATTGAAGTGAGGAACTCAGTGATATTTTCACCACACACATACTCCATTTTTTTCCACGATGCACTTTTTATTGGAAATGTGGAAATGACCAAAAGTAGAAGCAGGTTCCTCTTCTCATCTTTGCTGACTGAGCTTTTATTGTGAAAGGTTCCACAATCTGTTATTGTCATTTGCTCTCTGTAATGGATGCGAATTAAAATGTAGTATTACAAGACTCAAGCAAAAATGTATTGAAGGAAAAGTAAAATTACTGACTTTAAAAGATACTCAAGTACACAAAAAGCTACTCAATAACAGTAACGTGAGAAAATGTAATAAGTTACTTCCACCTCTGTCTGTCAGGAGGTGAACTGGTCTCTGTCAGACCAGACCAGCATCTTCATCCATTTATCTGGAAAGGAATATTCCAAAATGACCTCCTGACATATCACCATGTTTGAAAAATGAAACACATAACACCTGCTCTCAGGACTGACTGACACTATATGTTCCTTAAATTAGTTTTATCTTAGAAAGCTCATATTAATATTTTGCTCCAGTTGATTTTAATGGTGACTGTTTTGTATAAATGCTTGTATTTCTGTCATTTGTTCATATATGCACTGTATATTTTAGAATTCACTGCTTTGTCATTTTAAGGAATTTTCCCCGTTCCTGATTTTTGAACACCCGTGGAGGAGCAGTCAATCCATCTTGATGAAATCTTGACATTGGTGATCATGTTTTGTCAGCAGAGATGCATCTTCCAGCCCCAGCAGCTGTCCAATGCCAGAAACCCCCTGCTCTTCCCAGCATGCAACAGCTAGATGAGGACCCCTGCTGGCTGTACAGACTTCATGCGTTTACATGTCAGAGACCAGCAGTCAGTCCAACCTCCAGTTGACATGAAACCTCACCACGAAAACATCCTTCATCTGAATCTGTGTGTACACTCTCAGGGTTAAACTTCTGCTTTTGATGTCGTATTTTTCCATTCAGGCACCAGATGCTGTTTCATGTTACATCAGGAGCCTCACCCCAAGTTCACTTTATGAAGGGCTCAAGTGCACAAAATGTGTTCACCCGCAGGTAATTCAGTTTTTCTCTGGCTTGTGTAGCGATGTGGTAATCTTAAATATTGGTTCCAGGTGACACCCCGGCCTCTGATCACTGCAGTGCAGAATTTTACAAAAACTTAGGTCAAAGGTCAAAACATTGCTGTTGTTTTTGTATTTGGTTTATTTAGGTTGACACTGCTGAATTACATGTGAGCCAGTGCTTTAACACATAAGTCACAAGTAGCCACTGAACAGGACTGAGTTTTGGTTACCTGCCATCCCTCCAGGTTAGTTTTTGGTGAAGGCGGTTAGTCAAAAGAAATCTAATCTCGTAGTGTTCTAACAGATGCAGCATATATTACCATTTTTACCAGCCTGATAGTGAATTTATAATCAAATTGCGAAAACCTAACATTATGATCTGTTTCTGGTGATTTTTTTAGCTGACTTAGATGTTGATTTACCATGTAAAAAGTACCTAAACCCCAAACCTAATCCTGATCTGATAATGTTTTTTTTTTTTTTTTTCTATTATTATAGTCGCTGGTAGGATAAATAAAAACTGCAGATTATATAGTTCTACTTCAAGCAGCATGGATTCAGTTCAATAATTCACAAGGAAAATATTTGAAAACACTTTAATAACACATCATACAAGTTAGTGCCACATGAACACAGATAAGATCAGAAGGCATACTGAATGCAAGTTTAGATTAAAAAAAAAAAAGTTATTTTCCTTAATATGAGCATGACTGTGAGCATCTTGGTATATAATGTAACAAGTACAAAGCTTTTTTTTTTTTTTTTTTTTTTTTTGGACAATCACAGATACAGTCAACTTCAATCTTTTATCAACACCAACTACCAAGACGACACAGAGTTTGGAGTCAAAATGTACACGTCATTTGTTCACAGTCGTCGAAAACATCATGACTACTGAGTGACAAAAGAATGACAAAATGAATTAATGATCTCTAATTATACTAAAACTAACATGATTATTGCAAATATGTTTTAATTTTAAGAAAGGATGTGTGTGAGAGTGTTGCTGCCTGGGTCTGTTTTCATTATAGATTATTTTAACTGATTGTGCACATTAAGTGGGATTGATGGGGGTGTAACAATTTCCAGGAGTTTGTGATTGTTTCAAAGGGCATAGCATTACATAGACATTTATTTATTTGTTTGTTTGTTTGTTTGTTTGTTTATTTATTTAAGAAAAGACAGGGAAGCAGTTAATTTAATTTTGTAGTTATTTGGCTGACCACTAGATGGCCCCCACTCCATGCGGTTAGACATGATAGGAGTCAGCGAGTGTAATAATTACTGGTTGTGATTTGAATCTAATCAAAGTAGCCAGTATACCTTTGTATTAAGTAGCAGGTTATAATGTGGCTTTATTATTATTACTTATTATTATTATGTTTAGATAATTTGAATTTAAGAGAGTTTGTTTTTGTTCTTAGTGCTATTTTTTAAAAATATTATTAAGGCTTATGTTTACTGATATGTTGAATAATGTTGTGTCAAGAGTAGTGATACATGCCATGTGCAGTTTAAGGACCTAAATAAAAGTTTTACAGATGCGAAACATCTTCAGTCAGTCCAGATGGATCTAGATGAACATTGTGCCCCAGCTGGCAATCGTAATAAAAATGCAAGCATGGCATTGTTCTGAAATATCTAAATGTAGACAGTTGATATTGATTATTATGGGTGCAATATCTTGGCGCAGACCCACAATGCAGTGTTGATGCTGTATTCTCACTGACTTTCTTATGCTGCAAAAAATGTCCACGTCACCAACTCATATTCAGTCTTACAATGTTGTTTTAATTTTTTTTTTTTTTTTTTTTTTTAAATCTGGCAGCAAGAATAAATGTGTTGAGACAAGGCAGAATAAATTAGATCAGCCTGCTAGTAACAAGAAAATGCCGCTTGATTCAATAAAAATCTGGATACAAGTTGATTAGCTTTGGAAACAAGTGGGATTATCTCATCCTACTGGCCGATATTTTTCACTTGGTTGAAGAAAAATAAGATTTGAAGTTATCTCTTAAGATGGAGATTTTTGCAGTTACCCCTGGGAGCATTAATTACCTGTGCAAGACTTTGACTGCTCACATTTGCTGTAAGGTGCTAATAACGAATGGCAAATTAAACTTCTTTGAACCACTAACAGAAAAAGACTCCAAATCCCACATGAAATCCACATCAGGTCTTACTTCATGCTAAGAGAAGGAAAACTACTCAAAGTTAACAATACTTTTTTTTTCAGGCCAGTGAGAAAATGCCACAAAAATAACTAAAATCATCTTATGAAATGTTATCATAAATTTTAAGACATGAAAGCAAAGTGAGCTGGAGGAGGAGAGAGTTAAGAGAAAATTTAAGAGATAGAAAGCAGGACCAAAGAGCAAGGAGAGGGGAATGTGTGTGTGTGGGTTTTTTTTTTTTTTTGGTCTCTGTCCTGTGTTCTGCGTCATATCATTAAATTACCTCCACATCTGGGGAAAACATCTGTATCCCCTGCACTCTCTGCCAACTTCTACTATTTGGGGTCATTCATCGAAGGTAGCAGATATGCAAGTCAATGAAAAAGAACATGGTTAACAGTGTGAAATCTAAATATGCAGTGAAATTGAACGATATTATGCGTAGAGTCACTGAGCATACAAAGCGACTGAGCACCTTACAATACGAGAAGGCAAAAACTACAGCTGCAGGAAAAGCGAAAGCATCACCCCAAGTTTCCTCCTCCTGTCTGGAAGAGGAATCCTTGAGTTCTCACACCCGTTCTGTAAACCTGGCAGTAAGTATCTTGGTTTTGAAGAGGCACTGTAAGGGTTAAGAAGCAGATCGATGACGTGAGAAGAGCCTGGAGGAGGGTGTAAACCACTGGCCTTCACATGTGTTACAAAAGTTTAGCACAAGGTCAGCGAGGCATTAATTGGAAGAGAGTAGCCCTGCGTGTAAGCCGAGGTGTGACGTGCTGCTCTTATTATGATTCACAGTTGGCCTGATGGCAGTGGTGAATGTTTTTTTTTTTTTTTTTTGATTTGGCACACGTGAGCGACAAGCAATCAAGATAGTGCTCTCCTGCTTTTATCAAACACCAAAGCGATCTCAGGAGTGTGACATTTGGTTTTAGTGACCAATTCCTGTCAGACTGAAAAAAGCGGTCCAGTACACTTAGATAATTCATCGAAGCAGGAAGTACAGGACAAGACATGGTAGTGTTGTCTCATCCTCACACAAAGTTTTGAGAAGTAGATCATAATCGATGAAACTTGACAAGCAAAAAGCTCCACTGCTCTTCCTAACAGGTTTCACATCGACATCTGAGAACACACACACACACACACACACACACACACGGGTGGCTCGGTTTCTTTCAAACTGTATTCCAGTACAGTTCCTTTATCAATCAAAGCTGTAATCAGCAGCGTAATCCCGGGCATTACTCTGATTACTCTGTTACTTTCAGATCACTTGGCCATATTTGAGGTACAAAGGTACAGATATGAGGAACTGAAAAATTATACGTTCTGGAAGTATGTTTCAGGTTTGCATACAACTAACCATAGTTTTTGTGCTGTACCTTGTTTTATGAAGATGTAAATCACCTGCTACCAGAGCTGAATTAGAGCTAAATTGACTCATTTTCATTTTAAAAGTAGCCCCAGAATTAATCTCAACTGTTTTTCATAAGTCTAAATAATCATAATACATTGTTTCTTGGTAAAGTAATGGAATACAGTTGCTTTTCTTTCTTTTTTTTTTTCTTTAAATTAGAATACTGCCCAGCCCTGGAATACACTAAAGACATATTGCACAATAACTCTTCATAAACACTGTGGAAAATACTGACAAAGTCAAAGAATTAACGGCATGTTGGTTTTCTTTTTTTTGGACAGCTGAACAGAGCGAATCGATGTGGAAGTGCTTGAATCTCCTATTCAAACGGACACTCTTACTCAATCTCCCTCCGCCTTGACTTCCTGTGTGTTGCCCTCTTCTTTCTTCTCTTCGCTGACCCTCGCCTCTGTTTTGTCCGCTTTGTCTTCTGCCTCGGGGCTGGATTTCGGCTTCTCTTCCTCCTTCTTGGGCTCAGGGAGAAGGATGACTTTCCCGATGTTGAGGCGTTCGTGCATGCGCTTCATGGCGTCACCCACCTGATAGAAGATGGAGAAGCAGAGTATAAAAAGAAGGTGTCTTGATTTGAATTTGTGGGCTGTGCATAAGTCTCTGCAGAGGTGAATGCCTGACTCCCTGAGAAACAGTCAGTGCAGCTGAAGTGAAGTTAATGACTGAAGCAGACTATTGTTAAGAGAAAAAAAACAGCAGCACAATACATTCCCAGGCATATCAAAAATTAAAAATGGGTCATTTCTGCAAGATAACAGCTGAGGTAATTATACATCGTATGACAGACATCCATGCATGAACACACACTAATAACCAATCAGTCAAAATGTGAACAATCCATTTCTGGCTATGCCACAAGTCATCCATGTCTTATTATTTTCCTGCCTCTTTCCTGTTTGCTCTGAGTCCTGTCTGTCCCCGAGCCCAGCCGGTGACACTCAAAACACCGATATCCCCTTTAATGGCTGATGCCACGGCAACAATGATCCATCACCTAGCAACTGCTGCTGAAGATCATCTCATCTGATGGGGAGACTGAGGTTTGCTCGTCTGCCACAACATGCGACTGATGGAACAGAGGAAAACACCAAAGGGAGTTTGGAGCCTCTGTGACGCACTAAAAGCATCACCGGTCCTCCTGTTTTTTGCTCCCGTGATGGATGTGCATCAGCCGCTTTTCTCAGTCTGTTATGTGTCTGAATTACTGTAATCAGCTGAAAATGAATCAACATAAACAATAATAAGCAAAATAAACCTTTGAGTAATGTTGTCTTTCATCAGAGCCTTTAAAATCCTGAGCTGTATTAGGGCTTTAAAAACTTGTTTCTGGAAAATCACTCAAATCATTAGATCTTTGTATTTTATGTATTTAGGGTTATTTCTTCACATTTTGGTTTAGGTTATTTTTAGCAGGAAAAGAGAAAGCGGTACGACATGCAACAAAAGTTACAAACCAGATTTGAGGATGTTGTGGTTGCACGGTGAGAGCCTCAACCCACTGAGCCACAAGGACGTGCAATACTCGCTCGTTTAAAAAGAAATGTCGCAGTTGACAGTTTGCACACACTGACCTCCTCAAAATGGTAGGATGAGTCGATTCGGGGCTTGATCTTTCCCTGGTTGTAGAGCTCCAGCAGCGTGGCCATGGTCCGGACGATCAGCTGGTCATCGCTGATGTAGCCCAGGTGGAAGCCGCAGATGGCCTTGTTGGCCTGCATGAGCTTCTGCGTGGAGATGGAGAGCTGGTTGTACCAGGTCTTAGCCATGGCCAGCAGGTTCTTCTTCTGGCCGGTCACACAGTTGGCCGCACCTGGAGGAAGACAAGAGATGAGGAGATAAAGTATCCTATGTCTGACTAACTGTGGGCTAAATTTTTATCACAGTAACATGATAGATTATGAAGACGGAAATATGTCAACAAGAATGTCTAATAGGAAATTATACAGCAGCAACTGTGAGGTAGGAATGTATGAATTTCATTTTGCCTGCCATTTTCAATCTGAGTGATATTCCTTTTGAAGGTGTGAGGCTGGTGAGATATAGGTTAGTAGGTCAAGTCTCACACCGGAAATGTCAGTCCACTCCTAAACTGTCACTTGAATGGCAAAATGATCTGTAAGCCAAAAAGTCAAGATTGTTACTACCAGAATTACATTTTTAAAACTAGAATTTTAAACTCGGGGTAAATTAAGTTACGTAGCAGGGGAAACTCAAGACGGCACCTGAACATGAATTTCATGCCTACAGAGATACTGTGTCTTACCGAACACTATGAGTGTGCCCATTGGTTTTAACAAACCGTAGCCTTTTTGGGTGTCGGAGCCTCCCAGTGGATCCAGGACCACATCCACACCTGTAGAGAGACAGAAACAGAGACTGAGTAAGGAAGAGGGAGGGGGTTGAAACTGAGAAACCTCGGTGTCAACTTGACTAAAAAAGAAACTGTTCCACTGAAGTTCCACTGAATTTAAGAAAAACATCAAGCCTGGCTGATTTGTGGTATTAAGAACAGCAACAACAATCTTAAATAAAACTTAACAAAACTTTTGCTCCATCTTTTTGTTTTCACACTTTAAAATATGAAATATAAGATGATGCAAGTTTTTTTTTTTTTTTTTTTTAAATCTTACCCATAGGGCTGATTTTGCGTACTTCCTCTACATAGTCTTTTGTGCGGTAGTCAATGGGGTGAGTTACCCCGCCTTGCACGATGGTTTCATGTTTGGCAGCTGATGCCGTGCCAAACACAGTCACATCTGGCACCGTCTGACACAGCTGGGTGGCAGCAACACCCACACCACCTATGGATGTACAGATGTAGACAGAGTAAAGAGTTATTTCTATATATTTTGCAAGTTTGGTAAGAACACACTTTGAAATACTGTGTAACGTGAATTTTAAAAGGTTTTTCATTATTTCATGTTCCTTTTTAAGTGTATCTAAGCCTGGAACTGGCGTAGCTACTCCACATTTTAAACTGATCCCATCTGTAAAATAAATTCAAAGGCTTCTTCAAGCCTCTTCTTCAGTAACGGTAAGTCCAGAATACACAACAAAGTGCACAAGTGCTTTGTAGGTGCTTGGGTGGAGAGGTCAGGCGTAAAGTATGTATGACTCAAGTGAAACTACACTGATTTTTAAAACTCCACTTGTTGACAAGAAAGTGCTGTGGTAGCATGGTGCTGTTAAATATTTAATTCATGTATTGACTGAGCTCGAGTTAGAAAATCAGTGAAGCAGCTACTTCTTGGTATGTGAACACAGAGTGAGCTCATTCATGTTTGACTTCCACGGTGCAGTGTAGCGGTGCACGGGAGCGATGTACCGAGTGAGATGGAGATTCATGTAAGAAGTTGTGAGTCTAAAGTGGCGTACACTCGCTCTGGAAGGCCGTGCGATCAGTGCTAGTTAATGATAAATATGTGGCATGGCACTGAGTTCAACAGAGGGCACTGAGGGGGAGATTCTGTGTTTTTTAGGCTGGCTGAGTCCTCATGATACTATTTGGGATGCATGGTGTCTCTCAAGAGGAAACTGTTGAAATAGCAAACAGTGCTGGTCTTTATGGCTCTGTACCGACTCCCAGAGGACGGTTTTAGGAACTGATGGTTGCCTGGGTGTTCTGGGTCGCCCGCAATGCTTCCTGCCCTGTTCCTCACCCTGGCATCATGCGGATGATTCATAAGAGGTCAGCTGACAGCCACCCACTCAGCCTAACTGAAACTTGGCCTTTGAGCGGCGGGATGCAGAGGAGCGTTAGACCATGATGGAGGATGTTGGGATGCCTATTCTAACTGACCTGTGCAACTGGACGAGGACTGGATGTGAAATATTGAACTCCCCCAGCTGCTGCACCGAGAACATCTTTTATTACTTTGCTGATTTCAGGGTGAATGTCAGACTGCTCCAATTAGACCGGTTTCCAACCTCAAAATTGCACATCAAATGATAACAAAGGTGGCTGAAAGAAATGTGAGAAACCCCCTGAACTAGGTAACAGTGCAGTGATCTGCAAAGTTAGAATGCATAACCCAGATGTGGGAGGGAATTCATAAAGAAAGGACATGATGACCAAGTGAGTCTCCCTCTCACTGATATAAATGGTATGTATCAGAAATAGTATGCTATTAAAATTACAAAAAAAAAAAAAAAATCTGTGTGAACTGAGATGAGAAGGGCATGGAAAGGTGTGTGATATGGATGGTGACATAATATATTCTATATAAAAACCTTAAATGGTCAATCCGTGATGCTTTTCTGTTACAAATAACAATTGCAAAATGGGCTTTTGTTTGGAAAATTTGGTCAAATAAATACATACAGCTTGGATAAGTGTATCATGTCAAAAATTACATGAATAACTGTATTTATGAGTGTCTCATGTAGCTGTTACATACAGGATTCGGGCAGTAGAAATATGATCAAACTATCAAAATTCTTGGCTAAAATAAGAATGGTGTTCATCTTGCTGTTACTAAAACACTGATTGGTTGATGGAAGCGGTATAGTAAATTATAATATAAAATAACAGATGTTTTAAAAAGAACAACTTAAAAATCATCTATAAAAATACACAGGTTTAAAATTTTATTTGCTCGTCTAAAAATAAATCTCCAAGGGGGAAGCGATGCTTTTCACCCCGAGAAAGCTGTAAAGAAGACTTCAGCCTGGCCAGCAGTGTGTGCAGAGTGTATTACTTCTTTTTTCTTGTCAGTGTTTATGTTAACATATACATTATATTTTCCTTATTACTATGATGAAGAAAAAATTATTAAGACATATAAACACCTCACTCACCCCCATTGTGCGATTTTTATTTAAGTCGTATCCAGACTTTTAATACTGCAACTAAGATTACCATAGTAACCATTACATTACTAGAGGAATACTGTACTCACCATACTCTTGGTAAACTTGCCTATATAATATTTCACAACATCAGAAGTTATAACACCTGTCAAATACGCCAGAAGGTGCTCATTTTTACAGCTACTGTCTTTGTTTACATGCAGACTTCCTGCCTCAAGCCCCAGCAGTGACTGAACTGCGGGAAAGATTAATGGGAGCAATAACACTGCACTTTATGACAGAAGGAAAAGGACTGGGGCTGCTTGTACTCTATAGGGAAGCAGAGAAATCACTTTTTTCCAGTCAGTGAAAAAGCATAAAAGATTAATATTACCCATATCTTCTCCTGCAGTGTATGTAAACAACTGAAATTATTCTCATGATAAAAGTAAAGATAATATTTACATTGTTGTATGTATGCAAATGGAGTTGCTGCTGCCTCAGGTAGCAAAATGTAAAATCATTCCCCATCTGATTTGACCTTGTGCTTCAAGTTGCATGGCTCCAGACAATATTTTACAATAAACAGGACATATTTCTCTCTCATGGTCTTGGAGCAGCTTTTTGAAATGTCATGTGTTGCCAAAGCAACCATGCCTGACAATGATCTAGTTTGCCATTATATAAATGAGCTGTCTAGCGACCGTGTAAAAGGTCCACACACACACACACTATCTTGACCTTTGACCCATGGTCTCTTGGCTGATAATTTCCTGCACAGACATGTGGCTGCATTCACAGAGGTGATTAGTGACCTGGAATGCCCACAGCGTTCAGAAATATTCACTGGGCTTGTTTATTCTGAGGACACATGAGCAAACACTGCTTTAGACAGAATATGTGAATTTTTATGTTTGATTGTGCCTGTTTCTGATCGAGCCGGATGGGCCACAACAGAGGTCTTCTAACTTGTTCAGGTTCCAGACTTTCATGAAGCTGCTAACCCCAACCTGAAATGATTTTTCCCCATAGTCACCATGATCTAAGAAGATATTTTGTCTTGTGTTTAGTATCAAATCGATGCCATATTTAAACACTGACAGATAGAGTCAAAGATTAAAACATAACCACTCATGATTTTTTTTTTTTTGTATTGTAAGAGCTTCTAGTTCTAGAAGCTCTAATCTAATTTAAGTTTTTGTGAAATTAAATGATTTATCTTTTTGCTGAGGACCTCCTGAAAGTCCTTCAAGGACCCCTGATGGTCCCCGGACCCACTTTGAAAAACACTGAGCTAGAACAACTGGACCTGCTGTTTTTTTTTTGTTTTTTTTTAACTGTTTCTATTCACATTAAAACAGGATGAGGTAAAATCTGATAAATATGGTGCTTTTTGTGTTTGTTTGTCTTTTTTTTTTTTTTTTTTTTAACTGTGTCTTACCTGCTGCCATGTGGATGAGCACGCTCTTGCCTGGTCTAATATTGGCCATCTCAAACAGCATCATGTAGGCGGTCAAGTAATTAACGGGGAGAGCGGCGCCCTCCTCGAAGCTCATTGACTCGGGCATGACGAAGGTTTGGTCAGCGGGCACGAGCACCACGTCCTGCCACAGGCCGCTGCGGCTCAACACGATGACACGGTCACCCACCTGAGCGAGGGAGGGAGGGAGGGAGGGATGAAGAGAAACAAGTTAGTGAGGAAAGAGCGAGGGGAAAAAAAACAGGATATGGAGGTGATGGTATGAGGATGTGAAGACGCCTTGATGGAAGGGAGGAGAGGAGGGAGAAACGCAAAAAAATGGGAGGAAGAGAAAGTCAAGGAGGGAGAGGAAGCTGGCGGTGATGTGTAGGAGTGTATGATGGGTGGTGGTGTTAACTCAATCTCAATTATCTGACTGGAGCACTCCACTGGTATTCCACAGCAGCACAGAGCAGGGCTTATTTATTTCATAATGAATGTCAACTAGTTTATATCAAGTGGATGCACAATTCATACAAACAGCCGAGCAAATGCTGCACTTTGAGACTATGAATGCAAAGTAAGAGGTGGGTTTCCACACTGAAATGTTTTAATTAGACACTGCCACACGAGCTGGGGCCGGGGGCTTGTGGGAAATGCAGTTCCTCCTTGGGTGTTTTTTTTTCTTCTTTTTTTGCAGAGAGGCTGAGCTGTAAACATTTCACTGGTGTTGTGAAACGTGCCAAAAACTGAAGGGCACAGGAAAGAGGGCTGATCTGGCTGTGAATGCTCCGGTGCTTCCTGTTAATACAGCCTCAAGATGGAGGCCACGCCCTCTTCCTGCTGCACAAAGACCCGTGACAATAGACAGATCACAGTCACACACACAAAAACCTTGTCACATCACCCATATTTTTTTTTTTGTAAATCAGCTTTGTTGTGAAAACCGCACAACTCGTGTTTGAGGAAAAAACTGTTTCATAGCAACAATATTAGTGACAAATAATAACCCCCTGCAGTCAAATTTTGCCTTGAATTTCCTCTTAAGTAGCTTCAGAGTTAGATTTTTACCTACTGGTTGCAGTGTTATTGAAGCCACAACACACTTATACTGAGTGGCACATTCAAACCCCAGATGCCATTATTTTGCAGCTGCACCATTACACCAAACAGAAAATATCTGCATGTCTTGTGCATCATTTTATGCACATTCCCCTGTGATTCAGCAGGACATATTTGGTATCTTTGGAAACTCGGGCTCTCCACTAGAATTTAAAATAACGTTCTGTAGGTTTGATCAAAGCTTGGCTGCACAGCATGCATTTAAAGATGAGCCCGCTGATGGGACTGGCAGGGCTGAAGAGCTTACATGGACCAGGTAGCATAGCAGCACTGTACACATTTTGCACCCTGCTGCACTAAATGTGGGTCCATCACAAATCGCAAAGTTGGCCAAGGAGCTTATTTGCCACAAGGTTGATGTATTTCCTTTAAAAATTAATAAAAAAGCTGTTGTCACACATGGTGTGAGGGGATTAATCAACAAGAGAGAGTGGGAAGGTTTGGCTCCTTGGAGTCACAAAGGAGCGGGGTCCAAAACAACACATCTGCTCTGTCTCAACTTGATGAGCGCTTTGTGAAGCGAAGCAGCCTCAGCCTTGTGTCCACTTCTGGCAGAGCTCCGCTGCTTCAGCCAAGAGACGCAACGCAGCCCAAGGAAAACAGGCTGAGCGGGCCAGCCTCTCTGCCTCCCTCTCTCCGAAAACACTTGGGCTTCCCTCGCTGTTATTGTCTGCTCTGCTGCTGCTGCTTCTGGTGCTGTGGTTTGGTGTCTTGTGGGCTGCTGCTCCTTTCCAAAAAAGAGGTGTTGGAATGCACCGCTCCCCCTATAGGACTCTTGTTCTTGGAGAATGGAGAAAAGGATGGAGGGGGGGAGGAGAGGAGGAGGGGGAGGCCGTGTAGTAAGAGGAGGAGGAGGAGGGAAATTCCAAACTGACACTAAGGGACAGGGAGGAGGTGCAGCAATGCAAGTGGACTTCAACATCCAGAATGCACATGTCCAATTTATAGAAAAAACAATATACTGCAAGTGTGTGTATGCATGCTGCTCCCCATAAACATGCACATAGAGGGGCTGATGCTGCTCCAAAGGTCACGCCTGTAGATCACATAGATTGGCTCTTGTCACGGCTTATTGTCTCCAGTTCTGCATCAAGACTCTAAGTACCCAGAGGCCTGTCAATATCTTATTTCACAATTCTGTCAGAGGCTGGGCGGCAGGTTGGCAGCTTGGTTAAGAAGGCATTCAAGCTGCTGGTTCAATATTTAGTATCAATAGTTGCAAACCTGCAGAAGCACACCCAGGTCTGAGCCTTCCAGCGGAAACTGGCTAGATTTATCAGAACTCTGTGACTTAACACAACGGGGGTTGTGTGAAATGTGTCAATGTGGTTTTAACCTTTTTTCCCTTGTAAAAATAAAGCTTGAATGCACAACCACTGGCATCAGAGGTAACAAACACCCACGGATGACATATAAACCTGTTTCCCAGAGCCTGCTACAGCTACAGTACAGGGGACAAGATGGCTTCAAATGAGCATGTCTGGTTTTCACTGGACTTTTAAGAGCACATACTCACTGCTAACTAAGTCATGAGTTTGACTTCAGTTAGTCTGAGTCATCCTTCCTCATCCTGCCTGTCACTCTCCACTTTACAGTGTCCAGTAAAGCAGAAATGTCATACAGAACAGCTCACAAACCCTTGAAGAAAATTTTACTGGGTCAGATAACATTTCTCCATTCTTTATGAATTCAAGGGAGCCAAGAAGGGAACTGTTTGAGAAAGCCCATAGATCCTGCAGATGGATAACAAACCAAACACCAGCTATTGGACAGACTTTCTGACCCAAAACTTTTCAAACTGTTACACTTGACCTCTGGGAAACTCTTATCAAGCAACAAGTAAAGTAAATGTACCCTCGTGCTGGTGATAAGCTTGTAAAAACCACATCAAGGACATGCTGTAAATCAAATGCTGTAAATGTCTCAAACCCAGTAATGTTCAATTTCATCTCCGGTCTTTTATTCTCCATAAAAGAATCATTCCACATATAATTCAGAATATGTTTAGAGAAGCTTCAAAATGCCAGGAAAATTTCCATCAACCACAATATATTTCAATTTACATCATTTGAATTAACAAGCATAGCTGGCCGGTTTCTGCATACTTTACCACATAAAATGGAAAGATGATGGACACCTGAGGCAGAGGCCCAACTTTAAATACAGACAGTAGAATTATGACTTATTGATATGAATTATTGAATTTATTCCTCTGATGAAGAAATGGGGAAGCCAGCAGATGGCTTGAGATGTCTCCAGTGGTTTTCAGTGGACGCCATGCATGTAAGGTGTTTCCTCCTCAACCAAACACAACACCAGCTGATCTCAGCACTTAGGAAATCTTTTGAGAAGAGCACAGGCCCACTAATGGGTTAAATCAGCTGGTGTCATGTTTTGGCAGGAAAGATTTAATAGACTTAATTGCCATGGAGAGCCAACAATATGTAGGTTTTCCTCCCAACCAAACCCCATGCCAGTGAATGTGATAAACATCCTCAGCAGCTGGGAAGGAAGTGACCATAGATGGTGCAGTGTTTGGTTGAGGACATGGTTGATGCACTTTCTGAGACTATTTAGTGGGCACACACTCACCTTTCTGTTCTTCACATCCTCTCCGACGGCTTCAATGACCCCGGAGCCCTCCATGCCCATGGTGACAGGCGGGGAGGGCAGCAGCTCGTACAGCCCCTGCCTCGCCAGCAGCTCGGCGAAGTTGAGCCCGCACGCCTTAACCCGCACCAGCACCTCTCCCGCCTGCAGCTGCGGCTTGCTGCGCGTCTTCACCTGGAGCTTGACTTTGTCGTAGCCGCCGTAGCCCGTCAGCACCAGGGCTCGGCAGGAGAAAACCTCCTCCTCCGCGGGGCTGCTCGCCGGCTCCTGCGGCGCATCCGAGGCGGCGGCCGGAGGTTCATCAGGTTGCTTCTCCTGCTCGGTTTGCTGCTGCTGAGCCGGAGCCTCTGGTGCCTCTTCGCCCGACATGACTAGACCCACTTCCGACGTACGTGCGCTTCCCCGGGGTTTAAAATTCACTAGTTGTGCCTGTTTGGGCGTTGCTTGCACAAAAGCACTTTATCAGCAAACCTGAAGGCAAAAATTAAAAATTTCGCTTGTTCTATCGTAGGCTGTAAAGTTTAAACTGGTTTACAGTCATAAAGTGAGTATAACTTACTGTACTCGTTTATCCTATTTAAAAAATCTGGCTGTATCTGCGTGGTGTCCAGTGTGTCTGCGCTGCTCGAAAAGTGACCAGCGTCAAGTCTACACGTTTATGATAGGAACATCCGGTTGGGGTTTTCAAAAATAAAACCCTCTCTGGAGAACCTGTTGTAACATTTAGTATGTGTAGAGGTAAATTGAAACTAAAGTGAAAGAAATACAGACATTTACGGAGCTGTGTGTTTTTGTTGAGGTAATCCAAGTTAAAATAAATGTTGAGGAAGCGCTCCGTCTTTGTCATGAGAAAATCGACTGCTTTCACCAAACAATAAATAGTAAACAGAATTATCTTTTAATGTGCATAATAATAATCTTTCTGCTTAGTATCGCTGAATGTTCAGTGTAATGATTCAATATTCTGGTGCAGATTATTATTCTGTAACATCTGATTTAATAGTCTGTAAAATGGGCGACCTTTTCCTTTTTAATTGAACAGGCCTTTATTTAGAAAAGGCTCTTGTTCCGGTGTTTTTCTCGTTCTCTCTGGCTGACTTGACTCAGCACAAAAAAATGACAGATCCGTTTTGTTGGCAAGGAGCGCAGAGATGTGAGCCAGAGCGGCGTGGCGAGCTTCAAACCACGGAAAGTGGATTATTGGTCGCAAAATTTGGATTATTTAAAATAATAGCCGGAGCAACAGGTGACATTATAAATCCACAGGGGGCCTGCCTGTTTTCTGCAGGTAACAAACAAAAACAAGCAGTGATTAAGTAGTAAATAAAAGGTGCGTGAACTGATAAATCTACCTCACATATGTTGTTGGTTAATTTAGATAAACACAAGTTTGCAAAATGGTAATTATTAATAATATATTTTTAAAATGCTATTATAGTAGGTTTTCCAGGTATTCCAAAAGTTTTCCACTATTTCCAAATACCTGAACTTTAAATTGAACATGCACTTTCCTTTCCTCTGAACTAACATCACCAAGTGGAAGTGAAAGATGATGTGCTTTTACAGCTGGCTCCCGGCAATGCATCTATCATCCCGCTGCATGCACATAAAGTACACTCACAGATGCATATATATACACACACACACGCACTCCACCCAGCCTGAAATGTCGCAATGCTGCCAGAGTGGCTGCAATCTCATCTTGTCATGGTAGTTTAGTCTGTCAGGCAGGAAGTGGAGGGATGGTGCGACAGATAAAGGCACGTTAAGGGGCAGAAAATTCCGTGTTTAATATAGAGACACACAGCAGGTCAGAGTTGCCATTTACTGTTTAATTTTTTTCATATTTCCACTCATAAGTTTGAATTAAGCTGTCACTGAGGTATGGGCAAAGGCTCTGTGTGGAGATATGTACACAGGAAAATATGTGCATGCACAAGTACATGCACATAAACCACACACACACACACACACACACACACACACACACACACACACACACACATTGCACCACAGACTAACTAACAGACTAAACATGGGTCTCATTTGAGAAACCAAATAGCTGCAGTAAATCCCCTCTGGTCCACACACAAACACACACACACACACACACACACACACACACACACACACACACACCCCACACAGGGTGATCACTGTTTTTCTACTACCAAACACTGCAGTCACATGTGCAGTGTTTTTGATTGCACAATGCAACCAAAAGCAAGTGAAAAGAAGTGAAGTGCCATTGTGACACTGTTTTTAGAAATTGCAGAGGTTATTATGCATTTCATGCCCTTATAAATTAAAATTTCCGCCAGAGTTTTTTTTGTTTCTTATCTCTTACTGGTAAGTTTACTCAGTTTTGACAAACTCTGATGTGTAGAGGAGGATTGCCAGGTTGCTGGCTACTTCTGCCTCCACAAACACACCTTTACACTTCCACCGCTTCAGCACTGTTGGCTTAAGCTGAACTGTTTGAGAGCATATTTCCCCTTAAGTAGTTTATTTTTTAATTAGAGAGATGCAGGAACTTCTACAAAAAGAGTAGTTTATCCCAAAAGATTTCAGTCATTATCTTCTCCACCCATTTCAGTTCCAGTGAATTTTCAAACAGACTGGTAAGGTGCAATGTGTGAGGAAAATATTGGATACAATTGGAGATTTTTTTTTTTTTGGACTCAATGCAGTCATTACCAAACACTTTGACTAAGTGCTGCACATGCTGATCGGAGTGATTTGATGGATATGTTAGGCCTTTTTATGGAGCCGTAAACAGATGGGCCCGTTAACTTCATTAGTTTGAGAGAAAGCAGAGATGGAACTAGGGGCTCGTTGTGTTTTGGTGGCTCTACCAACTTCAGCAAAGTTCACCATGTTGTTGAGTCGGCTAAATAATGACTGAGTCTTCAGTTTGGTGTAAAATGTAAGAAAAATAATAATAAAAAAAAGGAGTAAAGTTTTAATTATCTGTATGTTTTGAGTCTGTAGCCTAATTGAAGTAATTAATTAAGGCATATGTTTTCTGCCAGCTGATCTCATTAACATATGGTTTCATGTTTGGAATGAAGTAATGAATGAGCGTACAAGCTACAGACAGATGACAAATTAAAGGACAAAACCAACATAAAGTGTCTTAGCAAAGTGGTGGGCCACTATGAGCTGCCAGAACAATGCACTTTGACACAGATCTGCAAGCGCCGTCCAACATGTCAGTCCATAATCTCCCATAGGTGTTCAGCTATGGGAGATGTGGTGACTGTGACCTTCACAGTCACCACATCTCAATCCAGCTCATTTTCATCCTCATCAAACCGCTCAGTGAGCCCTGGTGGCCTGTGGATGGGGGCATTTTCATCCTGGAAGAGACTGCTCCCATCGGGATCGAAATGATTCATCACAGGATAAAGGTGATCACCCAGAATAACTCTGTATTTATTTGCAGTGAGCTTTCCCTCTAAGGGCACAAGTGCCCCCCACAGCATAACACAGCCAGTGGACCCCCTCACTGTCAGGGTCCAGTATTCAGGCCTGTACTGTCCTCTTGGTGGACGTCTCACATGGACTCGCCCACTTGTTTCGATTCATGGTTAAAGATGACTCATCTGACCACATCACTTTTTTTTCAACATCTCTGCAGTCCAGTGCCATTGAACTCTTAAATGTGCATTTGTCTTTGTAATGAGGGGTTTATTCACGGCAGCCCTATGATAATATCTCTCTAGGTATCTTTTGGCAGAATGGAGCTTCACCCTGCAGTAGAGCACCAGAGACTTGCAGAATCTATGCCAAGAGGCATTGAAGCTGTTCTGGCAGCTTGTGGTGGCCCAGTACCTTATTAAGACGTTTAATGTGGGGTTTCCTTTTACTTTGTCACCCACTTATGCGTCCACTTACAATCACAACATAAAGGAAGCAGTTCTGAGAAACCGGCACATTGCTGCTAACCTCACTCTTGCCACAAGGTGGAGCTAAAGACTTGGCAAAGACCATCTGTCTCTGGCTCGTACGTTTATGTCAGTGTGTTTTTTGGATAAATTTCAGAGTCACATGTCCAGACTGTGACTAGTGCCACATTGGGTTTAAAGTGTAGATTTATATCTCTTTAGTGCTGTGATTCAGTTTTGACTGGAAGGGAAATATTAACCTGACAGCTTATTGGAACAACTCAGGAGTACAGCTAACACTGATCTGCAATATAAGCCCTTGCTGCAGCAGCATGGGTTAAAAAATGTAAAGATAATGTATAAGCTGTTTTTGATCGATACTTGTAATTATATCTTTGACATAATGATCCCTGTGGTTTTGCTGTTGAGGCTAAATGCTGTTATCAAAGTGGCACGCCACTCTACATTTACCTACATCCTGGAGTCATGTTGCAATGTGGCTCCAACACAGCTCTCAACTGTATATAAATATAGATAAGTTCATTAGCTTTCCATGATGGTTGTGAAATCAAACGAAATCGAATCATGTTATTGATTGGTCACTTCACCATATACACAAGTGTAAAGATGAGAGAAAATGGATGCTTGCCTCTCAAGAATGCATAAAACAAAGACATAACCAATGCAACTGTAGTCTAAAAAATGCAACTGCAAGCAGATCTAATGTGATGATGTAATGTCAAAAAAAGTGAGGCACAAAATAAAGGATTTTTAATGCAAAATCACCCCAATCATGATTTTTTTTTTTTTTTTTTTTTAAATCACATAAACAGTAAATGGAATTGTAGTTCTATTTTACACCAAGTCTGAGTTAACTGACAAGGAGAGCTTTAAAGATGTTGCTTATTTGTTTTTTATAATTTATAATTTGTTTTTCTTTTTGTCTGCATGAAATTAGACCTACCCTGCATCGACATTATTATAGCCTGTTTTTGTACCACATTTTCAATGGGGAACACTGGAGAATACAGGTGAGTGAAGGTGTCTTTCTCCATATCTGTAAGTAGGGTTCAACCTGCAGCTCAGCCTGAAGAGAAATGTTTGAATGAGAATGTAAGAATGGTAGTTATGTCTGGTAAAGTTTCTAAATTATTTAGCATCTTCAGCCATATCATTTTATATCACGAACATCTTTGTAGGGACACTGAGGGTGGGGATAGAGTTTTCTGTACTCCCATCAGGATGTGTAATTCATCTCTAAATCCAAAACAGACCTTTACGACCACTGCAAGAGAAGCATGAAAAGCTGTGAGAAAGTGTGCACAAGTCCTCCCCATCTGTCTTCCTTGACCTGTTTAAGTATGAATACTGTGTTGCCAGGGGACTGTTGCAGATTCTGCAAGTAATCAACAGGATAATCATTTTCATTTTAGCACCATTCCATTCCACTGAGCTATCATTCACTCAGGGAGAGGCACACACAGGCAAAGATACACATACTGAATGGGTGTTTATGCGCTAGACACTATTGATTGTGTTGTGCGATAGCTGAAAATAACAAAATATAGAAGTCCAATCAGTACAAGAGGAACAACCAGCAACTAAACAAGTATATTAAAGATGATATTGATTTAGGTTGGTTTTTTAGAAAAATGTCACAAGCCAGCAAGGTCCTCTATGTTAGCCTGTATACTGTGAATTCAGATTATTTATACTGGCGTGGAAAAGGTGAGTAAACTCGTTTTTTTAGAGGAAATGTGTGTAAACTGAGGAGTAGATTGATTTACCCTCCACTGCGCCCACTAATTCCTCTGAAAAATGACTCAGTCCCAGCTGTGGCTGCGGGTGACAGGGACTGTAATCCTGACAGGTGACAGGGACACAGGGTTGGGCCCTGAACGGCTTGTCATTGGCTGTTAAATCTGGGTGCAGAGGATGGGAACAAACCATCATCCAGAGCCATTTCAAGCCAGCCAGAGTAACACCGAAAGTGAGGCGATTCTGCCTTCAAGATAAAAGCCTGCTGTTATGGAAAAATACTGACTGCTGGCTCATGTACCTCTGTCTGTGCACCACCAGAGTTTCCCCCTATTCCGTTATCAGTGGTGCACTACTAAATCTGACATATACATAAACATTGTCCTTAACTTTAATTAGGTGATCTAAAACTAAAGTAAGTGTAATCCAGTTGTATGACAAGTAATGACTGATTAGCTTATTCAAACATAACTTGGACTCAAACAGGTACAGACATGGGACAAAACTAGAATTAGTGCCCAGAACTCATGATTTTTTTTTTCTCAGATGATATAGGCAAGCACTTTAGACCTAATTAACCTCTAATTAACATATATGATTAATTGCTAATTGGCCTAAAACTAAAAAAAAAAAAAAATACTGGGGGAAATGGGAACATTCCCGGCTCCTCCTCAAGTGACTCAGCCTACACACACACCACATCATCCTCAGCTCTCCTCTTCCCCCAGTCTTGACCACCACTCCTGCCTGTTGGGTTGCTAGAGTCCCAGTACAGCATCACCTCTCTCGCCCAGTTCACCTTGAGCTCCTGTTCATGGGCAGCTGGAGCTCAGTGTTCTTGCCATTGAGGGTGATGCTGTGGAGCGGCTTCTAGCCAATCCCAGCCGTCAGATGTGAGGCAGCTGCTGACCTTCCTTGCCAAGTTCTCCAGGGTGGAGATGGAGTGTCTCACAACCTGGACTATTTGGTTAAGACGTTCCCATTGAATTGCATAAAGTGTTATGAGTATGAGTTAAAATGTATATAGTCAAGATATGGACATCCTTCCTCATATCCAGATATGCAACTTGAGTCATATAAATAGATGGATATCAGTTGGATTTTCATTTACTATTATATTCCTTGCTGGATATGATCTCAATTTTTGGTGTGGTATAAAGGCCCACTACAAAACACTGCGACGCCATCAGTTATTGGGATTTTACTTTGAAAAATATGGCCGGACGTACTGCTTTTATTCCCGCTGCCTTGACACCATTGACATCCCAGGGCTTCACTGTTGCCCGTCTAGGAGCCAGGTTCCCATTACGCAGAGCATGCCGCTGAGTTTGGACGGGAGCAGCCTGTGGAGCTGAAGTTGTGGCAGCTGGATGTAAAGTCACCCGCTCCAGGATAGACAACGTTTCACACGTCGAGGGTCAACTTGGTGAGGCTGTGGAGAGCTAAATGACAAGGAGGCAGCGGCACAAAACCACGCACTGATACACGGGGCATTATGGAGAGCAAGGGAGTAAGCCGCTGCAAAATTGTGGTGGTCGGCGATACGCAGTGTGGCAAGACGGCTCTCCTGCACGTTTTTGCAAAAGATTCGTACCCAGAGGTAAGAACACATGAATTATTAAATAATTACTGCCAGTAAAGGGATAACTGACTCAATTTTCCAAATCTTACAGCATGACAAAGTCTCTGTATTTCATAGATGGTCATTTTCTACCAAAACCTATAAAGCCGCTTGTATCTCCTAAATTTGTGGCGACAAGTGAGGCGCTGACTTATGACTTAAAAAAATATTTGGTCAGTGTGGTGACATCTTAACTACAGATTTGTGAAGTATATATTGCGCATACGCACACAGCTGAGAGGGATCATTAGTGCTGTTGTGCATTTTCAACTACAATTTTACAGTAGTTTTTGCTCGATCGTTTCGCATCATGAATGATGAACAGTGAAACATACACTGCGGACTCGTCCAGGCTTAATGCACAGCGAGTGGCCGTGTAATTCGCCGTGCCCAGCTGAGCTCCGTGCTGCTGTGTTTCAGACGGAGAGCGCGAGCTCCCTGCGCTTTTACGCATCGCGCGCATCAGCACCCATCCGTGCGGTCCGCTCCGTGCTGGAGCATCACAGCGTCAGATATGACAGCAAGCAAATGTGTATTTACTTTACACTGTTTCAATGTGGCGACTGGAGTACTGTGAAATGTTTAACGACATGGATGATTAATTTAATTATCCCTATTAATTCAGAAAGATATTAACTACCTGGCTGCTCTTAGAAAAAAAAACATTGAAAGTAACGCTCATCTCGTTAAATAATATAATAAAGTTATTTCTAACAGTATAGGATGTTGTCAGAAATCAAAACTGAAATCCTGGGCACTGGACATTGAGCATTTCATACAAAAGCATGAACACTTTTTGTGTAAGCCCTCTTGTGCTCCTACAGGTTTGTCTTAAGCCCACAAACAGTTGGGGCTAATAAAATCAAAGCATGTCTCCCTGTATCTCTGAATTTTGAAATAGTTCAGTGCTCAGGATCGGCCTCATCTGCTTTCCTTGCACACCTTCTGCTGCCTCTGATGTTCATCGCTGCACCTCTGGTCGACTTGACAGAGCATATTAGGATTCCTCTCTATCTCAATAACCTGAATTTGACTCCCTCTTGAAGGTATATTACCGGCTTAGTTGCTGGTCTTTAGTCATGGAAGTGTAAAATGAATAAATTGGGCAGTGCAGCCTACACAACCTGCCTATCAGCTTTGATCTAATTATAGTAATCTGTGTCTCATTTCAGAATTATGTTCCCACTGTATTTGAGAATTACACAGCCAGTTTCGAGATCGACAAGCACAGGATCGAGCTGAACATGTGGGACACTTCAGGTGAGGAACTCTTCAGGTTTGCCATATATGACAAGATTATTATGCCGGTGTGACGGGAGGTGAACCGTATCGACCCATGAGGGACCAGGCTCTCCACAGAGGCGGTGATGTGACTCCTTTGAGCTTTCAGCAGCATCCAGGCGTCGGTCCAGAGAGTGTCAGGACGAGGCCTCTGGAATATCTCATGACATTTCAGACGTTTCACTACATTTCAGACAAGACTCACATTACTAGCTGGTCTCTTATGGGTGTAGAAATCAGCAAGCATGTCGTCGCTGAAAATCACCATTTCTGCTCTCACCAGTGTTAATTTGCCACTCTCTGACGGTTTTGAATAGTTGCCACCAGCCCATATCTGCTCTATGAGTGGACGCACAACTCTTCATTCAACACTTGTCAGTGAGAAACATTTGGCACAGAAAAATATCACCTCACACTCAAAAATTTGCTGTGTCCATAATGCTTAGCCTGATCACAACCATGATTTCATAGAAAATTCCACATTCCGGTGTTGATTTTTCAGTGAAAATTTTTTATTTGAGAGTTACTTGTCCAGTCAGAGAGCAGACACAGCTGTGGAAAAGTTAACTCTGATGGGTGTGAACTTCCACAGCATAAACACTGTCTTACTATTGATTTTTTTTTTTTTTTTACACCCTCAGAGTTAAATTACCACTGACGATTTTGCTGCGGGGAGTCATTTTGTATTCCGTCCGGCTAACTCAAGCAGCTGACACTTAAACAGTTTAAGTGTGTGAAGAGCATGCGGTCAGGTGCTTTCACTCTATTTATACGAGCTAACTTTCTCCCTTTGAAGGCTGGTTAGCCCGTAGGCCCGTTCTTGCTTCATTTCCACTTACGTAACAACGGCCTAAAAACTTGTTCTCACACACCAGCCTGTAACTTGAAAATGCGCCGTTCCCATTTAGCTCAACCCACGGAGACAGACAGACCAGCTAGACGAGCTGGAGATTAAGAGCTAGTTTCTGAGGCTTGCGTTGCTTGGGGACTGCAGTGGGTGAGGCCGCTCAATTGTCTTTGAGCACCACCCATCGCAATTAATGGCTGTTTCTCTCACAGAGCTACAGAATTACACCAGGAGAGCACGTAA
Source organism: Myripristis murdjan (assembly GCF_902150065.1). Taxonomy (NCBI): domain Eukaryota; kingdom Metazoa; phylum Chordata; class Actinopteri; order Holocentriformes; family Holocentridae; genus Myripristis; species Myripristis murdjan. Next base: position 8,012,898 of record NC_043998.1, read on the forward strand.
ACAGGCATTTTCTGCAACACACAAACAAACCAACTCACTTATTTTGTGTGTGTAGCATATGCCATTCAAGATATTATTACATTATGTCAGAGGTATTGCTTTGTATACAACAGCACAGCACTGTGGGTGCACCGGGCAGCTCCCAGGTGTGAATGTATGTAATTCTGCGAATGTGATGCAGAGTGCTGCTGAAAAAGAGCCTGCATGCTCAGCAAATGTTACCTTGATAAATAAAGTTTACAGAAATCTATTTCTGTCTTGTACCGCTATAGTGAAAGAAAATTGCAGAGGTGAAAGTAACAAAAAAATCAGAGCTTAGTGGTGCAACGTCAAGAGGGTATAATTAATTAGCCGCCTGACAAGTTCCAGATTTTAATGATGTAGTTTATGGCATGTTGTGATCCGTGCCTGACCCGAGCCGGCCTCCTTAAGCTCTCCATAGGCGTGAATGAGGAGACGGGTGTTTTGCCTCCCAGCGTACCTGCAAGCTATTCTGGGTCTGTCTCTGGAGACAGGTGCATTGGCACCTACATCAGTATTACCAGAATTCCCCTAGGTGCCTGCCTTTTCTTACTAATGACTGAATAGGGGGATTACAGTGATTTGGCACGGATGGTGTGCATTTCTGTATGTGCTCTATGTGTGTGTATGTGTGTGTGTGTGTGTGTCAGAGCACCTGTAATATCCACATGTGTTTACTTCTGTGCCTCCTGTTGCTTATGCAATAACTGTTTCATTTCACTGTGTACATACTTTTGTTTGTGTGCGTGTGTGTGTGCGTGCGTGCGTGCGTGCGTGCGTGCACTCATTCTCAGGCAAGTGCAGGCATGCATAAGAGACAGCTAGGCAAATGTTTAGCATCCAGTGTGTGCTGGCATGGCTTGCTGATGTGTTCAGTTTGCATGACAGCAGGTGAAGCAAACCAGTGGGAGTGAGGCTGTGAGTGACACTTCGACATCAAACAAATAGTCAAGGAAATTGTGTTTTGTTGAGCGTGTTTTTTTTTGTTTTTTTTCCCCTATATCGAGAAAGGCTTTATTTTGAGTGTTTGAAGTGACAGCTGCTGGAGGAAGACAGGGTGAAAGCCAGCATTCCAGGCTACTTTCAGGGCGAATTTTCCCATGAAATTTCAGCAGTTGAAGTTGCATTGCTGTCAGAGATGTACTTGTTACGTCATTTCAGAGTTCAAATTTATTCCGAAAGCACTCTTTAAAAAAAAAATCAGATTTGTAACAAAGAGCTTCATTGAGCATTGAGGTGCTAATAAATGTGCGTATGCTGGAAACACCACAGTTTTATGTAGAAAAAAAGGGAGTGAGTGTCAGCACCTGAAACAGTGATGGATAACAAAGGGAAGGCTTGGCTGCTACAGTGGGACTAACAGAACAGCAGATAGTTACAGTGATAATAAAGGAAATGTGTCTTGAATATGGAGTTAAAGGAGCTTTATTGTTCTCAGAATTAAGACCACATTTTGCATCAGCCCTGTTGCCTCCTGTTGCCTCCTCAGGGCAACACTCTGTGGGCGTCTGCTTGGAAGAGAAGAGGGAAATGATAAAAGTTGATAGCAACCTGCGATAAGAGCAAATATGCATTCTATGCAAAGCCAATGTGTCGCTGAAACTGGGACTAAAGTTGTGCCGAGTTGTTTTGTGTTATTAAGCAGTCTGGGGCATTTCCCATGAAGACTGACCCAGTGCCACGTAATGGAAAGTGCACTGCAGAGATGCTGCCAGTGTGCTCAGTGTGTTTATTTACAGCAGTCATAATAATCTGTCACAATCAATGTGGTAAAGGTTTTTGGGCAGTTTTTTTTTTTTTTTTCTTTTCATACAGATTGAGTGTGTCCAAAGTTACGTCACTTGTCAGTGTAGAGCTGCACATATTGCTGCTGCCCACAGTCATGCAGGGCCAGCACATCATCTCTCCAGCAGCTGAATCCAAAAAGTGACTAAACCATGTCCTTTTAACACTATGTATATAAATATATATCTTTGCATATATCTATATCTATGTATATATCACATGGCAGTCATAATCGTCCATTTGTTACCTTCTCTACTTTGTTGGCTGCGTTCAAGCCCTGTGCGAAAAAGTGGAATAACAGGATTTTGTTTACTACAGTATGCCTACTGGTTTTTGTTGACACACTTCCGCAATTTTTGATGCTGGATGGAAGATTTCACAACCTACTAAAAATTCCCACACTCTGAGGTTGACTTAAACGGTTAACTGGATCTCAAACTTATGTTATCAATTCTCTATTCACTGTCAGATTGATTAATGGACTAATTGTTTCAGCACTAATTGGAAAATTCGCAAATTTCAGGCAATGCATAGCCGGATATTGGATGTAGGAAGGGGACATTACAGTGTTGAGTGTTGGCAGCAGCTCTCCTGGTGATCTGCGGGTATGAAAGCTCTAAAGTGAAGCAAATGACGATATTTTCAAGACAATCAATAATCACCAAAAAAAACAAAACAAAACAAAAAAAAACTAGAAAGTTAAGGCCCATATTAAATAAACAACCCAAGAGATAATCCTTTAAATAATCACTCATTCTGAGACTTTTGCAGGAAGTTTGATACGATGCCAAACTGAGAAGTAGGAGAGGAGGAGAAGATGAGAGTAGAGGGAGGGGAAATGAGAGGAGGAGGCCTGCTGAGAACAGGGGAGAGAGAGGAGGACGCGTCCAGTGGTAAGAGTTCGGCCGGGTGCCAGCGCTCTTCTCCTCCTCCTCCTCCTCCTCCTCACTGCCTCGCTCATTGTACAGAAACAAACAGTGGAATTAATTAATCACTCGCTGTGCGACCAAACACTTGCCCCCTGTCTCGTCCACTCTCTGTCTCAGCGCACCACCCACTGTCGCCGCAGCCTCCAGCCTCCATCCCTCACAGCCCGGCGCTCACCTGCTCCCACAGGCGACACCCTGCACGCTACCCTATATTTCACTTCTTTCCTTCCTCCTGCCTCGCTTGATTTCTCCCTCGCTCTGGCTGTGCATGTGTCTTTTTCTCCCCATCGTTTCTCCCAGCCCTCCTGCTGTCCTATCTCTTTCTCTGTCCTGTTCTTCCTTTCTTTGTGCCATGCATTATACTAGTTTGGGCTGAACAGGGAACTGTAGTGAGTAAAAATTCAATCTTCATTTGAAATTTTTTTTCAGTGAAAATGAAAATTTTGATGCAAAAATTTGCATTCCCAATAAAACGTCGAATCATACCACAATTGTAATATCGTATGATTTGAATTGTTGATCAGCTGTAGTTGTAGTTAAGATCACCTAAGTCGAGACCGGGTCAACACACGGACCAGATCATGAATGCAATTGCGTTTGTTTGTGTTTACATCACTTTATCTGGTCATGAAAAACAAAGAACAAAAACAAAACAAAACAAAACAAAAAGATGCACACATTACTCATGCATTTTAGTGAAATGCAATTGGGCATATGATAAAAATGATTACATGACTGAAAGCAAACCTGAGCAAAACTGCGTGATGATTATTTCCCTGCCAAACTGCCACAAGCCACGGATAAGAAAATTAATGACACAGTTTGATAAACAGTATTCACGTAAGTCAACTGAGGTATGTGTCGGGCTATGCAGAGGTTATGTTGTAGGAAGATGTATATTTGAGATGGAAAGCCTCCACTTGAAAACAAACAAAATAATTTTCTGCGCCAAACAAAGTATTCACAAGTAAAACTTCCCCTAATATTTTACCGCAGTGCAATCACAATAAAACAGCAACAAATTAGTCTCACATGATGCAAACAAGGGAGATTATGATGACACTGATGTGCTTGACTGCTCTTGAAAATACATTTCCAAGTGTTGGCTGTCCGAGACGGAATTAAAAACGCCGAAAAATGACCGTCATTTGTGAGATGAGCCTTAAAATGTGGTCTCAGCCGATGTCGAGTGCTACGTTCTTGTCTTGATTTCTCCATTTCTCTGCATCTTTGCTCAGTTTTTTTCCCCCCTCCTTTGAATTCATTCATTCTTTCTTGTAAACACTCTTGCTGCTAGCGTTCTCTCTCTCTCTGTTTCCCTCCCAGCCGAATCAAGGTCAGGAATCCCGGTCTATTGAGGCAATGCCCTCTCAGCATTCTTGCACATAATTAGCCCATCTTGCACTCTTTCTCTGTGCGTCTTTCTCTCACTTAATCTTTAATTTCCCTAATAAGCACCTTTCCTACACCCGTATTCCCACTGTCTTGAAAAAATCTCCACTTTTGTTGGTTTTTCGTGTTTTAACTTCAACGGAAGGATTGCATGCTCCTTCATGGATTGAAACTGTGTCAGTCTCGGTCTGATGAATTCCCTGTCTAACCCACGGGATGATGTCAAAAATGCATCAACTTCAACACAAAACTGAAGTTTCTCTTTGTTCTCGTTTTTGGAGATTCTCAGTGACGATGCGCTCTCCCTCCACCAGCCTCCTGTTCCTCAATCCCTGCCTCCATTTGCCTTCATCCCTCCCTGGCTCAATCCATCCTGGCCATCCAGCGTTCCAGATACCACACATGGCTTACTCTAATCTGTCTTTATGCGCTGTGACAAAAAGAGAGACATAACCGCCAGAGAATGGACTACGGTTGGCGCCGAATGCAATCTCACCACAGATCTGTTTTTTATCTGACCATCCTGGCAACTGGCATCAAACATAGCAACAAATGATTTAGATCAAGCGCGGATGTACAAGGCGATTTGTGGAGATTTTGTGTGCTGCAGAAACGGAGAAGAAAGCAGGACAGAGAGGGGAGGGCTGCTGCGCTGCCTTGAAGGTTGAAAGAGAGAGAGAGGGAGGAAAAGCAAGAGAGGGAGTGTGTGTTTTTTTCCGTTATGTGTGTTACCCCAGTGTGATTTTATATCCGCGGCTTTGCTCTGGCATTGATTGCCCTCTAGGACCGCGCGTTAGGCAGAGCTGCTCTGACTTAGTCTCAGGTGAATTCGCTGTTCACAAGCATCTGTTCTGGACTATTATCAACCAATTTGCCAACAATGAGGTTCAGAAAGGTCATCAAGTAGAATAGGAAAGAGTTGAGCATGACCTTTAAGTTCTTAGTTAATTATCTGGGCCTAATAAAGAACATGCCCTGCAATCAAATTTCATCCTACATACCTTGGCAAGTATATATAATTATTTGAGAACCTCGAACTTGCTCTGTTTAACCTATTGTGCACATATGGAAGCTTTATAAGGCATGCAAGTATAGATTATAATAAATGACCACCAAAAGGCCTGAGCACATAAGTGTGAGGTGGTTATTTGTAAATGGATGGTAGATGTGTAGTTTATCTAAATGCCATCAGGCCAAAGTCATTTCTACAAATCCTGGACAAACAGTTTGAAAAATGAAGTTTGGTGGATCAAGCCGACCATGAAATCCGAGCTCAGTTTTGTAAATGAGGTCCCAGGTCAGATCCTCTTGTGCCGAGGTGTAGTAAAGGATTCTATGTACTAATTTAATTCATGCTTAGGATTATCTGTAAGATTATCTATCTATAGTTGCCTCGGGCGTTTTGCTGAATAATTAGCTACTTCTCTGGAGCAGGACCGTTTTGGCCCTGTAGTAGAGACTGAGATCAGCGTGTGAAATGATCTCTAGCTGTAGTAAAATTTTGTGGCGGATGGTGGGTTTGTCAATTCTGTTACTTGCTTTCATAAAAACCTTGAATTTTAGAGGCATTTTAATATCTGCCTCTCTTCCTCATGTGGAAATCTAACATATAAACATACAGTGGATGCTCCTTCACCAGAGAAATGCTGTAATTCATGTTACAAAGAATCAAATGAACCAAACAGTCTGGGGATGGTTATATATGTCTAACATGACCACATATGAAAACAACATATTGTCCTTATATGGGCATAAATGGGACAGTGGCAGCAAGTGACTCAAAAAACTGAGAAGGATGCATGTTTTGTCATGTTAGGCATATTTATCCATGAAACACAAAATTCAAATATGTTTTATATATAGGTATATTGAAATTCCCTGTGTACATAAATGAAGTTTCCATACAGGTTTATTATATCTAGTTTAGTTTTGGTGAAATCCTGAGTCCTCTGCAGCTGGCTGATAGAAAAATGCAGCTCCATGCCTGTTAGGATGACAAGCTTCCAAAACATCCGGCCTTCGCAGGTGAGCGTGTGAAAGAATTGGGCAAGAGTCAGTAAGTGAACCGGCTGAGCCTGCGGAGTCATGTCTAAAAACAGACCGGACGAGGTCGGAGCGCAGTGAGGTGAGCCGCCCTGAACTCTGTCCTCCAGGCAACTTCCTGCTCGGGTTCGAAGGTTTAATCTCATTTTTTCTCTGCGATGCATCCAGAAGTATTGGATGCCTGACAAGCCAGTGAGAACATGTCTTAACACACACACACACACACTCACACACACATGTCTGCAGATACATTGGCATGCACATGCATACATAACACAACTTGTGGTTGTTTTTTGTTTGTTTTATTTCTTTTTTAAGTGAAGCTGACAGCTGAAATTTCGTGCTGATATTCACTATCTTTAAATTTGAAATTACTGTGTGAAAAAAAATCTTACTGAGGTAAATCCTTTGAAGAGCAAATACAAAATTATGGCTGGGTATTGTTCAAAAATTTTCCTACCTTGACTGTGACACTGGGCCCTGAACAATACTTTTTCTCAATACCAATTTTATAAAATCAAGTTATAAAATCATTTTTATAACATCTCTGGGTGTGAAATGGTGTTTTCCTGCATGCCTTTACAACCTGCAACATTAGGTAACCAATCACCCACATTATTAAATTTTGGTACAAACATGCTGCATGCTTACTGGCTCACTAACACTGATGAGATTTACTCTTTAGGTCATTCGGTACCAAATTTCGGTAGCATTGCATTTTTCGATACGCTGGTACAGAAGCAATTTGATCGGTGCCATAAAAGTATAAAAAATAAAAAAGTTTAGTACTCAGCCCTATGCAAAATGCAAAAAATGAGAGCGATGCTGTCAAACTATATTAAAACAGCTAGAAAATAACTTTTTTAGTATTGGAAAGGGAAGACATGGACACACTAATATTCAATATCCAAAAAACGGCAGATATCAGCTACATATGTGTGTAAATCGGTCTAACCCTAACACACATACAAACAAAGACGTAGACTTAAACATAAATGTAAATATATAGACACACACACACACACACACACACTCCAGCTGCCCTTTCCGCACACTATCTTCTGTCCCATATCAGTACCACACACACCACATATCAAACCAGTGTCTGCCTTTTAGAGCCCCTGTTGCATCCATCCATCCCTCCATCTATCCCTGGTGGAGGAAGTGAGAGGCTAGGATTGCCTTAACAATCCATCATTCATTCATGAGCAGCTTTTATGACCCCAATTACATGTTGGCTCCTTGAAAGCCTACCCAGATGTGCTACTGGAGAGTATCTCCGTGTGAGTGGCGGCTGGCTCGATGACAAAACCGAGTGGAGAAAAGAGCTCGGTGTGTTGAAGCGTTTCAAAGGCTTTGGGTGGAAGTGCTGATGGCGGCGAAATGGGTTTTTAGTCCAAGCGCTGTTGGGGCTGTCTACAAAATGTGTGTGCGTGTGTGTGTTTGCACGGGTGTGAGAAAGAGTGTGGGTAAGTGCTTTGAGAGATTAGAAGAGTGAGGGAAATATACACAGGGAGAGATAGAGGATCTAAGTTGGAGGAATAGAGTGTCAAAGTGGAGTGCAGCCTTTTAAGTGCTCAAAGCCGTGTATCAGGCAGAGCAGCACAAGACTAAACGGGTGTCAATAGGTTTGCACAGTGCAGGCGTGTGCTCCAGCCAGCCCATTAGAAGACCCAAGGTACATTGAAAATCAATGGCCTAGATGCGTCTCCATTCTCAGTCTCAGGGGACTCCCCCGTCTGTCTCTCAGCCACTGGTGCATGTGTAACTGAGCAGCCTCTCCAGCAGAGCCGGGAAGTCTGGATGAGTCATGAGCGTGCACACACTAACCCCAACTCTTAAATATGTTTGTCCTGCTGAGGTGCTCTCCAAAATCTGTTTACACCGCATGTCAACATATGACTCATCTGCTTTGTTTTGCCCTGGCTTCTGACCGTTTATTATGTTTACTGTGAAATTGTGAAAGAGGCGAGTTTAGGGGCGAGCTGTCTCTGTGAAAATCTGTTTTTCCTCATTCAAAAAGGTGAAAAAAGGGGGCGCCCCAGTGGATCACCTGGTAGAGCGCGCACGGCAGCGGTTTAATTTCAAGCCCCGTGCTGCATGTCATCCCCCCTCTCTCTCTCTCTCCTGCCTTTCCTGTCTTCTTTTACTATCACTATCGAAAAAAAAGCAGAAATGATAGAAAATAATCTTACAAAACAAGGCCAAAAAAGTCAGGAGAATGTCACTGATGTTCAGTTCATTTAGGTTAGCCCAAGACCAGCCTAAATTATGTAGGATTAATCATTTTGAGAAGCACTACATGGCTGTGAATTTTTAAATAGAAATATAGATTTTTGAGTGTTATTCCATATGGATACAAAGTGGAACTGACTGCCATCCATCATTGACTAGACACTGGGTCAAAGCATAAAAGATCAATCAATCGATCACTTCACATTGTCTGAAAAAAGTGATTTGATTTTGTGGAAGATTTGTTTATACACGCACGCGCGCGCACACACACACACACACACACACACACACACACACACACATAACACACCCCGTTGGGCACTCAAGGGGTCCATCCATCCACTCAGGGAACTTTAAAACCCTTTCTGTTGCTTATCTATAATGCAAGACGCAGCGATGACCTCTCCATCGACCCCCTGCACCCTCGACGCTGCTGTGTGGGATTGAGGGTGTGCAGCGCTGGTGACCCTATTTCTATTTCTGCAGCATTATGATATAATCAGGAAGGAAACACTCTTGTTGCCTTGTTTCACACTTCCAGGCTCTTATTTGAATAAATGGCTTGTAAGTGCATCACTCAGTGGTACACCGTGCTTTAGGGATTCACTGATCCCACACTGAGCTGTCTGAACCGGGACCAGGTTAACGTCGGCCTACAACACTGGGTCAGATATTGGAAAAAAATGAGCATAATCCAGTTTTTTCTAATCTATAAAACCTAATCCATCTGATCCAGTATAATACAACTGTAATATGATACTGTGTAGTTCAAATATTCAAATATGATGCAAAAATGGTATTGTTTGTCACTTAGATATGTGTGATCCCAGTCAGAGTGGGCAAGTAATGAGTGCATAAGACTTTTTATTAACCAGGGTGTCTAAATGTTACGCCTTGAAGGTCTTAAAGTTTGATTTATTAGGTTCGAATTACAACATAAACATTTTTATCTAACTTCAAAGTGAGCCACATTTCAGCGTTTCAGATGCAACAAAACTCTAAGCCGTGTGTGGAGCAATATAGCAGATGTTTTGACCCAAAATATAGGATCATAATGTGAATATAAAGGCAATGCAGCTTGTGATGTATCCCAGTTATCACAATTGGGTTTCTCATAGTCAGGATGTGGGTTTGTCCCAGAATGTGTTGCTCACATGCACCAAATATTTGATAAAAATACTCCTCAACAATGTTTTTTAATATAATGTGCACTTACGCATAAACTGATGGCACTGATTATGACACAGGTGCATTCATTATTACTGGCACATGACAGTGCTTTGGCTTTTCAAAATACTCGGCTGCAGAGCTAAGCGGATACACAGAAGTGCTGAGGGTGTAGATTTTGAAAAGCTAATGTGTTGTCCCATGGTTGGAATAATGGCTGCATCTGTTTAGTGTTAACAGGTGACTGTGGCCTACAGCATTACTTATGAAGTGACAGAGAGCACAAGTGATTAAAGGCGGTTTTCGAGAATCTGCACACTTTGCACATAACATAATAATCGTATACGGGCTGCAACTTTATCTTTGGATTCCAGGCTCTTGAGTCGATTTTGGTCTTTTGGTTGAGTTCTTTTAGTTTAGTTAGTCCTTGTTTCTGTTGGCTGCACCATCTGGACAAGACGTTTCCCGCTACCGGACAAGATGTTTGGGTCAGAGGTTCAGACCCTCTTTTGGTGTGAGCCTATCCGGGCTGTGCAGTGGAACATATGGCTGCGCTGTAGTTGACAGTATATAAAAAAACACATCCGGAGATGGGAGGTCTAATGCTAAGGGGTGATGCCCAGATGCCAGTTTGTGCCCTCTGTCATTAATCTCAGGGAATCCTGCAGGGCCGCTGCTGATTTCAGGCAAAGCTGCGCTCACTGGCAGCACCCTCCCTCTGAGCCGCTGAGTTGGTAGAAATATGCCAGAATTTAATGAGGAGTTTCTCATACTCGCTGGTAGCCTGTTACTAGGATTCACTGAACACCAGACTAAATGAAAAACTCATAAAAGACTTTCGTCAAACGAGAGTAACTTAATTAGCCGGCGCTGGATTGAAATTTTAATCTAGTTGATGGACCTGTGTTACGGGAGGAGTACGCACCGGGGAGCAGCGTCTTGAGTTTAATGGTTCCTATTTAAAGAAGAACACCATATGCTGAAAGTTTCACGTCCGGTTTATGAAAGGAGGTGGGTGTAAGTGAGCCATTTAGCACATGAACAGAAAATGCGAGCCGCGAGACAAAATCTGAAGCCATTGTTGCACTGTGGCGGGATCAAGCCCATTCGCCTTTTTGATGCGATTTTGGCAGAAATGGCATCCCATGTTGCTCCAAGAGGACTGTTCAGGCTGTTTTGGTGTCTGCTGTGAGAGAAGAAAAACACCTAAATGTGCATGACAAAAAGCACCGCGCGCTCCAGTCAGATGAAGACGTCTTGCGTGTACACTTCATTTGTCAGAAGGCCTATTCAGAGAAATCAGATTACACTCAGCTGAGAGAACATTTGACAACATTAAGCCCACCGTAAAATTGAATGCAACTAAATGGAGTTAAACATATACTCGCTTAAGAATAATTAGGCGATTTCGTCAGTACCTTACATGAAGCATTGCCTTTAAGGCGCTATATTGAATTGCTATATATGATGTATTGTTTCTTTATGTGTAATCTCAGTGTCCTTGAAAACAAGGGCTCTCAGTGTCCCCGAGAACTAAATAAAGGCTGAATGAATTAATAAATAATCACATGGTGAGCAAATTATGAGCCCTTTATTATTATTATTATTATAATCACAGCAGATATACTGTAATGAAACATAATACAAAAGGTAGTGTACAATATGGATGAAGGTTTTATGGGATGAGTCATTTTTCGGGTGCAGGTATAATATGAAAACAGAGCTTATATCCCTATGTTATGCTTATATAATAACTTTTTTGGCTTCTTTCTTTTCCAGCAGAGAACAGAAATTAAATACCAAGCATCAGGTCACAGACACACAATTTATATTGTGCCGCTATGTGGTTTTCTTATTAACACATTCAAGATTTTATTTTCATTGAGATATTGCAAACATATTGTTAACGACAGTTTTACCTCTGAGGCATAAACAATATCAAGACAGCCATACACCAGCTAAGATATAATCTATGTTTACTCTTTATACCCTGCAGCTTTTGATAATTAATTGGCACATTTTCAAATGTAGATTTTCCATACAACTAATCCCCAAGCAGCTGTTTATTTCTTTGTGGCTGGAATGTAAATTAACTGTTCCGTCGCTGTAAGAAAGCCTCTCATATTACCTGATCTTTATATTTTAATGGAGGACTCATTTTAATTATATAGTATAAAATGGGAGTAGCGAGCAAAAAAAAAAAAGAAGATATCAGACATGACACATCTCATGTTAGAGGGAAGCAGAGCGCTGACATTTGAATTAATTCTGGACAGAGAGAGAGTGCGAGAGTCAGATCGAGGAGGATGGCATCTGCTCCGCGGGGCGTCTCAAAGTGTGTGCATGCATGTGCGCTGTGTGATTAGCCATGCTGAGAGGGAGTGTGTGTCTTGTGCGCAGACCCCATTACTGTATGATAATCACTGTGGTGTCATCTGAGCGTCCAGGTTGCGGCCTGTGCCGCCTCCATTAGTATCACTTCAATTTTGTGCCCTCTTCCCTTGGCATGGGTTTGGCAAGAGAGTATCAGCAATATTAATCTGTGTGGATGGCATTAGGTTAATATGTTGAGGTGGTGGCAGAAAAATCAATAGATCAGTGATATTTGCATTTTACTGCAATTGCTCTTATGCATGTATCTCGGAAATATAGTCCTGGGTGGCAATTTGAAAAAAGTCACACTTAGGGGTGCATGACTGTGAGAAAGAAGCTGTTTAATATTAATGAACATTACTGTGTTGTGAAGGAAGCCAAAATGTCAGAGGGGATGATTAATAATGATATTGTGTGCAAACAACACGTGGTTGGTGTATTTCTTTTAAAGCGTGACGGCAGCTCCAGTTTCAGTTCCGCTTCACCCACCGTGCAAGTTTTGAAAAATGCAACGCGCTGGGCATGGAGAGAAGGAGCGGGAGCAGGAGGGGCAGTCAATTCAGGCTGATTACGCCGAGCCGAGCTATAGTAAAACATTGCGAAAAAAATTCAATTCAAATTGTCAGTTCACCATACTCACTTAAATGTGGAGGTAATGGCTGAAGTTATTGACTTCTGTCTCAAAGCCCCAATCCATAATCGATTGTGCTCACGGAGCGCAGCGATTGTGCAGAGTACTGCAACAACACAAGGGAGAGTTTGTTCACATCTGCAGGTTCATAAACTGCAGGACATTGTGCTGTCAGGATCGGGACAGCACAGCCTCGGGACGGGGCAGGGGGGCACAAAATGCAATCAGTGTAATCATCAAGCTGCGGTGTTACTGTAATCTCTGCCTCCTGCGGTTCACAAACCTTGATGCAACAGGAAAAGAAAGGGCAAAGAAAGTCTAATAAACTGCCCGGTTAAAGTTAAAAAAAAAAAAAAAAAACACTGGGTGAGCGAAGCACTAAGGTTTTGTTTGCTGTAAACAGACTGCACTGCCCTCTATCTCTCTCTGTCTTTCTCTCCTCGCTTTTCCTTGGTTTCATTTGCCATAGTAGCTTGTCTGGGATGAAATTCTGTAATTATGAACCTGAAATAATCAGGATTGTTACTGAGTCAGAGGAAAATGGGGGCAGGTTTGGGAGTGAATCACTTTCAGGCAAGATGGGAAGACAGTTTCAGTCCTGTTTACCCTCCAACCACAACTTCATGCTTTGAATTAACTTCATCAGAAAAGATGGCAGCTTTCCGTCACTCTTGAATTGATTTGAGGTGTTCAGGTCCGTCCACTCGTCTAAAACCTCCCCAGTGTGGACTGGAGGTGGAACTTTATCCTGTATTACTTGGTTTGCAGCTTTTTTTGTAATCCCATCCTGGAGCACTCCATGATTACAAAGTCACCCTCTGCTCCTTCTTGTTGATGTTTAACTGCGATTGGCAAATAATGAACACACACACACACACACACCTCCTCCCTTCCCTCGGAGATGATCCTGGGACGGACAGAGGGGCACGGGGGGCCTTGTTGGGGCTTTGCACAACACGTCCGCATGAGTTAACGCCTCAACAAATGTGTTTCTGATCGTCTGTTTCCACTAAATTGTCTGTTTTCACTAAACACATCACTGTAAAAGAATCTCCATCTTAACATATATTACGTTTTAAAATCTTAAAATGGGATGAGGCAATCCCATCTGTTTCCAATGTAGTTTCACTTGTTTCAGGATTTTTTTTTTTTTTTTTTTCCTGGAGCAAGTATAAATATGTTGAAACAAGGCAGATCAGCCCAAATAGGATCAAGAAAATGACAACTCAAGACAATTCTGGAAACAAGTGGGATTAACCTGTATGTCTTGGGGAAAAACAGGATTTTAACACAAATTATCAGAGTAAATGACTTGATCAGATTGTGATTTTTTTTTTTTGCAGAGAAGACACTGCAGACAACAGTGAGTGGGAGCTCAGTGATGAGTTTTACAGGTTGAGACAAAGAGAAAAAGGGCGATGTCTCCAGAACTAATGAAACCACCAACGAGATTTACCTTTACTGTATATTAATGCAGAACAGACAGTATACCTCTCCTCATTTCTTAATTAAGAAACCTGCCTAAGGGTGCTCATTAAAAAGATAGTTCATCCAGAAATTCTGGTTCATAAAAAGGTTTCTACCCCTCTAAGCTGAATTTGCAGTATAGTCTGGAATATATTTACATAGTCAAACAATGTTACAGATGTGGGAAGTGTAATATTCTCTCACTGCATGTCCTGATTACTCTGCTCTGTGATCAGGACGCCTCTGGTCTCTTCTCACTCCTGCTTCTTAGCTGTTTGTAGGCTAAAAACAGGCCTGAGGCAGCATCGCTTAAGGAATCATGTGACACAGGAACAGGAAATACAAGCCTGGCCACAACACTAATACCAAAAAACGCCTCGGCATCCAGTGAGGTGGCCTGCAAGTCAAGTTGCAAGCACAAATGGGCAAAATAAGGCCCGGGGGCCGGATCTGGCCCGCAAGACAATTTGATCCAGCCCATGGACATAAATCATAATTTATAGCTGAATCCAACCCCCTTGCTGATTTAATGTTTGTATAGGAAAACAATTTCTTTGCTTTATTTCACAAAGGCACTGGGCTAGAAATACTATTAGACTTGAATAAACAGAGAGCGAGGACAACTGCACTGTTTCCTCTGAGATGCAGCATTAAACACTGCTGATGAGTTCTGAACATATGAAATAGCAATAATTAATCAACTGATGAAAAGGAATTTGAAAAGGAAAAGTGTAGTGATATAAGTGTTTTTGTTTTGACAGAAAATGCTTTGGTATAGAAACATGATTACAATAAATTGAACCCTTGGAGTGTCGCCCCTCCCCTGGTCTTCAGCTCTCCATCTGGCTCTTGAACCAAACGCGTTGCCCACCCCTGATTTAAAGGGATGGCAAACTCAGTTAAAAACTGGGACTTTTCTTATTTAGCATTATTCTTGACTACTGTCTTCATCAGCCACCAAGATTTGAGAGTTCCTACAGACAATAGCTGTGATAAAATGGAGTTTAGGGGCTGTATTTTGCTCAGTGATACCTTCCAGCAGGGCTGGGTGGTTTAGTTCCCCTCGGAGGGTAACAGTATTGTCTGGGCCGTGGTAAAACCAACCAGCTGTCCAGCAAAGTGAAACTATCCCACTTGTAGGAACTAACTAATAAAAACACACGTTGCAAGCTTGTAGACATAGATGAGATTACAACACTATAAGGACAGATTGGTAAAATAATCCTGGGTAAAACAGTGGCGTGATCATCATGGTGCCGTGCTGACGAGCTACGATATTAGTTTAGCAGAGGATACCTGCCGTTGAAGGGTTAATCAAACGGGTGGGAGGAATTAAGACTGAGGTCGTGCTCTGATTGGATCGTTCCGCTCCTGTGTGTGAGCTTATAATCCCTCACCAGCAAAACTGATCATTTGACTCAGGAGAAATCAACCAATAGGCCTCTCTCTCCTTGGAAAGCGCTTCCCAGTTTCTAGATTTTTTTCCACATCCAGTGATGACAATAAGAACAGTTTTCATGAATGAAATACATATTTGAGTTGACCATCCCTTTTGAAAAAATTGCAAAGTTCCACTAAAAACGTCAGCATGAAGTAAACATCACATGACTGTCCGTCCTCCTCCTCCTCCTCCCATGCAACAAACACAGCACAGCCAGCAGCTGTCGGCACGGCAACCGTTAAAACCAGCAGTAAATTGGATTACATAAGAAAACAAGGGGGCACGGACCACACATGCTGCCAGCGTGTTGTTCCCAGCCAGCAGACAGGTGAACCAAACAAGAAACACAGCAGCAGAAGCGGCTCTTGTTAGCATCGGACATCAAGCGCACGACAAGCCCATGTGGAGCCACAGCGCGGCACGGCTGTTTCCCAGGATGCTGTGCGGCGCTGTGTGCACACCGCCCACACATCTGACAGCCACACCGCTTGACATTTCAGCGGCCCCGCGAAACCAGGAACTCAAGTAACCTGTGCTCAGTGCTGACGTGAGATAGTGCGTCCAGAAACAAAAATATAGAAATAACTGTTCAAATCATTTGTTTCATCCTTTATTAATATTATCATTATTATTATTATTATTATTATTATTATTATTTATTTTATTTTTTTTTTTTTATTGAAGATGATCAGTATACTATTTTTTTTGTCCCATTTAAGTTTCCATTTGTCTTCAAAACTTTTGGTCTTCCTGCCAGTTAGAATACACAACAATTTCCACCAAAATGTGGTTTATTTATACACTAGACAGGACTTGGTTGTCATATAACACTGAACATCACCACTACGATGCATTTGCAGCTTTTTATTTTTTGCTTTTGCAGTTTCCTTCAGCTGTTTTTTCTTGGTCTTTAATTCCTTCTAGTTATTAAAAAAAAGTTTCAAAACAGACATCCACACTGAAAAAAAGGTTATTTTACTGCTTTATGTACTTTGTGAGCCTCTGTGCTTTAAGACCCTAAAGGATAATACTGTTGATAATGTTTATTTTTTATTTTTGTGCAGATTGTTTCGGCTGGCCCTCTCCTTTACGTTGCTCCTGGTCACGCCTGCGCTCAGTCAGACTTGTTTTCTCACCTTCATAAATTTCTATTTGCAGCAGTTCATTTTCCTATATTATGAAAAACAACTTCCACAGACTTGGAAAAACGCCCCAGGCCCGATAATCCATTGCAATAAACATGACGGCTTAATTTGGTTTTGTCTGAGTTTCTGTTTTATTGTTGTTCCGCTGCGCCCAAATCGAGTGCTTTCACATCAACGCCGCCCTCTTACTGTTAATCACCTGACACCTGCAGGAGGAAATGATCAAAGCAATCCCTCAAAAATTCATCACCTTACAAACTTTCTTGTCATATCTATTCCTTCTTATTCGGGCTGTTTTATTAGCTGGGTCAGTAAAGTTTGTGATAACTCTAAATGACACCAATTTTCATTTAATTTCTAATTTCTGTTACTTTAAGATAGTTAACAGCTGCAGTATTTTAGTGACTGATGCTGGTGCACATTTTTCTTGAGGTTTTTTTTTTTTTTCTTCTTCTTTTAGCAGAAGCTTTTAGACAGAGACAGATGGGCTGACGTTTCTTTGTGCTGTGCCAGAACAGCAGGCAATTCCTCCCAAGGGCCATCATGCTACAGGTCTCAGAGAGGGTCAAAAAGATCAATAAACATTAGCCGCTGCTGCAGTTTTGGACATGAAATGGTTCACGTCATGGAGCCTTGAGAATAGAGTTCAGTGTGTGTGTGTGTGCGTGTGTGTGTGTGTGTGTGTTTACTGGGAAAGAGGAAGTAAGCACTGTCATTACCCAAGTTTATGCAAATACCGCTTTTACGAGGACTAGTGCAACTGAATTCCTATGGCATGTTGATTTCCTTCACTATAATATCGTAATAATCATCAACTGCAAGTGAAGTTGAAAAGTCCTTGGATCCTTGAAACCAAATCAAACCAAGTGTGATCTTCAAACCCTTATTTCTGACTCTTAGGTCTTCTTAATAAACAGAACATGAAAAAGACCTCCTGTGTGTTGTTGGGGTAATAACACACATCAAAAGCCTTTGACGTTTTAATTTAATTAGACTTTTATTCAACACCAGCTGCTATCTGTCTTAGTTTTATTGGTTTTCTTTGGTAGCGTTTGTCGGCCAATTTGCCAGCCATTTTGTCGGCGGTTGTGTTGTGTCGTGGCTTTTATGGGGAGCAGTCCCCCCCCCTCCTCCCTCCATTATTTCTGCTTCAAATAAAAAAATCAGTCGCAGAAAGCTGTGTTAAATCCTTTTTAAAATTACATTAAGGCATAATGGAGTCTCATCAAGTTATTATTCAGCATTCTGCCATGCTTATTTTTGCTCCTCGCCTTGGGAGAAGTTTGGGTGGAACTTTCTTTAATTGGCTCTATCTGAGCCTTTTATGCAGAGCACACCAAGGAAAGGACAAGTGATGGCAAACGTGGCGACAGACTCACGCTTTATCCTCCATTGTCACCTGCATCGATGTTGTTTTTCTGCATTTTTTCCCCCTCTACAAAATGTTCACAGAAAAAGCTTGAATTGTAATATCTAAGACACCCGAAGCAAAAATACCTGTCTGGCTTCAACATGACTCATGGAAGTGATATGGTTTTAATTCATCAACAATTAATTAAGTAATGTTTTTGTATGGTTATTATTAGTATTATTGTTGTAGTTGTAGTAGTAGTAGTAGTAGTGTGATTTTTGATAGCTGGCATATGTCTCTGTTGGTTGTCAAAGTCTTCATTTGCAGCCAATTAGAGGCTCTGTGGTGGGAAGCTATAATAATACACGGTGCCAGCTGGTATTAAGTGTATTACATTTTAAGAGGCAGATAAAAGTGTTCTGATATGGCTATTAAAAAATTACATTTTATTTGGGTTGGTCTTGTTATGTGCAATATTTTTATTTGTGTGGGCAGATACATCATTTGTTATTTTGCAACAGTCGGCACCAGCACTAATGATCGCAGCTGACCAAAAGACATTACTCTGCATAGCTGTAGCCTATATAGGCCTGGCTTACTTACAGAACTGCTAACTAAGCAGCTCTGCAAATGATGACTTCTTTTACGGCGTCCCATGCTGTTGCCCAGATTGGGTCCCTGCAATATTTCATAAATAGACTTTGTGTGGCATCAGGTAGATTGAGACTAATATCTCTGATTTCTCGCTTGTTTTCACCATGAATTTGTTTGACTTCACGCGATGTGTTTTCATTTGAAGTTGTACTGGGAATTGCACTGGCACCAAATTGATAAAGGTTTTTTTTTTTTTTTTTTTTTTTTTTTTTTTTTTTGCCAAGATGTTATAGCTACACTGTGCTGGTGAGATTCAGAAAGTGAACAGCGAGGGGACAGCTACTTCGCCTGAAATGCTCTCAGAAGATTTACTTTTCCCGTGTAGCTGATCACAGCTGCTGTGTGATGCAGAAGTCAGGCTGACACAGTGTGAAGCTGAGCTGCAGCTGGCTCTCTGGTGCCAGTGGGTGCCAGTGGGAAGCAGAGGAGACTGCGGGTGGTTTATGGGGGCTGTTGGGTAAACTTCAACTCTCCCCTACTTCTTTCATCTCACAGTGAATGAATTATCCTCATGATTACATATAGAAAGAAGATAAAAATAAGATGGAAAAAATGAAATCAAAGGGAAAGTGAGGGTTTGGTGTGTGTGTGTGTGTGTGTGTGTGATTTGAGTGTGTATGGGTCTGGGGTTGAGCACTGTCCCTCATGGGCTTACAAGGTTTTTTGTGAAAGTGTGTGCATGTGTGTGTTTGCGTGGATGTGTGTGCATATGCGTGAAGCCCAGGAGCAGGAATTAGTCAGAAAACAGGAGAAAGAAAGGTTGTGGCCTTTAGTTTTCCTATTTTTGGCCACAGAAAGACACACACACGCACACACACACACACAGAGCAACATGAGGCCACATTTTGACAACACAACACAGTCAAATTAGGGTGAATTTGGCTGCTTGTTGGTGTCTGGGTCTTGCACACATATGTCGGCCTCCAGGTGTGTTGATGCACTGCAGTTAAAAACTCATGACTCACTACTTTAAGCATCTGCTTCAACGTTTTCTGCTCTAAAAGTTGGATTGTTTTGAAAGGAGCTCGCATGCTCGGTGATTAAAACACTCTGAGCCGTGTCTCCGTGTTTTCCGCGGATGTGTGTGTGACAGCGGCCGAGCGTCCGTCACGTCCGTGCGCATTCTCTCCTGAATAGATTTTTGTTAAGTTGCCAAAGCCTTGTGCATGGTGACAAAAGAATGCAGAATCGGAGACAATCGGGGAGATGGAGGAGGAATGCTGTCCCCTCTGGGTAGGAATGTGTCCCCTAGGCCAAGTCACAATGCTCAATTCAGACGGGGCCCCCCTGCAAAAAACATGCCATTCTGAAATACCAGGTGACGCTTTGTGCGAGCCATTCATTATATCACTGTCACATGTCTGTCTGTTCACTTACTCCACACTGTCAGACTATAGAGCATGGCCTGTGGACGAGACCCACTCCGTTGATCTCAGCAGCAATGACTCACACCCACTCATTGTCATCCACAGAGTAGGTTAGCGCATGCCAATTACATTTAATCATAGTTATTTTGGCCCAAGGTGCTCTATAATGAGTCATCTAGTGATAAAAAAAAAGGAAAACTCATGAGAAAAGTAACTCACGTAAAAATGTCCATCAAGAAACTTTGCTCATGTCTGTGTGTGTGTGTGTGTGTGTGTTGTTTTTGCCTGCAGGTTCGGCGTACTATGACAATGTGCGGCCGTTAGCCTATCCAGACTCGGACGCCGTGCTCATCTGCTTCGACATCAGCCGCCCGGAGACGCTGGACAGCGTGCTGAAAAAGGTCGGTGTCAGATCAATGAGTGTGAGTGTGACCCTGGTCAGTTTTACCCCTCTGTTCTTACAGAGCGCGGCCTGCTTTACAGCTTTAACGCCAAGTAAAACATAATCAAACACAACTTTTTTGCAGAGGATTGACCCAATACTAAGATAAAACATCTTTGAGATTACATCATAGTTTGCTAGTATCTAGTTCATACAGTTAAATATTAAATCTTAGGAACACTAATAAATGCTAAAATAAAATGAAAGTGATGGAACGTGGTTGCGGTTTGACAGCTATGTGAACTGTAGATTTCTTTGCAAAATTGAACCATCATACCACGGCGTTTACTGTTGCTAAGTGTTATGTCCTTGAATCTTGATGCAGAGAAAAAATAAACAAGAGAGATGTGTGCTGTGTTTTACAGTTAAGTGTCCAAAAAACTCATAATATGGTCACATGACGAATGTGTGCTGTTGCTGGCAATGCAAAAGGATTCATGGCTAGCGGAGGAAGGGAAGATTGTTTATATCATATGTATGTGTGCATTTTTTTTTTTTAATTACTGATTAAAAATAAGCTGATCCATGATGCGATCCCAACCATGTTGCGATTTTGTGTCGTTGCTACAAGGTCTCTCTTGAAAAAGAAATTTTTAATCTCAGTGGAACGTCGTGGTGAAATAAAGGTAGGACTAAAAATAGTAACGAGTTTTGTGATTTGTTGAACCCCTTACTAAAGGACTAGTGTGCCCTTCAGTGGGTCTCAGTGCCAGAATTGTCGGGAACTAGTGGTATCCATCATTCGCTTGCAAGAAAGACGTGTTTGAGTGCTGAGCGGCAAATTTGTGGCAGCGTTCAGCGGGGGCTCCTTTCAACGCGGACACATTCCTGTTGTCAGCTCCATCGCTCAGTGATGACATCATCAAAGCAAGACAAAGGCCCTCGTCTCAAAGCTCTCGCATATCTTCTGGGGGTCCACTTGAGGGGTCAACTTGAACTTTGACCTCACGAGACGCCCTGATTCTTATCGATGAGCATACCAAGCTCACAATGGAGGCGCGGGATGCCAGAGTGACGTGGGCGGTCACTCGGCTCGATGCTTTGAAGCAGAACAAAAGGAGCTTACACCTTTAACATTCAGATATAGTCCAGTCATTTTATGACTCAAGGTCAAACAAATTGCAAAGGAAACAAACTCAATTGATTTTGTATCCTCGACATGTCCTGAGTGAGGGGAAAAAAGCCCTGAAGAATCCCACTGGGGGAAAGTTTAAAAAAAGACCAAAATATAGCCCATTCAAACGCCTATTAACTTTTTTTCTCATGTGAATAGGGTAAAAATTTTAACCTTTAGATATCACCATGAAAATTGCTGAGTTGATTACTTACCTTAAGGCAAATAAAAAATGTATTGCAAGTTTGTTGAAATTGTTTATTGACATGAGGAAATGGTGCATATTTGAATTATGTACAGACTAATTTGCATAAATGCTACAACAGATATAAACCTTGGGTATAGCCAGGTGAAAATCTCATAATCAATCCTGTTGACATATAACAGTCAAATACTAAACATTAAGGTCTGAATGGAACCCATTTAGGCTACCAATGAACATTAAGGAAGAAGGAACTTAAAACCAGTCTTTAGCAATTATCATTGCAGCATGTCATAACTGCTCCACAAAGGTGGTAGCAATCTTGAAAAATGGCTGCCATTTTGAAATTTCTAAGTGGTTACTTGTCAAGTGACCCATGGAGACAGCTCATCCCAATTTTCATGCTAGTATCATAAGAAGACCACTTTATATGCCCTCTCTGTAGTAAAGCTGTGGAGTTTATGCAAATTTATGCAAATTAGCTCATGTTACTAAACAATTTCAAAAAACTTGCAATACATTTTTTATTTGTCTTAAGGTAAGTAATCAACTCAGCAATTTTCATGGTGATACCTAAAGGTTAAAATTTTTACCCTATTCACATGAGAAAAAAAGTTAATAGCCGTTTGAATGGGCTGTATTTTGGTCTTTTTTGAAACTTTGCCCCAGTGGGATTCTTCGGGGCTTTTTTTCCCTCACGCAGGACATGTCGAGGATACAAAATCAATTGAGTTTGTTTCTGTTGCAATTTGTCTGACGTTGACCCCTGATTTGGCTTAAAATTACTGGACTAATACAAGTGTTTGGACGTTTAATATAAGTGCCTCAGTGGTGTATTGTCTTTGTTTCCATTTATCTTTTTTTTTTGGAAGTTATTTTCCATGTGCAAGCTTCCAACCTCAAATATTGCCCTTGAAACAGATAGCACTTACGTCTCCTCTTCGTACTGCAATTTCTGACAGCTGTCCGCCTAACACGCTCATGTATCCTCCTTTCGGAAAAAAACGGCTATTTTTCTCAACACTGCCTCTAAGCTAGAAAAATACCCCTTGACTCTGGATCGCTTTCCTTTTTCCTTTTGTATCCTTCACTCTCCTCAGTCTAATCTCTCCTCAATCACTGCTGTAAATCTCCCATGTTAGACCGGCTGCATCTCTCTTATGCAGCGTTCTCCCGACCAAACACGTTATCCCCCCTCTCTACCCGGCTCTCACCTCCTTCCTCCTCAGCTTTTTGTTGAGTAGTCAGCAACTTTTCCTCAACCCCAAACCTTCCTGCCATCACACCTTCATCTTCTAAACGTCATCCTGTCTGTGTATCTGATTATATGGAGGTATCGGGTTCCTTCTTAATGAAACTGAGAGGATTATGAGAGTCGTGATGTGGCAATCAGTGCACCCTCGAGGCTGCCGAGGAGCCCCGACTTGTACACGCTGGATCTCTGACTGTCACTCACATGAAGGCAGCCAAAGGCCAAAAGCTGCACAGTAACTACTAACACTCTTGTTTTAGGATGATAGGGTGGAATTATAATCTCATGTTTGGCCAGCCGGCGTTGCTGCACACATTTTCCACACAAGCTTACAATCCCAACTTTGTTCTGACATGGGTGTTTGCACTTGGTAATAACTTTAAGCCTAAACTATAATTCACATCTGAAGCATGCATGTGTATGGTGTTAAAATAATTAAAGGGGCTCCTTAAAAGGAAAATGCCACCCTAAACACATTAACAATGGGATTGGTTTATATTGCTTTTCTGCTGCTGTTTGTGTTTGAGAGTGTCATCATTCACTTTTTCCATTGGTAAACTCACCAAGAGCACATAGAGAGCAGCTGCAGCTTCAACGGAGCTTAATGGAAACAAAGTGTGCTCTCCCTCGTCTGTGCTGGGCTACTTCTTGTTTGTGTGTTTGCTGATTTATTTTTAGGGGTTGACATTGAATCCTGGTAGCTTCTGCTTTGTTTTGACGTCTGAAATCTTTCTTTGCCCCCTGTTGAACAGCATTGTAACTCACTTTCGATTAGTTAGTGGGAAGGAGCAACAAAAACACGATATCAAACCATAAAACGGTACCAGAAATTCATTGTGAATTTCCGGTCGGAGGTTTTAATTTGTGTTAATGTGCTTTAGGTTAGGATTCGCAATAGAGTGTAGATGATGAAACTGTTACCACTGCAAATCTGTGTCAGTGAAGTCAAGGAAAACACTAAGACGAGGCTCTCAGCTCTGACAGTTCACATCCTGCTCTTTCTCTAGGACAAAAGTCTAACCGATTCTTACATTAACACGAACTATAAGTCGCCCGTCTCATGGGTCCTTTGTGACTCATCTAAATTGCTGCTATTCACCAGTTGTGTGGCAGAGAGGCCTACTGAAGTCAGCAGCACGCAGTGTTGAACACCACAGCATGCTGGAGCCCGTAACAACAGTGACACAGGCATCTGGGAGAAAGGATCTCTTTGTAATGGAGAACAAATGGAGAAACAGTGCTCAAAGTGGTCGCCTGTGCCATGGTGTGAAGAGATAATGAAAGAAATCTCAGAGAGAACGAGACGGAGCGCGAGAGAGGGAGAGGACTCTTCATAGTTCAAGTCATGTCTGTGGTCCCTAACGAGCACTGTCTTGTCTTCTCCCAGCGTGCACGGTGGCATTTGTTGAGAGCTCATCTTATAGCAAACATATTAAATGGTGATAATCATCCTGGTGCGTCGCTCCATGCAGGCCTTCGTTTGTGTCTCAAAACGTGGCGCGGACTCACAGGTGTGTTGTGCAAACAAAGCAGGAGGTTCTTCAAGTAGATTTCCAGATAAACGCAGGATTCATGTCAAGTTCATAAATTCATAAGTCATTTGCTGTGGGTCTTGCACTTAAGATGTCAAGGTTTTAACATTCTTGTTGTTTCATAACAAATTTACTAAGACATTTTCATATCAATATTTTGAAATTGTCATGTCGCTTATCTTCAGCCTCAAGGTTTAGTATAATAAAAACATGAATCATGTAAAACTTTGACTCCAGGTACCAAAGCAAAACCAATTCAAAATGTCAGTGACAAGGATTTCCCACAAAGGCAACAATTCCATGAGCGCAGGATCAGTATTTTCTTTGAACGAGATTGACAGGGGACTAAGTTAACAGTGCCGGGGTGCAAGTGCAATCAGTCACTGTCACGGTGTAAAACCGAGTAATTGCAGATCCTCTTGAGGAATTCACGATCATTATTGGACTACTCCTAGCCACTTTTAAATGGAAAATGTGTGTTTTTTCATGTGAGATCATAGACACACAAAACCGTTTTATTCCTGTTGAAATAATGGCTGTTTTATTTGAGTGAGTTATATAGTGAATGATCTAAGTAATCGCCATTTTACGCTGATTGCATTTTAACAGAACCCACTCTGTCTTGTTAGTTAAAGATCTCTGATCAGCACTCCTTATTGGAGAGGCTTGATAAATGTAGGCTCTAACCCATGTTATTCTCATCTGTTTTGTCCATATTTGCTGTGTTTGGGTCCTGTGTAACGATGTGCGGTTCTCCATTGATCCACAGTGGCAAGGAGAGACCCAGGAGTTCTGCCCCAACGCCAAAGTGGTGCTGGTGGGCTGCAAGCTGGACATGAGGACAGACCTCAACGTACTGAGGGAGCTTTCCAAACTACGACTCATTCCCGTCACCCATGAACAGGTGAGGAGGGACACTTTAAAGGACAATACCGCTCAATTTTCTGTGTGTTTGCAGTCATTATTGGTGAACATTATTATTTTTTTTTTTTTCCAGCAAGAGAGAGACAGCATTACCAAGTCAGTGATGCAGATTCGCATTATAAAGGCTTGCATTACTCAGTCTGCAGTTGCACCATCACGAATATGTAAAGGTCCCTGTCTGAAACTGTAATATTCACATCCATCATAGCACCTATAGGCAACTATAGAGTTAATGAAATTTAGAAGTTGCAAAGTCATTCTCACTTACGAATAGTAACATCAGTGGGATAGTAATGAAGATGTGATTTTTAAAGAATACCTGTGCCATTGACAGTTAAAGCCCATTTCCCTCTAACTGGCTCTGGATTACATTGATTACATTTGCCCCAGTCATTTCATAATGTATGACAGATTATTTAATATTTATTCGTTTTGTCAGTGAGGGATAATTTACATGAGATGTTGATTTCTTCCTGTAGTTGCCAAGTGAAAATATATCATACACATTAATGCTACATGTGCACAGATATAGACTCAGTGAAAAAATTAAAAACAAACAAACAAACCAACAAACAAACTCCAAAACAGAAACCAAATTAAGGCTTCATGTTTATGCTGCTGGATCATCTCGTTTGGCAGCTATTCATGTCACTGGAATTTGTTTTACAAGTTGTTCAAGAATAAATTAAAGCAAGTGGATACTTCCGTACGTGGGAAAATAGCCCAGATATCTTTAACTGTTCAGTTGTGAAGAAACTGGAAACATGAACAATGCAAAAGAAAGTGCAAACTTTAAAAAAGCTCTAATTATCTTAAGGTGCAACATTTAGTATTTTAATGTCAAATGAATCATTACCACATTAATTTTCAGACATTAGCATAATTACTGCGGACAAAAAAGACCATTTGTTACGACTGTTATTTAATGTCTCGGGGAACACAGGGAGTAACATAGCAAGTTTACCCAAAACCTTTGCAAAAATGGAGTCAAAACAGCAAGAAAAGGCTGCTGAGTGAAACAGTGAATAATATATATTCACACAAAACGATTAACAGAGATAAACCAACTGTAATTGCAGAAATGAAAGCAAATAAGGAGTAAGATAGAGGCTACTATAAAGGTATCATAATTAAAAGAACAATAAAAATAAAAATGCTACACACTGCATCTTTAAAAAATCAAAACAATGGGGCTCTTAACAGTATCTTTCAATGTGTAAAATACTGAAAAATGTGTATTCAGTTAATTTGACATTATGTGGAACATCAGTGACGATAGCTATTAAGCGCTCACGTCTGCGTAATTTGCTGCAGAAGTGATTTGCGTTTGTCAGTAGTAACAATGATGTACGTCAAATTTAATTGTGGCCTCCTTGGCAAACGAGGCCCGTTATTTTGCTCCCTTCTGTGCATAAACAAAACTTTGGAAAATGAGCTCTGAAAGTGGCATTTGCTTCTGATCATAACTTCCCCAAATATGAAAACACAAGAAGCATAAAAGAGCTGGAACTGAGCGGAGAGGGAGACAAACAGTCAGGATGTGCGATAATACAACTGTTTTGTTTATGTCTTGGAGCAATGAACAGTGACGTGCATGAATTTTAATAGCCTATTTTCATGTTAATGTGAATTCCCCCATCATCGCGGCCT
Organism: Myripristis murdjan; assembly: GCF_902150065.1. Classification (NCBI taxonomy): domain Eukaryota; kingdom Metazoa; phylum Chordata; class Actinopteri; order Holocentriformes; family Holocentridae; genus Myripristis; species Myripristis murdjan. The sequence goes on from NC_043998.1 coordinate 8,040,015, forward strand.
TTTGTCAACAAATTAATACTTTTTCATACCTCTCAATAGGAAGAGGTAACACCCATGACTTTGTTGTTAGTAACAGCATCAAAATTGGACCATCGAGATCTCAGATTTGTCTCTGCATGAACAGGTTTGCCTCCCAGTCCACAGAACTCTGCGGTTACACCCAAATTTCCACAAAAATTCAACCTGGACTCCATTTCCTCCTCCTTTTCTATAACATTCCTGTCACTTCTGACCAAAATCCTGCCTCTTCTGTTTAGAGGTATCCATGTCTTTTCTGTAATGAGATATTTCATTTTGCCTATTTGTGTTGTACTGCTTTACATAGCGGCACAGACAGCCACAATCAGCGGGCAAAGAGTAAACAAGGAAATAATACTTCTGTACGTCCTGTGGTTTGATTCCCATGGGTAGCATTTCATGTTAGTTTAGCATAAAGACTTGAAGTCTATGGGAGTCATTAGCCTAGCTCTGTCAAAGTAAAAAAAATAAACCCTACAGCAACTCCAAAGCTGTCTTATTTACACAGTGTATCATGTGGATTTGAAGCACAGGTCTTGGAAAAAAGTGTTGTTTTAGGAGTTAATTGGTGATCTTTCTATACCTTCAGCAGTGCACGGATCACTGCGATAGACTGAAGGATCAATGTGTTCAGCCGTTACAGTTCCACAATCTGATGTCTCTTAAAACAACTCTCGTTTTTTAAAAAAATTCCAAGATGCGTATTTCAGTGGTATCGAACATCTTGTCTTAGTCTGGGTAGGTTGGAAAAGAGTATTTCACTGAAAAACATTGGAATATCCCTTTAAGTAATGACCCAGGTTGAATAAAAGCTTTAAGAGAAAGTGTAATAATTTACGTTCACATATTTTTACTGGTAAAATGATGAAAAAAAAAAAAGAAAACAACCCAATAACAACATGTTTTAGAGCATCCATTTGCGTTACAGGACTGAATGTGAGAGCTTGCAAAACAGATGCAATTCCACAGTGAAGCAGTTTGACCAGCTTTTGATCAGTGAGTTGATTGTTATGATAGAAACGACAGGGAAATGGGCAGCAGGTTGAAAATGTCTAAAGTTTTAAGAGTTGCATGAATTCAAAACCACAGGAAAAAAAAGTTGTGAGCTGTCTCCCATGAGCAACATTCAAAGGGCAGCCTTGCCTCTTAATGCAAATCAAATAGCTGTGATCTGAGACCGGTAAATTCCAGCGGCTCAGCCTGCTAATGTAATCCCCAGGGCAAGTGGACAGTCACAGCCAATGATGAACTCCTACTTCCTGCTGCTGTAATCTATTCAAGGTGAAAATAGAGACTGTTAAGTTATTGGAACATTTCCCTCAGTGCAAAAATAAAGCCTCCCCGGCTACACAGATCCTGCCTTTCATATTTTTCATAAAGGAGAAATAATATTGCTCTATCTGGCTGGTAGATGTTCCTCAATGCAGCATATCTCTCACACTGATGGCTGAACACCTATGCTGTCACAGGGTGTAGGTGTTTCATTGACAGTGAAGCGTCTGACGACACTCTCAAAAAAGGAAGAGCAAAATACGGCGAGATTCTCAGGAGAGATCAAGACACAGAGGGAGACTGAGTAAGAGAGGTGTTATTTAAGCCTCCCATCCTGTGCCTCTTTCTGTAAAAAAAAAAAAAAAAAAAAAAAAAAAAAAAAAAAGGCCCAAAGAGAGATTGGGCTAAAATCAATAGGAATTCTATCGAGGTTCCCTTGTCTTATTACAAGACAGACCCAAGTAGACAGCGTCAGTGTTGTCGGAGGAAAGGTAAGTAAAGCAAAATGAAAGCGCCTTGTTGAAGTTCAACTTAATTGAAGCCGGTGCTCACCGCTGCTGGGAATAAGCTCGGCTTTTACGCTCGAGTTTTACACTCGCACAGATAGGCCTTGAATATTTCATAGCCATGTGGAGGATCTCAGCTTTCTCTATGTCCTTGCTGCAACAGAGATCGTGCTTCCTTCATTGTAGAGTCTTCAGAAAGAAAATACCTGTGTGACCAGGCAGAGAGGTATCGCCTGGTCAACAAAACAAAGACGTTTCACCAAATGTCACATCTTATTATATGTAAGTGCTTTATGAGGACTGAAGATTTACACAGGATTCAAACACCGAGGTTCAACCTAAGGACATTCAAGGCTACAAAAAAACGTCATCTCCACCAAACAGCCTCTCTCTCTCTCTCTCTCTCTCTCTCCCATACACACACTTTCTTCATTTCTCTCAGACTGCTCTAGCAACTCTCAGCACTCTTCCTGAATGGCCTGATCACAAACCATAAACAAAAACAAATTGCAGCATTTGCAGCACAACAGCATTCGCGCTCAAAAATTTTGGAACCCCCCATTTTCAGCTTTGCCGAGCCTTCGCTGTTTATTTGTTCCCTCTGCGGACTGATTGATTCTCTCTCTCTTTTCTCCTCAGGGCACTAATTTGGCGAGGCAGATTGGAGCCGTGGCCTATGCTGAGTGCACCTCCAAGTATTCGGAGAACAGCGTCCGTGATGTATTCCACGTCACCACCTTGGCGTCTGTGTCCCGCGCGCATCGGCCTCAGCTCAAGCGCGCCGGCTCACGACGTGGCCTCAAGCGGGTCTCCCAGCAGCCGCCCCGGACTGAGATTCACGAGCACCCGCCCGCCATTAGAAAGGACCGCGCCAAAAGCTGCGTGCTCATGTAAGGACCAGAGCACAGCTACCCAAGAGCGTGGGCAGGTGGACATATCCCATACTACACATGAACTTAATTTATTTGGTTAATTCTTGTCAAACCTTTGCACTGCATAAAAGGACAATGTGATGAAAACAACAAAGAATGCTATACTGTGGAGTTCTCTGAGGAACCGTTTGTCCATCACTGACAAAGCTCTCATTGTTACTTTTCTTTGTGGGCCCGTTTTCATCAGGGGAAGCCATTGTAGTGGCGACGACTATTTTTCCTAAACCCATTTACTTGAGCAATGGACAAAAAGACCATGGACGCCAATGGGTTGGCTAGCAAATGAGATAGAATGACCGAAAACAACTGAAACTGAATGTGAGGAATGGAGACAGAGGCGGAAAAATAATTTGACATGCACCAGCTATATAAAAAAAAAAAAAAAAAGCTGGTCTTGACCATTATTATGTTGTTTCCTGTTCTGAAATGCTATTCTCTCTCTAAGTGTTTTAAGTAAACGAAGCACAGTAAGATGCACGCAATCTGTTCAGAGTTACTCATAAATGTCAGGGAATTAAATTGTTGTTCCACTTCATATAATGATTTCAAAAGAAAGATTCCTTGTCTGGATAGACAAAAGTTAATGGGCTGAGATGACACTAATTTTCTTAAACCACAAGTGCTTTTAAGATTTAGAATCGAATAATCACTCACCACATAATACTGCAGTGTTGTGAAATTAATCTCGTTCTGATATTCTTGATTGGGAAGTAAAGTCACAGAGGGAGTGACTGTCAAGATGTACATGTGATACTGAAATAAAAGAAACATGCTCTGCTACGTGGTGGAGAGTTTTTAATATATATAACTTATTCATTTGGCTGTGTTTGTCAATGAAAATGTCAATGTATTTAAAGGTAAAACTGCTTTCCTTGAAGAGGGACCTATCTTTGACTCATACTTTTGTCCTGGCAAGAAATTTTCTCATTGTATTTCAGTTCATTGGAGCAGAGTGTACAGTACAGTAGTTCCCAGCTCTGAACATTTTGTCTGAGGAAAATGCTTTTTCCCCTTTGAAAAAGCTCTCTGTTGGGGGAAGATACAACATTTCATTTGAGAAAGACTACCCAGTGTTTCCAAATTGAATCAACAGCACAATCACAGCTAAACACCAGGCGAGTCCAACGAAAAAAGATGGTAAATAGTGACTTTGCCAAGAAAACATGCAAAACCATTAATCAACACCTTGCACAAAGCAGTCCCTCGTGTATAACTTAAAATCCTGACACATAATAAAATGGTAAATGCCAGTCACAAGACAGAGAAGACAAAATGGAAGCAAAAACCAACACAAGCTGCAACATGTGACAGTACAACCCATGAAATCATGAGTGTCCATGATCAACGAGTGAGAAACAAGGTACTAAAATCTGTCCTTTTTTTTTTTAAAGCCAGTGCAATAATTAACACGATCAATTTGGAATTGCTAATTCAGGTGTTAAAGCAATGTGAACGTTATTCAGTTCTTCTTCAAGGTAACTGCAGCCAGCCTGCAGAAAAACAACTGTTTGGTTCAGTGACTGGTGATTCTCAGTTATGGGGCCTGACATGCACAATAGTACTGCTATGTAACGCTATGGCAAGGCATGGCGTCTACTTTGCACTGATGACTCCCTCTGCAAGTATGAGGCCATGGCCATGAGTGTGTGTGCCTACAGAGACCGTAAGTCCAAATGGAATTTTCCCTGCAGCTCTGAGTTGAAACCTACATGGTCTACAACTTTTAATTAAGGTGCAATCCAAAATATTATCACCCACCTTGGCATTCAGTATGGCATGAATTTGAAGTCTAATCTTGAAATTAAATGGTGATTAAAATACTGTTTTTATTTGCGGTTTGATTAACATTTTTTCATTAAACTTAATGCTGTAACTAAACTATTTCAAAATAAGTCTGTGCAGCTGCAAAATTGAAAGGCGGCATCCTGAACGGCAAATACTAATCAACAATTCTCCAACCTGGTTCAACTTTAGACTACTTCATGAGTGCAACAGAAAAGTTGTACGTGGCAGCAAGCAGGAAATGGTTGACTATTTTTTTTTTTCACAATAAATGTAAATCTGTAACAGTAACAGAATTGTTTGTTCCAAGAAGTGAAGAAAGTGTCCTGTGCATAAGATAACAGACATAAAGAATACATTTGAAAAGGTTCATTTTTATGTGGCCTTCCTCTCTCTCACCAGAATAGTTGTATCAATGGCAACATCTTTGTAATTACCTTTTTAGAAAGTGTAATTAGGCTGTAGAAATTTCAAGCTGTGCTCGATGTCACCCCTGCAAAAGTGTTATATTCGTATAATTTAATAATGCAAAGCCAAGCTGAGACTGGCGGTGTATTCCATCTGTGTGAGTGACCTATCCTCCTTTACAGTTCAGAGGATCCAGTGAGTAACTACGTAGTGTCGGGTGTCTGTCCATGTGCAGCTAATATCAGTCATATTTTCTCTCTGGATGAGTCTAATATGACAAGGCACCGTGACTATGTTAGCTTTTTCAAATGTGCTTGGTTTGTGTTTGTGTTGTTGATCATGAGAGGTTTACAAAACCAGGCCACATTGTATTTGCCAGCCTAAAGCTAATTTTCACATACCATTGCAATCAAAAATAGCATTTTCACACTTACAGAAACAGTTTGAAACTATTCTTCGGCATCATATATTGTGTGAAAAGATTTCCCTGATGTTCAAAAATAAATACAGTGTCTTGAATCGAATCTGTACAGGCTTTTACCCTGACCTTTAACTGTAACTGTGGTCCCATTCGTTCCCCACCACCATGGATGAAGCCCCGCAGCAACTTGCTGGCTCTGTGAGCAACGGCAATGTGACATTTCACAGCATTGCTGCCATGTTGCCATGCAGAGAGTGTGAGGTCGCACCACATGCCTGGGGCAAGACCAGAGAGGACCTCCAGCCAAGGAGAGGACATCCACACAGAGGGAATACACTGCTACCTACAGAACTGTTTATGTATCACAAAGTTCACACTGCATATTATTTTCTATGCATTATGCTAGTGACTCTTAATATTATCTGGTCAGAATTATGGGTAGTATTTCGCACTTACTAATCTGGTATTATTCACAGTATAATTTATGATCCATGCACAATGCTGTCTTCTATATTGCCATGGCCATTATCATAGAATAAGCCTCATGGCTAACTGTGCTGTCAGTGTAATGGGGTTTAATTACATTTGACTTTCTGACTCACATCTCCAATACTGAGCACTATGGCTCTGCATACCCGCCGCAGCCCTTTGAGAGACGAGTCAAATCAAATAAGGGGAAAAATTTGCAGGCTACAGCCACAAAGCCCCTGGTACTGTGTCAGCCTTGGCTTTGTTTGAAGCATGATTGTTGATGCTGTGGAGAACATGAATGATGTCACTTTGCAGTCAAGTCAATTCAAGTCAAAATGTGTTATAGCCCACTAGCGCAAAGTATGTCTCAAAAACAAGACTGTACATATATAAATCAGTGATGAGCAACATTAGTAAAATATATAAAAGATGCATAAAGGTGAGATGAACTACATATAAATCATTATAAACAAAACATTTGAAACATTTTACATAACAATACACAATATGCACATAAAACAACTGTACATTCAAACCTGGATAAAAGTAAAAATTGTTTAACATACAGTAAATATACATAACCATGTGCACATAAAACTGAAATAAGCTGGATAATTGTAATTTTGTACTTAGGGCAGACTAAGTGAGGTTACAGCTGATTTAAATATTCCAATTTACTTTTGAATGAATCAACTGAGCTAGCCTCCCAAATTTGGATAGGAAGATGATTCCAAAGAAGAAGGGCTTGCTTAGAGAAAAAGACCTGCCACCTACTGATGTTTTATTTATTTTCAGAGCAGCCAGGAGACTGGCATTTTGTGATCAAGTTAAAAGAAGAATCTAGTAGACTCAGCTCTAGCATGTACTGGGAGCCAGTGTAATGAAATAACATCAGGGGTAATATGATCAAATTTTCTTGTCTAGCAGTAGCATTTTGTAAAAGTTATAATTTTCAAATAATAGATTTAGGTAAGCCAGAGAAAATGGTGTCACAATAGTCAAGCCTAGATGAGACAAATGCATGAGCAAGTGTTTCAGCATCAGCCATGGAAAGAATGGGATGAAACTTGGCAATATTTCATTAATGGAAATATGGAGTCTTTGTACTAACGTTGATATGTGTTCCAAAAGAAAGATTAGAATCAAATAGAGCACCAAGATTTCTAATACTAGAGCTTTGTGAAATTGTGGAACCAGCGAAGTTCAGAGGGAGAATTTGTATAATAATCTGCTTGGACCAAGAACTAGCATTTCAGCTTTCTCAGCATTTAAAAGGAGGAAGTTAAATAACATCCATTGATTTCTAACTTGCATTCTTCCAGGTTCACCTGCTGATGACAGGTGTCAGGCTTAACCGAGATGTAGAGCTGAGTATCATCTGCATGCGGTTGTCCTCTTAGCCTCCTTTGGCTAAAATGAGCAAAAACATGTTTAACACTTATCTTGCTCAGCTCGTCTTGTTGCTTCACCTGGTTTTCAACGACATTTAACTCAATGGAGTATCGGCACAACACCATTCTAAAAAATACAGAAAAAAAAAAAATACTAATTACAACAATATTACACGGTTTCAAATGATGAGCAATGAAACACCTGCTGTAATACATGCAAGGACTTTAAAAAGCCATCCCATTTAACTGAGACGGGTGTGTGAAGCAGGAATATGTATCTTAAAACATGAATTCAAAAATGATTAGGAAGGCAAGATGTGAGATGATATTACAGAAAAGATTATAAGAGCTTGATAAAAAGATTTTTCACCGTCAAAAACTGCAAAGCATCTCAGGTTTTATATTCTACTTCTATATAGATATGTTCAAATTTGTTGCAGTTAGGTTATGATGATAGAGGTGGCACATAGGCTGTGTAGATATTAGTCATTTTAACAGTAAGCAGGGAGAGGATATGACTGAGTTGATGCGGAAAAGAGAAATCTACAAGCAGCCAGAACGAAGAGCATGGCATGTATGGACCGCGACCTGAAGGTTCAGGGTTGTAGCTCTTCCAACAGCACTGTGCGCCATTGCCAGCTTCGTGAATGCGGTATAAATAGACATGGGCGGTCAGTGGAGCGAGTTCAGGAAGGGCGTGCCCTTTAAACAAAACTGGAAAAATCTGATATATAACTTATAGAAATTTCACACTTTCATGGCTCATTTTAAAATGGCTCGAGAGACACATAGCTCCGGAAAAGTGCTCTCTCTCTCTGTGATTATCATTAAAAAAAAAAAAAAAACCAGAATAATGTCAGATGAAATGTCTACATTATATTCTTCTCAGATTTTTTCTTAGAGCACTCCAACCTTTGCTTGTTTTGATTGTTACACTCTCTATATATCTAATGTCGTTTCTCGAGGTCACAGAGTCAAGATAGCAAACAAGAAAGAAAGAAAACATGTTACATATGACCTGCACAGGATCTCTTTGTATAGGGGAGGGTTAATGTCTTTCACATGTGTTTGGGACAACAAAAGTCACCAGATGTTGTTTACCTAAGGATATAAAATGAAGTGTCGCTGTCCTATCAGTGCCATTCTCATACCATCCCCACCAGCATGAGTCATACGACCTGAGCTTGTTGAGAAACGCCTGAAATGATCTACATGTGAGCCTAAATTTTACTCTGGCCACAACAGAATCGTCATCCCTCAATTCCACCATTACATTTATTTGGCACAGCAAATTTTGTAGTCCTTGACATTTTGCATGCCAACCCTTAATACGCTCTTCTGTCATGTAGATCACTTGAGCCTAATCATAAGACTCCATGAAAGAAAAGACAAAAGAGAAGATGATAGAAATAGAAATAGAAATGTTACATCAAAGGAGGGTGATGTCTCTATGTGAATTTGCCAGGGAGTCATGAGGAGGCCCTTATGGGAAAAAAAGAGTTCCATGTCAAATCACATGTGAGCGTATTATATTCTCATAAAATCATAATATTTACATTTGATAACTTGACACCATGCATCTGATCATAATGCCCTCCTATAAGACATTATGTGGTATCATGATACATGAGGTTTGTGAAACCATTACACATGTGGAACCACGCAAGCATGTGAAAATATAATGTTAAGATATTTTAATCATGTAATATTTTAGCATACGCAATTACAGAAAAACATGAAACATACCAAACAGGTAATAACTGTGATAATCAGGAGCAATACTAACCCTTACACTTTAAGGAGAAACAATGATAAACTCCACTCACATGATGAAAGAGCAATGCTCTTATGGTTCAAATCCAGTCTGTAATGTTGACCATATGCTTTCCTTTCAATTTTAGCTGTAGACAAACTATAATTTGAAACATTTATCCTGTTGTCAGGGTTGTTTGCATGGGCAGAATGTGCATAGCTTATGTTTTACATGAGATTTGCACGTGCTGTACATATACTGTACATTTGATCACATTTGATTTGTTCCATAAAGAGACATGCTTAAAATTTACAGTCACATGCACTGTTGAGCAAAACAGCAGTGTGAAAATATCCAGATTTATTGCTTCCTCCCCATTATTTTTGTATGTGCCATTATCTCCACACAAACAAACTTTGCAGGGGTCCATTTTTCATTTTAATCCCACTATAAAGCAGCACTGATCAGTGACCAACACGACCCAACCCTTATGCATCTTTAATGCATTTCCTGCTTACACAGTGTCAGTAGTCATAAAACCACACTCTAATGCTCTGAGGGTGGACGACGTCTGACAGCACTGATTTGTTATCACTTCATTTTATTCAAATCTTTGCCTTTACTGTCGGAGGGAAAGAGAATTCAACTGATCTAAGGCCAGCAACAAGCATCAACTATCCAATACAAGCTGCACAATGGCAGAGCAGGGTAATGGTTGCCGTGTCAGTGGGAGAGAACGAGTCATTAAAAATGCAGGACCCATTTAAACAGTATGTAAAATTGAGCAGATTAAAAATATATGTGGCCTGTGTCCACAAGGGCCAAGGCTTCTCCTTCTGTTCTCTCTGTACAACAATGAAGGCGACAAATTTGTGGATTCCGGGCCAGGGAAAGCACAGACTGTACAAACAACAAAATGCACAAATAATTTTGCATGCAAGCACGCACATGGCAAGCGCTCACACCCACACAAACACACAAAAGGGATGTTTGTGTAATTGGGTATTCACTAAGATGTGACCCTTGAAATTGTAACCAAGAGCACATCCTGGAGGTCTGCGCTGGTCAAAAATTGCTCTGTTTCCAGCAATGTAATTTCAGTTTCGTTTTTTTTTTTTTCTACAGGAAGAAATCATGGTACTGGTGCAGAGATGCACAAGGAAACCTCTAGACTAACTGGTTAGGTTTCTAGATATGGATATCCCAGTCCACCGCCTTACTTAAAGCATTTTGATGGAAGAGAGTTTGCTCTGCAGCCAAGGGGTTTGATCCAAATACTGCAAAAAAAAAAAAAAAAATACTCCAGGAGGCTGCAGTCTAGCGAACAGTAAGAATCACAGTAGCAAAGCGTGAGAGCAATCAGGGTCATCACAGACAAGTGCACTCATTATTCACAGCAGCTACACTACCAAGCGCTGATGTGTTTGTGCACGTCGTATGAACACAAAACCCAACATCCTCGCACAGACGGCACTTAAAATAGCTACACAGTGAACCAATATGTTAGCATGACACCGGGGATTTCTACATATTCTTGCAGCACTTGTAAGAACTTTTACTTCAGTTCGTTTCCTCATCTGAAGAGCTGAATTGAAACTGATAAACCGTACGGTGAGTCCAAGACATTTTCTACCTACTTTAGTTTCCACCCAGGTTATTTTCCATTGCAACATTATTTTTGCTCTTGTGGCAGATACTTTTAAAATAAGTTTGTTGGATTAGAAAAAATATACTGGAAAATGCCCCTAAATGCAGACAATTTTGTCATTTTCACAAAACAATGCAAATGCAAGTGACCATGCTCTACTAAACTGATCACAAAATCTTTTGCAATGGACATTTTAGTGGGCGGGTGCATTGGATATATGCTGCAATGTGGCTAATAACAGAAATATGAGCAGTAAGGATCACATGTGAATTTTGAACAGTGCTGAAATCGTCTACTCATCTATATTGCAGACGGAGTAAAAGCATCCACAGACTGTTTGTAAGCACTGATTTAGCTGTTATAGGAGGTGCAGAACAAACTCAGGGCAACATTGTTGATAAGATACTGTAAAAAACCAGGAGCAGTCACTGTGTTGATGCTGAATTTAGCTGGGGGGTAACTCACTGCCCTCAGGTGTTCCAGCTGAATGCCAATCTGCTTGTATGCACACACACACACACATGCACGCACGCACACACACACACACACACACACGCACACACAGTTGTGCAGTCTAACACACAAACAGCCATACCAAAATATTCCAGATGGCCAACCAGATTGTTCTGTACTAATTTCCCTTGTGAAACATTTCAAAAGAAAATATCATCCACAATGGGACACCCCTGCCTACCGTACGGCATTAAGACTCGAACAAATCCAGACATCTAACTATCAACCTACTTTTTAGACAAAGGCCTACTCATGCACGCAATAATCAATGTTTAAGTGGATCTAAGTCACATAAACATCTAGTGCTTTCTGTTGTTTCTGTTTTGTTTTTTTTACTGCTAATAAAAAAAAAAAAAAAAGATTTTTAAATTTAAATGCTATATGTAACAATAGAAAATCAAACTGTGTCACATAAAGGAGAAAGTAGAGACTTTGTTACATAACATGTCATGTGGACTATGTGTCTGAAATAAAATTCATTACAGAAGTCTTTCTATAAGGTAGATCACAATGTATTGTAACCCCGTCTGCCAATACAAGCATGCCATGTTAGAAACGAGTGAGCTACACTCCTTTGAGTCTATCAGCTGATGGGAGGGAGGCTACATGTTGGCACTCTGGCGCCTGGCATCGCACATCTGGCATTTAAAAGAAGAAGTGTTGACGTTACAGTTTCTCTTGACATTTTTATTTATTTAATTTTTTTTTCTATTTTTGGCCACCTGGCTTTTGAGTCGGGAAGCGCTGTTGTCATGGCAATCATTGACACTGTCTGCAGCATTTGCATGTGTTGCGCAGCCACAGATGCCACAGATGCATCACTGACAAAAGAGTTATTGATATTTGTTTATGGCACAATCAAAAATGACCGTTCATTGTTTGAACATGCAGAAGGTGTTTATCTGAAACAGCTCTGCACTGAAGTTAATAAGGAATGCTTTGGAAATAGTAAAAACAGAGATTTTGCAAGGGAAAAATCTCAGTCTAAACCAAAAAGGGGCAAATTACTGTACTTGTGTATATGAACATGCAAGAAGCTACAAGGCAGATAACATTTATATCATATAAAAACTAAATACAACATTTGGGCACCATCTATCAAGCAACAAACTGCACATAATCTTCAATAGAGCAACTCAAACAAATTTATAGTCAATACTTCGGCCTTCAAGCCAGCCACGGTGTGATGTTAATATAGGATGCAGTCATTCAAGTGGACACGAGGGCTAGCATCCTTGAGGCAAAGTTCTTCCATTCTAAGTTCATTCTAGTAGAAACAAATAAGCTTTTATGCTGAGAGTGGCCTAAAGGAGTGTAATGTATTTCTGTTACAGTTTTGTCCTTCAAAAGTCCTCCGCGCTCATTCATTTCCACTAAGTTTCAGTGGGTTTTAGTACTGTAGCTACGGCTTCCCGCCACATTAGTTCTTGTTATTGCATAGCCTACTGCATCACACTTTCCATCACAACTTTGCAGACTCCTTTTGTGTCCTCAGGGATCTTGTGTTTGGGTTAGACACAGAAGCACCCGCTGCAAGGTGTTATGCTTTTCAAATGTGATGAAATATTGTCCTGTGTCGGGCGATAAGATATTGAGTCCATGTCCCAGCATGCAGGAATCAGTCATATTTCTCACAGATTTGACAGCACCATAGCAGGAGAAGCCTTGAGGAGCAGGTGAAATGTACAGCTTGGCGTTATGCAGATATGCATCCAGCCATCAAATTTCCATAGCTGCATATTCCTGTTCAGGGTCACGGGACGGCCTGACGCAGCATGCATTGGGCGACCCTGCATTGTCCCTGTTACTAGCAAACTGCCGAGCAAGCAAATGGATTCGCATTGTGGTAAATATCTGCACTCAGAAGTCTCTTTATTACAGTATCAATGGAGTGAAGTATCTTTATTTGCACAGTGTTATTCTCTTCGATGTATGTCCATCCAAACATTACCAGTTCGATGAACTGAATAAATAAACTGGCCAAACAGCCAGTGGTTTTAGAAAAGAGAGAGAAAAATGTTTCGGGTCAAGGTGAGCATGGGAGATTAAACCTTCCTGATAGCCCGCATCAGTTTCAGAAACTCGAAACCTCAATTTTGAATTACACTGAATCCTACTCTTAGAACATGCATCTTCCAACGGAAAAATAAATAAATAAATCAATGAATAAATAACTACAATAGAATATAGTGTGGGATATAGAGTGGATGGTGAGAGGCGAGAGGGAAGAAACTCCTTTTGACACAAACTGGGTTTACAAGGTAAATGTGTATGTAGAGCTTTTCTGCAGAGCAATGTCTGTGCTGTCATCAGTGTTATACGGCTGAAATATATAAGCTTTTAAACAAATCTATTGATCAATAAAAACTGTTACGTGTATTATGAAAATATTTACCTCAAAACTGAACAGTATTGATGCACTCAGAAAATGGACTGGTAATGAACCACAGGAAAGTGCTATCATCAATCTTTTGAAAGACCCTGAACTGCCCTGTATTCTTTTTTGGGGCCTTTTTTTTCAGTTCTAGATATGAACACAACTTGCCTTTTATGCCTCTTATTGGCTTTTTAGCAGATGTGCATTGCAGACATATGCTGGCTGGTTTTGGTGAGTTTTTGAACTGCATTACATATTTACAACAAAGGAAAAATATCTCATGTCATTGATTGATTTACCTCAACTCTAGCCACTTTTAAATCCATTTTAAAAATCCTTGCTTTTTCATGCCTTTGACTGATTTGCCAATAATTCTTTGTATTTATTTTGAAAGTTCTTCTTCTTATTTTATGCATAGTATTTCTATTTTAATGTTTCTTTGGCATTTATGCTTTGTCCATGTAAAGCACTCTGAATGTGCTATACAAATAACCTTGCCTTGCCTTTAGCCACCAGGTAAAATAGGACAAGGACACCCTGTTTCACTGGCTTTATGATGAAAATGAAAAGAGCGGCCAACATTTAAATTATAATTGGTCAAGAGACACTATACAGGCTGCTATTGGAGGACAGAGGACTGGATGAAAGGAATGAAAGGTCAAACGTGTGTGATTATTATTATTTTGTGTGTGTGTTTGAATACGAGAGTGTAAAATGAAGGAACATTTTCCTGAATGAATGAGCTTTAGAAGCCTCATAGCAGCAGCACTGGAGTTTGGTTGGAACATCTGCACGCCTTCAGGATTCTTGACATTATGGTGGTTAGTAAGTTTGAAAATGCCTTTGTCCTATCTATAAACAGTTCCATATTCTACTTTGGCATGCAAAAAACAAACAAACAACAAACAAAAATGAGTTTCTTCCTGGTTGTTAGGTGTTATCTGTAGTGAAATTACAGATGTGCAGATGTGGAATGGGACACATTTCTGATTAATTGGTGATTTCCAGCATAATGCTTCCTCTAGGCTTGAGGCTTTTTCTGTTTCCTGCACATTTCTGAAAGATGCAGAAGAATGGGAGATGACGGGAAGTGTGTGTGTGTGTGTGTGTGGGTGTGTGAAACAGAGGAAACATTTCATCGCCTCTGGCCAGAGTAAAATGGACAGTGTGTGTTGTGGTAGCACTTTTGTTACACAAGGATTGTCCCTTGTCTCATCTAAATTTAAATTAGCATGGCAATTATACTGCTTGGCGCGGTGTGTATTGGACCACGTGAAATCGGCCCAACACACTTTAGTGCTGACTGATATCAAGCAGTGTGGGGTAGAATGGACCAGATTTACTATCTTAACTACCATTTGCTCAGAAATGAGATTTTGACTAGGGGGTGACATGCACTATATGGACAAAAGTACTGGGCCACACCTCTTAATCACTGAATTCAGGAGTTTCATTCAGTCCCATTGCCACAGGTGTATAAAATCATCTAGCCATGCAGTCTGCCTTTACAAACATTTGTGAAAGAATGGTTCGTTCTAAAGAGCTCACTGACTTCCAGCGTGGCACTGTAATAGTAATGTAATAGGATGTAATAGGAACAGTAATGTAATAGGATGCCAGCGTTGCTACAAGTCAGTTGATGAAATTTCTTCCCTCCAAGATATTCCATCATCAACTGTAATCGTATTATTAAGTGGAAGCGTTAAGGAACCACAGCAATTCAGCCACCAAGAGGCAGTCCATGTAAAGTTACAGAGTGGGGTTGTCAAGTGCTGAGGTGCATAGTGCATAAAAGTGGCCAACGCTCTGCTGACTCAATAACTGCAGAGCTCCAAACCTCCTCTGGCATTAACATCAGCACAAAAACTGTGTGCCGAGAGCTGAATGTAAGCCTTACATCACCAAGTACAACGCCAAGCATCAGATTGAGCGGTGTAAAGCACTGATGTCATTGTGCCAACTGTAAAGTTTGGTGAAGGAAGGATAATGCTATGGGTTTGTTTTTCTGGGGTTGGCCTCGGCCCCTTAGTTCCAGTGAAGGGAAATCTTTATGCTTCAGCTCACCAGGACATTTTGGAAAAATTTATGCTTCCAACTTTGTGAGAACAGTTTGAGGAAGGCCCTTTTCTGTTCCAGCATGACTGTGCCCCAGTGCACAAAGCAAGCTCCATAACCTGTGGAAGAACTTGACTGGCCCACACAGAGCCCTGACCTCAACGCCATCCAACACCTTTGGGATGAACTAGATCTGAGACTGTGAGCCAGGCCCTCTGGTCCAATATCAGTGTCTGACCTCACAAATGCTCTCCTGGAGGAATGGATGAAAATTCCCACAGACACACTCCAAAATCTTGTAGAAAGCCTTTCCAAAAGAGTGAAAGCTGTTATAGCTGCAGAGGCGGGACCAACTCCATATTAATGCCTGTGGATTTAGAATGGGATGTCATAAAAGCTCCTGTAAGGGCGGCGTGGCTCAGCAGGTAGAGTGGTCGTCTGGTAATCAGACGACCACAGAATTCCCGGTTCGATCTCCAGCTCCTCCAGAGTGTGTGGAAGTGTCCTTGAGCAAGATACTGAACCCCTCACCACTCCTGATGAACAGCTAGGCACCTTGCATGGTAGCCTCTGCCATCAGTGTGTGAATGTGTGTGTGAATGGGTGAATGTGAGGCAAACATTGTAAAGTGCTTTGAGTGGTCAGTAGACTAGAAATCATTCAAACTTTATTTAAAATGCAGTTTAGATAATGTGTAGGTGTGTAGGTGGCCCAATACTTTTGTCCATATCTTGTATTTCACCTTAGATTCATAAAACATATCCATTTAGAAAAGTTGTTTTAATTTTTAAATTGCACCTTTGTCACACATGAATAAGTAAGTGTTTCGGTTGCACTACTTTCCAATTCAGTATCTGAATGCTCCTCTCATTTGATGCATGCCTCTTACAGGCAGAGGTCATTGTTGTCCCCTCACATGGTCCGTTCCTCTGAATCTCTTCCCTCTCATTTTATTCCCACACATTGGCTGTTCAATAATTCAAGAAAACCCTTGGCAGAGCATGTGCATGTCCTGCCTTTTCCTCTCCCGCCCCCAAAGCATATTGGTCTTGCTCGGAGAAGCTACAGGCTCTCCGCTACGACGAAAAAGCTTGTATACACAAGGGGTTTGTAAACCGTCAAAGAACCATGAAGCAGCTGTGGGAATATTGAAGAACAGACATGAGGAACAGGCTTATTAAAATACAGAAGACACAGAGAGGATGCTCGAACACTGGGAAGTCAAGGTAAATGTTTTCTGAATCCACCAAGAATGGAGTTCCTGGTAAAAGCCTCCACACTCAGGCAGTGTGGTGAGCGGCGTAGAGCCTTTAAAGCGTTTTTCTGAGCGAGCCCCCTTCAGAGAAATGTTGCACCCAGCAGAAAAGAACTGGCCAGCAAAACACACACAGCATACATTTCAAACTATGCTGTCCTTCAAAATGACTTCTGAAGAATTTTTTTTCTCTTTAGAAAAGTAAATTATTTCACATGATGCATGATTTATCTCTCTGGCTTCACATTTTCCATTTCATTATTCCATCATTTGAACACATATTACTTGCTTGAGGGCATTTTAAAATTTTGTTGGGTGTTCAATACGATGTTTATGGATAGTAGCTGGACAGTCTATGTCAGCTATACCACTGAACTGTAGTAGCTAATTTAATTCCTCAAAACAATATCATTTCAAGATCGGGGAATAATATTAATTTCTAATACAATTCCAAGGGGAAAAAATTGATTCCTTCAGAAATGGTGCAAGAACTTTGTGTAACTAAATAAAATCCAAGTGTTGTGCCAAATATGCACGACAGCATCAAAAGGTTCATCACCAAGTACTGCTGAAATTTCCAGTAAACTATTATGTAGAGATGGATATCAACACCCAATTCCAAATCAATGAGATGCCGGTGGGATCAACAGCAATATGTTTGCCAGTCTCCATGTGCAATTCTTTCATAATAATGCTCATTTAAAAAGAAATACTTCCTAATTAAGGGGCTCATAATGCTCCTCTAGCACAGTCCAGCCTTCAGAAACGTGTAAACAACTCTCCCAGTATCAACACATGCTTTTGAAACCAGCTGTTCCCTTAATATGATCAATAAATCAGCCACGAAAAGGTTTGTTTCTTGTTGTCATCACAATTTGAGACTTAATGCTCTTAGATAAACAATTTTATATGATGTTTATATATATTAATTGGCCTGTCTGACTATATAAATTGATCAATTAAGAGGTATTAGTCACACAAGTCTATGTACACATTCTGAATGCAAAGAGAAGGTCGTTGGTTGCATTAAAAGGTCTTAACCTGCATAAGCACAGAAAAAAAGGAGGAAAGTTCACACATCTTTTGTTAAATAAACTTTATGTACATCACACACATTTGTAAATCACACAGCGCTTTCAGTTCCTCAACAGAATGGCTTGGTGAAAGTTTACTTATTGAGTATAAAAAGTTGGGTCATAAGAAGAAAACAAGTCTCAGAGGGGAGCTGAGGATGCGAAAGGTCGGCCAGTTCAGGGTGTGTAGTTGTTAAAGCTCTGGAGTGTGTAGGTTGCCACGGTATCCAGCAGCCAACCGCGGGTCAGCACTGTGGCTCGCTTCAGGAGAGCTGTGGAGAGGATGAAGGCGGAGCATGAAGTACCTCTGATAATGACAACACAATCATGTACATGGACAGCCGCAGCATTTTCCACCCACTTTACAATGCCTGCATGTGGAACATGCACTTGAGTTTATCATTCACAAATAAATTTTGATAGCATAATGCAATGGACAAGAGAGCACTACTGTGAAACGGGCTCATTTTATGTGTTGCTCTGTATATTGTCTGTATGAGTCAGTGTGAGCCTGTATGGACTCACACTGCTCTAACTGTATGTAAGCTAACAAATACACAGACTCCAAGTTAATACAGTCCTGGAGTAAAATGGATTAGAATATATTAGAATAAATCAGAATAGGTAAGAATAGGTAAGAATCCACTCTGCTCTAACTAGTGGGTTAACTACTAATGACTAGCTGAAGTCTCAACTTTTACATTTATATGAGCTTCATAATACAGTAGAGTTACTAGTTTAAACCAGATAATGTGTCATTGTCTATTATTCTCAGAAAAATTAGGTGTTGTTACATTTACTATCAGTCTTTTCCAACCCATCTGATATGTTAATGAAACTACAACTTAAATTACTAAAACCTAAAACTACCATTTCTGGCTACTCCAGAAAATAGTGAATGTTACTATGACGGTGTCCTTGGGAATAGTGAAACTGTGTGGTAAACTTTATTTGTAGGCTATAACACCTCCTTTCAAAACAAGAAGTTGTAACGTGCTTCAGAGAATAAAAACATGAATAATGCAGAATGATTAAAATTGCATCTTATCTTCTGGAAACTTGTTCATATTCAAAAATTCTGATTGGACTGGCCGCGGCAATGAGAAAATGCGTGAATTGTTAAGTTGAATAGCATCATCCTTTAAAGCAACTGTACTAACACATCAACAGCATGTCATGCAAGAAACACAATCTTGAGTGTGTGCACATACAGATAATATATTTCCATTAGGTGGAGGATGGCTCGGGGAGAGAGAGAGAGAAAGGGGGAGAGACAGTGTGTGTGTGTGATTCCAATCGATGCGGACGAGGGGACGTCTGGGGGTTTGGGGCGGGGGGGTGTAGTTGATTACCTGGGCTATGAGTGCCAGAGGACGTGGAAGAGGAAAGGCCACATTAAATATGCAGTAGCGCAAATTAGGATGCCAGGAGAGGGAGGGAGGGATCCGGAGCCACTTGCTTTCTCTCTTTTTTTCAAGCTGTCAACTTCCCCCTCTCGCTGGCAGCCTCTCTGTTCTGTGCCCAACTTGTTTTGACATTTCCCCCTCTCTCCAATCTGACATTTTCTCTCGGCCATTCCTCCACTGCCTACCTTCCCTCACACTTGCTTTCTTGGGAAGTCACTCCCCTCACTCTTGTGGGGGACCCGTCTCATTTTGGCTGGCAGCGTCTGCCATTTCACCGTTCTGTCACTCTCCAGCCAGATCGCACAAACAGCCAGACACACACACACACACACACACACACATGCACGCACGCACTAATAGACACACACTCACCAGCAGATATGCATATGTACTAGTATTCCTACTCCTACTCACTACATTTATTCCTTAACCTCTCAGATATATAGAGGACCTTACACCAACACTATTTCACATCCTAACTAGGATCCTAACTAACTGGGATTTAGGATATTGGAATATCGTGAAGTGTAATGTTGTCTTCCTGATTTAAAAAAGTTGAATTGCAGTTAAGGGATGCAATTTTCTGAACTTATTAGACTGTTTATTATTTGTCTCTACCTGCTTGCTGATCACATCAACATTACCAGTGGTTGCTTATTGGAAATTTCGTGTGTATAAATATTTTAAATAAGAACCAATCTTTTTCTCCTACAATATCATCACAATTTCAATATTGAGGTATTTGGTCAAATAAATTCTGATATTTGATTTGTCCATATTGCTTTGCCCTGGTTGATACTAGACGTGGTGTTATTTTCGTCGATTTTAAAGCGGTGTATTTTTGCATACTGTGGCCTGAACAGTCATTAGTTGCATAAACTGGGTATGACTAGAAATGGCTGAGACTCAAACAATGAGCCCAATTTTATTCATTCACTGCATAAAATGACCTATTGGGACCTCCAGGATAATCACAGCCTCAGGAAACTTTACAACCACAAACAAGAAACTGAGGGCATTCAGAGCATGTATGGCTTTTCAGGTATATTGCCAATAAGGTTGAGTTTCTGAGCAATTTGCAGACAAAAGTGCTCACCATCCAACTGCCAAAATGCCTTCAGAAATCTCCAAATGTCAAAAGTTTTTCACCTTATCACAGCATGAATTTTTCTATGTTGGTCATCACGGTCTTGGTGTCCTAATGTGGTATTTTGAAGGGATTTTTGACCATTTTTATCAATTCTTGCATGGTTAAAATGGTTAAATTTTGCATCAAGTCTGTGTAACAAATGGTATCAACCAAAAAAATTGCTGCAACACCTTATGACGCATAAATGAGTGTCGGAATGGCCATGATATACTTCCATTATAATGTTATGCAATCTAAATGAATAAATTAAAAAAATACTTTATAGGTGCCTAATTGCAACACAATGTTTATTACAGGTTTATGGATATAATAACTTGACACACAGTGCTGAACTGCATCTCAAATTAATCCTCAGGTTCCCAGCTTTCAGATGATGTATACCACTTGTATTTGGCATCTACCGTTGACCTTTTATTCCCCCGATGATCCCCTGTCCCCTCACTAAAACGGGTCTAAAGAAGGGGGAGGAATGATTAGGGGTTAAATAGCCCCGTTTCAAAATGACACCTGTCCAAAATGTCATCACTTCCCCAAATCATGCACACTTCTGTCAAGAGCTCAATCTAATACTGACAGGTGTAATACTAGTACACACACGCACACACACACAAACACACACACACACACACACACACACACACACACACACACACACACACACACACACACACACACACACACACACACACACACACACACACACACACACACACACACACACACACACAGACACTTCCTGTCTGACACTCCACAGGTCTATCCTCGTGCCAGGCCCTAAGCCCCAGGCGAAGTCGTGCATGAATTATGTAACCCGCTCCCCTCGCTGCTGTCAATCTTATCCCTGTCTTTATGAACTCTGTTTGTGTGTGTGAGTGACTGTGTGTGTGTGTGTGTGTGTGTCACTGGAAGAGAGACAACAAGATTGAATTTTGTGTATGTATGTGCATAAGTGCAGATGATGAAAATGAACTGCTATTTCCAGGTAGGACTCACCGCTGAATTTGGACGGCGATGATTCTGACCCAGGCTGCACGATCACAAGCTGGTGGGACTTCTGCTCGAAAATAGAATAAAAAAACAACAACAACGTGCAATTTAATGCTAAAAAATGAGCGGGACTTGGCGGTAGCTGCAACAATCCAGACAATCACTAGATCAGCTGATTAGGTTTCGCCGCTGATGTGGATGAGGGATTTCCACCATTGTATGACTTTTTTGGACGTGTGCGGCTCTCACACCTGTATCAGCGGCCAAACAGCACTGAGTTCACGTGCTGTTTCCTCTGACAATCAAACCCGCGAGACAAACGATAAACAAACATAAAACCGTTATGAGGCTGCAGCTTCGCAAGTTGGAGAGCTGCTGGCAGAGGTTTGCTGCCTGCTGAACGTCTTCTGCTTGCTACAGGTGATACTTTGCTTGTGCTGCTCATAACACGTGAGTCATCATAAGCACATTATGAGTGGATTTGAGTCATTAAAACTGGAACATGACAAGTTACACTGCAATGTACTAAAATCCCAGGGGGTGAATACTTTATGGGCCAACTGTGTACATAATCTCATAATGATCCTAAATGCCTGACGCAATGGTAGTCTGCACCTGTGCTCAGTTTCCAGTTATAACAATAAATTACCAATAAAACATTATTTAGCCTCAGTATTGAAAAATTAAAACTAAAAAAAATCCACTTTGTTGGAAATATGTAAGGGTAACTGGTAATGCCTGACCAAGTCTTGTGCTGCTATTTCTCCTATCCCGTAAGTCAATAAAAAATTTACTGATTTAGGTGCTGCTAACCACAGGAAATCTGCACTCCATCCAGTGAGCAAATCCTTTTCTCCATGCTTCCTCCCTCCATGCTCTGAGGAAGGTAGCTCACTTCACCTGCACCCGCGTTCAAAACATTTTGACTGGCAGCTCTTGGTGAGCTTGGGGCGCAGCGCTGAGGGCTCATTTCCAAGGTAATGCTTACACAATGTTCTGTTACTTCATCTTCACCACAAGTTGGGCATGTGAGTGAGAGGCACAAGGGACAATGATCCCAGATAATATCTTGATATGACTTGTTTGCAGACACGAAAACTGTTGAACAATCATATTTCAGAGTCAGAATCAGAAATACATTATTGATCCCCAAGGGGAAACTGGGACATCATCATTTCATCATTGTTTTTTTTTTTGCCCCCTTTTCATTTACTGTGCATTCAGTTGTGCAGAGGCTTTACTTCATTAAGTCTTTAATGTGAAATCCTAAAGCAGTTTCCAGCATTAAGGCCTCCAGCGTAAATAGGACACATCTTAGTGAGAAGCTACAGCCAAGCTGCTTTCTACACCCAAAGATCTTTAAGCTGAGAAACTGGTGTTTGCACATTATCTATGATTAGTGAGCTGTGAGTGCAACATATGCTTGTTCACACATCTAGCTGACAGGACATTTCACTGCACACTGTCTTATACATCAATGCTGTTGTGCATACACAAAGATGTGCTCAAAGTTCGCTGGTCCCGTTCCCCCTTACTCTGCTCTGATCAATGCTGGTTTATCACGTTGATCAATAACAAAATGAACTTCAAATGTGCCATGACTTGCCTTGGACATTGTTTGGCAGGGTATGTGTTTAATAGGGGTATATTTAATCTGCGCATGAGATGAAACAGATTATGGAGAACATTAATGTCTTTGATGAGAGAATCCAAAGACACATGAGTCACCTCGCCAGCATTTTGATCGGCCTCACCGCTGCGCTGTGGCATTTTCAAAATGACACTGATCGGCGCAGGGGACGCTGCATTTACAGATCAAAACAAGGTGACATGTTCACTGCTGCCATGTTTCTGTTATGGTCTCATGGGCAATACAGTCAGTGAGGTATTCTCCTCGGAAACAATTATTTTTGTCACGGTGTGAAAGAAGGTTGTGTTAAGTTGTACTTGCCGCAGTAACATTTTCCAACACATAACTAGTCATAGTCCCAGTAATACAACATCAATGTAGCAGGAGCAAATTTCTGTGTAATTTATTGATTATTGATGGATTCTTGCAAGTCTCCTCTTATCTTGTTTTTACTGTTTTTTTTTTTTTATTTCTTAACTTGTTTTTATTGATTAATGATATATTTTATCTCTACCTTCTTTTTATTACCTTGTTTTTACTGATGGCTTTTTTAATCTTGTTTTTACAGAGGGTTACCCTTTTAGTATTTAGCACTGTTGTCACCTTTGTCTGCCATGTCTTGTCTTGAGCTGTTGATTGTGTGTGGAAAAGGAGGCCAGCACACCTACTGTAAACCAAGTCTACCTTTCGGGTACAAAAAAAAAACTAACCGCACCTCACCTTGTCTTATAACCATTATTTAAATAAACACTAGAGCCTGTGCAGCTCTTATTTTGGAGCATTTGGCTGCAACACACCCTTGGTTTAATTAAATGCTTTGACTTGAGTTTTGAAGTTTTGTTTTGTTTGTCTGTTTGAGTGAATTCACATTTGCTGAATTATTTCCACGGATGTTTGCCCATACTCAAAACCAAAATGTAGCCAAAATACCTTAACAGTAGTGACCATAGTGATAGGCCTAAGCAGTACAATCAGGCTATGAGCAGGGCCGTCACACCTTTGCGATAAACTCTTGCAAATAAAACCACCACACAAAATTGTCTGGTCCAACTGTTTAGATCATAAACTACTGCTGATTTTTGCCTCAATTTTCTGAAATAAATCAGACTATTTTTTTTGAGAAGGGGAGAAACTTAATAGTTACATGCTCTTACCTGTTTACTGTTGAGGAGAAGTGGATCTTTCACTACAGCTGCTCCACAGAGCTCTACCATCCATTCCATTTGATCTGGGACGGACACACACACACACACACACAAAAGTGAGAAAATGCTTGCTCGGGAAACCTTGTTTAAACACGTCTCAGTGGGAGGATCTGAATTTTTCCTTCCTCATTTCAGCTGTTTACCTAGAGGAGAAACTGAGCACAGATTGATTCGGGATCAGATTTCTTTTGATGAGAAGGTGGGAAAGATGTCAATAAAAGAGTCTCCACTCATTCGGCATGTGTATCTCACTCCAACATTCAGCGCACACTGACCTCAACATTTCTGGATGAGGAAAACGGCGGTGTAAAACCACCAAACATCAAAACAGACCAGTCATTAAACGAAAACGCCATCAGTTGCTTCACGCTCATTTCCTCTCACGCGGGGGTGCTAATGTTGGGAAAACTGCAAGCTTTCCAATACTGCATGTTATAGATAACCCTCATCATATAACACACACAAACTCCCAGCGATTAAATAATGGATGAAACCCTGTTAGGATGGAGAATACAGACGCCATCCTCGAGTTTGCACCGTGTAAAGGAAAGCCTCCAAACTACTCACGCTAGCTAGCAGATGTTGACCCATTAGCAAAGCTTCATCGATCCAGCAGGCAGCAGGAACAAGAGCACTTTAAGAGCCACGGGAAGAGGGAAAAAAAGAGGAGTGCAGCTTGTGGGTTTTTAAAAAATATGACCCTTGAGACCCTCATCCATGATCTACCTATCTATTCATCCATGCTGTATGCATAAAGAGAATGTGCATCAACTGAGGTATTTTCTATGGAAGGAGGCTGAACTCTTTACCTTGGAGTTGAGGGTGAAGTGCTTTAGAAGCTACTGACACTTTGCAATCATAAACTAGGCTGGTGCGGTGATGTAAAGGTCCATTTTCACTACTTTTTGAGAAAGAGGGACCTGTAACCTGTTTCCTGCAGAGGCAAGGTAGCTATGACAATAAGCCTCCACTTATTTTCTGAAATATCTCTGAGGCAGCAAAGCGCCTCCATAGCAACCAGTGTGCAATATGAAGGCACTATGCGAGAAATGACTCACATGATTCCGAAGTCTATATACTGGATCCACCCACGCTCTAGCATCGCCTGTCATTGTTCACCAGTCCCAAAATGACAGGTATTAAAAACACCGTAGGTTCCCAAGCTGTTCTTCTTGTCAGTCAAAACCCCTGTGAACTGCTCTGTCCTTTTCATTTCTCGCCTCAAAACCAGGCAGGTGTCTATCGGGGTCCTGCAGGATATGGGATAAATATCATGTCATATTTTGAAACTGGAAATAAAAAAAAAGCACTGAAGGGTTGAAACTCGGTGTTTGAAAGCTTGAAATCCAATAAAAAAGGGTTTGCAAGACTGAGACTAAGTTTTGAAGGCTTGCATAATATTTTGATAGGCTCAAGGATCAAAAATCAAATCGCTGCAAATATGAGCTGGTAGTGCAACGGCGGCACTCTCTTTACAGTGTTTCTTCAACACATTTTCAGTTTCAAGTTGCATTTGTTAAAAACAGGAAAACAAAACAACGTAAATGATGAAACCAGATAAAACAAAAATGACTAATAAATGACCAATAAAGACTAATAATCTGGGCCATTGGATTAACAGCTGCATCATTGGTGGGGCAGTTTGTCAATCCCACCTAACGCAGTAAACAGGACATGTGATTGGATTGTACTTCAGCACAGAGAGAGAACGCACCTGCCTCCAGGGTCCCAGCTTATTTTTTTTTCCCTGGACAATCTGTTTCAGAGTTTCACACCAGAGCTGCGAGGCAAACATCATGTGACTCGCGAGCTTGCAAACGTGCAGGACAGTTGTCTGAAAAATGGGTGCTGTAAACTCAACCCTGAAAGAACAGTCCGCATGACAAGTGCAAATGTACATCCTCAAGATTCAAAATGAAGATTCGCCATTTCGAAAGCCAAGTTTTAATGTTTCAAAGCTTCCCCCCCCCAAAAAAATATTTGCAGAGGTTTTCAGATCACCGTTTACAAGGTTTCAAGCCTGGAGAACAAACTAATGCACTGGGAGAACAGTGAAACTCTGAAAATGTGCCGGAGAAACACTTTAGAGAGAGTGCCGCTGTTGAGAAGAACAAAAACTCCACTACTAAATCAGGTATTCAGCGGTTTGAACTTTTCAAAACATTACGCAAGCCTTCAAACCTTAGTCTCAATCTTGCAAACCCTCTTTTATTATATTTCAAGCTTTCAGACACTGAGTTTCAACCTTTCAAAGCTTTTTTTCAATTGCAAAATATGACATGGTATTTATCTCATAGAGAGACGCTGGTGTTAAGTACAGAAAAATTATCATGAAGCAAACTAATCTGTGTCTAAGAGCATGCCTGCAGGTAAGGGGGGATTCCCATCAAATACTGCCATGTTTGAGGTTCACTCTTCAATCTTTGGAGAAATGCAAATGCAAGTCTACAATGTCTTGTTTCATTTGGCTGATGTTGATAAAGGTCATTGTCTAGGTGTTGAGGTGAGGCACAGAGCATGTTAACTAGAAAAGTTCAAGAGGTGTATCAAAAGGAAAGGAATAGGAAGGGAGAAAAAACAAAGTGAATGAGGATGGCTATAGGATGGTTGACAAATGATACATTATGGCATATCAAACAGAACCCACTGAATCACTTTAACTAGTCTCTTATACATTTTATTGTAAAAATAAATTGCAGTTCATGTTCTGTGAAAGAAGCCTCAAAATCATCTGGATTGAATCTCACAACTGAGTGACAATCATAGTTTGATGTTCACAAATTGATTCCATCACTGAGGATCTTTCAGTGAAAATAAATTTAACATACATTTTCTATTCCCAGTCATTTACCACATGGCTTGTCAAAGGTCTAGATTTCACTCAGCTCTCAAGCGCTCTGAGGGCTGCCATGCACAGATCTTAACAACATATTCAAACGCTCAGCATGTGTCCTGTACATTTACAATATAAATGCAGGCAAGAAAAAAAAAAAAAGCTTATCACCCCATCCTCTTTGGGGAGCATGCACAGCGTGCACAATGTTTATGAGAACAGCATATGCTATAAAGCATGTGCCCATCCATTATTGTGAGCATGCTGGAGCAAAACAACTGTTTTCAAATGTATTCATTTATTTCTATCCTTGTGCATATGAAATAATTATGTAATTATGCCTAAAAACGGAATACTAAAATGATACTTGCTATCAGTTTAAAAACAGAAAAAATAACACCCTGACTAATTAGTCCATTGAATGCAAATCCCATTCTGAATTACTTAAAATACCAAATGTGTGACAATGAGATGATACTATTGATTTGTTGCTTAGAATTTAGCAGCATTTTTCTGAGCTGGTATTTCGGGCGCAGCTTGACAGGTTTGACAGTCTCACAGCATATTTATAGCAATGACATAAACCTAATCAACCTAACCTAACCTTATCAAATTATCTGACAGATCCCAGCACTGTGGCTCCCTACCTCTGCAGCTGCTTTCATTTCTTCTGTGAGGAATACAGTAATGTAGGTAATTTGACTCTCTAGGTAAAGGTGATATGTACCATCAGGTCACCAATCAGTTGTGAGACATGACTATAATTAAATAATGTAGCTGCTGGATAGATGTTATATCACATAGCATGTACTTCACTGTTTTTTTTTGGAGTTGTGTGGTGCTGATGCAATCCAAAGCACCATTTAAGGTCATGTGAGGCTTTCACTTTGAGTCGAGATTAGTCAAATGTTTTGTGTACCTGTACTCTCTCATTGTGTGTGCAAGCTGTTTCACCAAAACATTTGAACTGTGCCAACTCAAAACGACAAACTGGGGCTTACGATGCCAGTTGTTCTGTGATGACTCCTCAACAGCCAGGACTGGTCTATTTTGGGGAAATTTAACTGAATCTAAGGAGCGGTTTGTGAGCATTTGGTTGTTACAAGGAATATCAACACACATACACATACATACTGTAATGACATGAAGGCAAACAAAGTGAGCCTAGTTTTTACATTACCAATTAATCTGTTTAGTTTCTGGGGATTTATCATTATATTCACTGAACCGATGCACCGGTTATAAGTTCTACCCAATTTAACTGCATCAATCAGCTAAAAATAATGCTGTAAATACAAGGCCTGACTTCAGCCTGAACTGAAGTGAAATGCTTTGCATCAATTCATTACTGATTCTCAGGGGAAAAAGAAAAAGAAAATCAAACAAAACCAAACAAACAAAAATGTTTAAGCCAAAGATTCACCCCCATCCCTTAGTTACAGTTTTTGACATTTCAGCCTGAAGACCTAATGTTGCAGTGATCATAATAAATAATGTTGAAGTAATTATGTTCTGATATTTTTGTCACATTGTAGAAGAAAAAGGATAGCGATACATGATGTTGTGTTTTCAGCGGCTACAAAACTGTCTAAAAGCACTGACTCTAATTACTGACTCGACATGTGGTGTACAAACTGAAACTGACTCCCTATGATAATACTAATAAAAAAGAAGAAAAAATTAACAACCTTCCCTGAGTTACAGTTTTTTGTACGTCTCAGCTTTTGTTCTATTATGTCAAAAACTGTGGCCACCTCTCTTCTAGCTCTCTAATTAGACGGCACGGTGTGTTGCTGCGTTACCTGTGGTCATGTCTGTGAAGGGTCCCTGGAAGCAGATCTTGTAGCCCTTCATGAGCAGCTAGAGAGAGACAGAGCACACACGGATGAAATAAAATAAAGATAAAAACATAAATGTTTGCTAAGTTGCTGGTAAAACATCTGCAGATTGTTCAGTTTCAGAAGATCAACTGTGAGAAGAGTAATGGGGTCTCAACTGTTTCATCACTACACTGAGCCTAAGCCACAATGCACAAGTTATTTCTTGTTTATTATGGGGGGGAAAAAACATCAACACCTTGTTCATTCACTGCTCACTCAGCGTAGTATTTTTAGTTCAGGGATGAGTGGGATGGAAAAGAACAAACCGCATTACCTTCCTCTGTGGTAATAACAAGCTTAGCGCATGCAAAGAAAAATGGCCCGCGCCACACTGGGGACATATTGTTTTATTGCACTCAGGGTCAATAAGCGTGCTTGAAATGGGAATGCAAAATGCCTCTTGAACCATGCCAACTATAAAAAGGGAAACGGCACCTCACATCAAAGTCTTGTGTCAGTGGCTGCATGAAACTGTTCAGAAGATAAATGTCCAGGCTACCCGAGAGAAAAATGCTAATTTCTCACACCTCCCTGTCCATCCATAATGATCATTAGCCAGAGGTGGTTGGTCTGACAAAAAAAAAAAAGCGTCCTTGTTACAGATTTTTAATTTAGACAACACCTAATGTCCCTCAGGAGGTATTAGAGCCTGTATGTGATAACATGCACGACAGCCACATGTAAGTGCAAGCTCTTTCTCTCTCTCTCTCTCTCTCTCTCTCTCTCTCTCTCGCATACACACACACACGCACATACACACACACACAACTGCAGCCACTGATTTCCTGGGCATCAACATTCTGGTGACAAACTCCCTGGCGGACCATTTCATCTGTTAGTCTGTCTGTCACGTTGGTGCAGGCGACAGAAAGTGAATATGAGCGGGACAATCTGTCTGACTCCATCAGAGTGTTGGGCCTGTGATGGAGCCCCCCCACCCAAATAAGCCTGAAATTACTTGCTAATTCAATTAGTGGGGACTCCTCAAAGGCGGCAATATGGCCAACATGACATCTAGCCATTTCTAATTTTCTCCCTCAGTGGCAAAAGAACTAGTCCCACTGGCCTCAGTCCAACATGAAAACTGCAATTTCCGTTTTACAACAGGGCGCTCGCTGAGAGAGACGATTGCATAAGAAACAGGTTCAAATTCAACACCAGCCGAGTGCACCGTTTTCAAAGTGTTTCTTTTTGTGTGTGTGTGTGCTTCTTTTATGTGAGCTTATTTTAATATGCAAGAGTAAATTTTCTGTTCATTGCTGGCGCACATTATTTGATTCTCCTCACAGAATTGCACTAGGTTTACAAAACAAAATTCTCAGATACCAGTAGAAAACATTTCATTATTATATACATCATTTTGAAGCTTTAGGCTTGGTATAACTGATATATCAATATTATGCTGATATTATATGATACTATCTGGGATTTCAGATATTGCAATATCATATGGCAAGTGTTGACTTTTCCTGGATTTACAGACTACATTACACTAAAGGGGATGCAGTTTTCTGAACTTATTAGACTGTTGGAGCTGTTCGATTTATTTGTCTCAACCTGCTTGGTCATCATATCCACATTACTAATGATTCTTTATCAAAAGTCTCTTCTGTGTATAATTATCTTATGAAAGCACTTGAACAGTCAGCCATACAGTATTGTCACAATATTGATCTTTGACCGTGTTTTGCTTCATTTTTGGTTGGCAAAGAAAAAGCGGCTGCAGTTGAGATACTCACTGGGAGCCAATCATATCCTGGCGTTGCTAATGCCCCACCTATCTCTGCAGCACTACTGACGTTACAGCTACTAATCAGCTAGTTCAAAGTAGTTATTTGGCAATAACACGGTGAGGTACATGTGAATTATTACTATGGTGATGCCGTGGCCTTGTGGGATGAGTGCTTATGAGATATAGTTAATGTGGTTCATCATATAAAATGCATTCATATCATAGTGGCAGAGACCGAGGAGGCTGTCTCAATGAGGCAAAGCAATATTGCTTTAAATCTGATACTTTTATTATTGTTGCTTCCTTTTTATTGTCTTGTTTTCTGCTACTGTACTTTTGGCACTTTTATGAGCTTGGTGTTGTGCTGAATGCCGCACTGTTTCCATGTTGGAGAAAATTCCTACCAGCTCCTGTTGTAAAGGCAGTAAACTGAATCTGAATGTGAATAATAGAAGATAAATAGTGCGTATAATGTACAGTGCGGTGTTCTGTATGTGAGACTCACACTGTCGGCCCCAGTGGTGCGAGCTCTCATGGGGCCCTGGTGACTGGGCCCGTTCACCACATCACCTCGCACTTCAAAGGGACTCTGTTGGAAGACACCGCAAACTGACTTCATTAGTATGTTATACATTTAACGCCTCTGTTCACAACGGTGGTTTGACACCCCTGTCGAAACAGTCACGCCACCGCTGACATTTTAGTTTTGATCACTGCAGTCACTTTTCACCATCAAATTCCCTGACTAAGCATTTGATAAAAGGACTGATGACAGCTGACAACTTAACATGAATTTTACATGTACAGTATCTCGGTTCTCTGAAATCATTGTTTGCATGGTGGCCAGCAAACAGCTGAGAACTCGTGTGAGAGTGTTTGTGTGAAACACACTGAAAATCAAGAGGGTTAAATAAATTCCAGATTGTGCAGTTAGAACATTTTTCAATTTAACAATATCTGTCTTTTGGTTTTGCGGGGTCGATTTACTTTTATATGATGCACGAATATTGTTTATGGACTAGCTGGCAAAGAATTTCACAAATACTGCAAAGAACCAGATGCAAAGTTTGGTAAAGCAATTGGAATGCCAAATAATTTATGGAGGCGTCTCAGCAAAACACATGGAGGGATTCATCATGCAGCCTTAATCCAACATCGAGACGCACAGAAATCGCAAAACAGAAGCAGGAAATCACTGCGCTTTCAATTCAAGGACAACAGAATCAAACCTACCTCATCTAAGAGTCTGCCTTGTTTGAAGCATTCGGAAATCCCTGCGGGGAAGAAATGAGAACAAAAACAGAGTTTACTGTCAGCAGCACAAACACCACTCTGGTGTTTATTGTATTATATAAGAAATGCTCCCCCTCTTCACTCATGCCTATGTGCTGCCTCCCCCACCATCCTGTTTGGAAGAAGTAATCCCAATCCAACAGTGATAAGGCTCGACTATGAAGTGAGCTGAACTCACATTGGAAACTCATCACCCACTTCCTGCCTGCAATGCCAAGGAAGTACTTTAGTGTGCGCTCGCATACCAGTTGCTCATCTGGCAGAGGGAAGAGGAGAAACACAAATGTGAGAACACACACAACGTCCACAGATACACACATGTATACATGCCTGTCGCACACACACACACATTTTGGAATCTTTAAAGTGAGAACTTTTAGCCTCAACTGAGCATGTAATGTATCACTAACTGCATTTATATCAACCCTTTTTAAATGTATATTTTGGCACATTAAATAATAATAAAAAAAAAATCTGATCCATCATTTACATAAATGTGATATTTTGTGATGGAAATACTTTTGCCAAATGAAAACAGGACGAGTGCATGGGATTAAATCACATGACCGGCTGCTCTTTGACCTCAGACAGACAAAGCTGGCTGTCATGGCGGATGGCGGTAACACCAACAAGTGGAAAAATCACTCCTTGTTCACTTGTCCTGCAGCATAATAAGCAGTCGCTGATAATTCTGACCATTTTGGAAACACTTGGCACTGCCATGTAGCTATCAAGATGACGTAGGAGAATAGGTCATCATTTGGCACCTGCGAGAGGCTGTTTCATTTGCTTAAACAGTTGCTATGGAAAGATAATACTTAATTTTGTTTGATTTGTTTGCAGCATTTAATAATTTCCTTGCAATTAATTCGAATGTTTTATGGAAACACAGTTACTCAGTTGTTCTGACAATAACAACAATCAAATAACATTTTTATTCCACATTTTTTGTCAGATACATCTTAAGGGTCGACCCTCTGCAATTCGGCAAACTGCACCTTTAAAACTTAGCCGCTATGAATCTATTATTTTCTTCTTGATGATCCCATCATGGATTGTTTCAGTGATTCGGTTTATTAAGCCAACAGAGCTGACACCTTGAGACAAATTACCTCACAACTTAAATTATACTACCTCTGGCTATATTACACACAAAGAGGTGATTCTGCAGCCTTTGTTCAGCTTGCATCCTTTAGCAAAGAGAAATCCTCTGCTTATTAAATAATTGATGATATATTTCATGAAGATATGCTATGATTACATTATCCTCAAGGTCCCATAAGGGATTTATTAAGTGGTGATTCAGAGCAGACGGCTCACCTTGGCGATACCAGTCTAGACAGAGTAATGACACAGACAGCAGACACAATGGTAGTACACAGACACAAACAAGCAATATGTGTCCACAAGATCTCCTCTGTGATCTTCAGGACACTGCTGGGAGCGTTCTCTCTCTGGTGTAAAATGAAACACCAACCACCTGCTGCTGTACTAGTTCAAACCACTGCCTCCCCCTTCCAGACATTACTCTGCTTTATTCTGTTATCGTCTGTGCTTCTTTTTGTTTTTTGTTTTTTCGTTTCCTTGACTTGCATGTTAATGTAGGACTACCTCAGCGGGAGGCCATTATACAGCACCAAATCAAAAGTTAATAGCTGATGCTCTAATCCTCAGTGTGGCGGCCAATGCCCAGCACTGCCACTGAACTACCGACATGAACTTCAGTGAACACTGCCTTACATCATTAATATGGCAGGCATGAGTCAAGACAACTTGCTCAAGAAAACTTGAGCAAAATGGGCTGGGTCGTGTCCTGATCTCCTTCACTGACAGCGGATGAGTTCCCGTTCTTCTAACACTCCGCAGTCAGATGCACCTTGTGGCAAGCATTGGATGGAAACAGTGCTCTGATTGCTTTTTTGTAATAAGTAGTATAACGAACTGCAATTTCAAATTCTGTAATTACATTAGAGTTTCTATTCAAAGTAGCGCATCCGTCACTATACCCCTTGACCTTTTTTTCTCTCTCCTTTGGCATTTTTTCCTCTAATCCCTTTTTCCTTTCTAAAATTCACTTCTAAACTGACAGATATTAGACCTGCACTCTGGAAGACGTGACAACCCGAGGGTCACACAAGATGCCTGCCTGCTGCTCAAAATAAGTTTCTAACACAGTGCAGAGCCCGACCTTGTCAAACCTGTTGGAATAATTAAATAATCTGAGCTGGAACGGGTTTGGTTTGAGACTTGCAAACTCTGGTGTTAGTTGTAATGTACTTAGGTGATCTCCTTTGTTCTCCTCATTCAATAAAGGGAATTAAATACTTCTGCCAACAGAGTTGGGCAGGGGTTTTGTTTTCACCTCATTCCATTTATCTGTTAGTTTGTTGGCAAGGTATCTCCACAAGTTATTAATGGATTTCCATGAAACTTGGTGGAAAGGTTAGTCATGGTGCGAGGAACAACAGACTCACAAGGCACTTAACTTTCAAATGGATTTTCAAAACACAAAGAATAACTAATTAACTTTTCACACCAAGCAGCCAGAGGAGGATGTGGCACTGAGCAGGAATTATCTTTGGTGAATATTCAACATGAGGGACTGATGTATCTTGACAAGCCTAATGTTGTCAGAGGTGCTCTATTAAGTGCTTTCTATTTCAACATCTGTCCATCATTTCACATGAATGAATTGTAGATATTTGAAATAACAGCTAATACTATTGTTTAGATTATGTCAATGTTTTTTGTCGTGTCAAGTAATGCCACTAGTGTGGAAACTAATTACTTTTCCTGATGAGTCATTAGCAAAGTGATGTAATTACTTTTTTTTTAAATGAATAATAAGTAGAAAGTAATATATTAACTTTGAACATTACTTGTGGCCTTTCAGCAGGGTCACTGGTTGTTTTACTTCTCAGGGACTAAGCAATTACATTTCACTTCAATTCTAGATAAAAGTCGAGAGCACTTTACTGTTGCTCTTTAAGTATTGTTCCATTACTAATGATCTAAAATGATTTTCCGCTAATGGTCAAAGAGAGATTTCCAACGTTAAGCCACAAACCAACAACATCCTCAAACTTTCCCATTTTCCTGCTGCCCCGAAAAAAGTTGCCATCAAAGAGGCCTCTATAACAGAGACGGTTAATATGGTGCTTTGGAGACAGCAAGCTTCGAAATTACAAATTATCTATTGGAGGGTAATTAGCAACAAGTGAATTAAAGGAGGAGTGAGCCTGTATGTAGCTGGAAGAGTGAAACACAGAGAATATCTCTAAGGAGCAGCTTAAAATGGGCTCAAAACACATCCATAACTAAAAAGGCAACCCAGGCCTACAACGGCTCCACACATCCTTCCAGATGATGTCATCAGGCTGGAGACTCAAGGTCCCACTCGCAACGTACAATACATACAAAAGATCATTTGTGCCCTCTGCTGTGGCCATTCTCAACAGAAACATTATAAAATAGACCGCCCTCCCCAACTGTGTTTTTAAACCATCTGTTTTGACTGTTGCCAGAATGTTAAGGATACATTTCTTTTCCAGTAAATGTAATGGAAAATAAAGTATTCTTATCTTATCTTAACCACATGTAAAGAGAAACAAATAACTGCTTTTCCAAAGGTAAATGTGCCAGCAGGGACTTAAAGTGAAACATAAAGCGCCAGTTTCATAGCTCTGTATGAGATGCATTGTGAACTGTTAATGAAAGCTCAATGGATCAGTTCACCGAGGCACATTAACTGAAGAGACTGTGTTTCCATATAGTAATCATTATTACAATTCTATCAAAATTATGTGGACACTGATATATGTACTACATATATCAGTGTGCAAATGCAAATGCACACGAAGCATGCATGTGTGCACACTTACTGGGGCTGAACGATATAATATTGCACTTATTTTGACAGATAGTAGAGGGTGCTAAGTTAATTTAAGTGGGAATAAACCTAATTTTATTTTTTACTGGGAAAAAACAACAACAAACTGTTGTTTTGTTATTTTTTTCTGGGGTCTGTACCAAACAAACATGTTTTCTCTTGTCTGGACAATATGATTTCACTGCAGCACCACAAAGCTTACACAATGCACACATTACACATTTAACAAAAAATTACAGCTCTTGTGATTACAATGTTGCATTTGGACACATTGTGATTTTTATTATATTTTTATCATTTGCTCAGCCCAAACTCTTACCTGTGTGCATTATGACATGGGTCACCTCTGTTGTCACCTGGGAAACAACATGACCACCAACTCTCTTGGCAAACTTTTTTACCATTACCTACAGGAAGCAAGGCGGGGCTGGTTAATGTATCTCATAATATGATGCAAAGATGATTTTGAACATTTTCTCAGAGCAACAAGAAGGTAAGTAGGAGTCTCACCTCACTGGTATCTACTCTGCTAACAAACAGTGTGCTGAGGCAACATATCAAACAAAACACATAACAGATCAGAGCATATTTGCCAAAACTCAGCTGTTGCTTGTGCCTCATACCTGTTCACTGGAAGCTAATCCTGATGACACCAGCACCAGCTTAGCTCCACTCTTCCCTCTTTGAGCAGCTTGTGCTAAGGATGTGCTTGTGGCTTTGACATTAGTCTCTTTGTCTTCTTGTGCCGCTGATTCTGGACCGCTGTTCTTTAGCACTTTGTTGGCTGGGGTGACTCCTGAATCTGAACTCGAAATCTTCGTAACTCTGCTGCCTCTTATGCGAGGCTCTGTGTGTACCAAATGCTGTACCGCTGGGGAAAAAAAAAACACAATATAAAAAGAATTAACAGCTAGACAGGACATGACCTGACCAGACCTACACTATATTACCAAAAGTATTCGCTCACCCATTCAAATGATCAGAATCAAGTGTCCTAATCACTTGGCCTGGCCACAGGTGTATAAAATCAAGCACTCAGGCATGCAGACTGTGAAACAAGACATTTGTGAAAGAATGGGCCGCTCTCAGGAGCTCAGTGAATTCCAGCGTGGAACTGTCATAGGATGCCACCTGTGCAACAAATCCAGTCGTGAAATTTCCTCGCTCCTTAATATTCCACAGTCAACTGTCAGCTCTATTATAACAAAATGGAAGCGTTTGGGAACAACAGCAACTCAGCCACGAAGTGGTAGGCCACGTAAAGTGACGGAGAGGGGTCAGCGGATGCTGAAGCGCCTAGTGCAAAGAGGTCGCCGACTTTCTGCACAGTCAATTGCTACAGAGCTACAAACTTCATGTGACCTTCAGATTAGCCCAAGTACAGTACGCAGAGAGCTTCATGGAATGGGTTTCCATGGCCGAGCAGCTGCAGCCAAGCCACACATCACCAAGTGCAATGCAAAGCGTCGGATGCAATGGTGTAAAGCACGCCGCCACTGGCCTCTAGAGCAGTGGAGACGCGTTCTCTGGAGTGATGAATCACGCTTTTCCATCTGGCAATCTGATGGACGAGTCTGGGTTTGGAGGTTGCCAGGAGAACGGTACATTTCAGACTGCATTGTGCCGACTGTGAAATTTGGTGGAGGAGGAATTATGGTGTGGGGTTGTTTTTCAGGAGCTGGGCTTGGCCCCTTAGTTCCAGTGAAAGGAACTTTGAAAGCTTCAGGATACCAAAACATTTTGGACAATTCCATGCTCCCAACCTTGTGGGAACAGTTTGGAGCGGGCCCCTTCCTCTTCCAACATGACTGTGCACCAGTGCACAAAGCAAGGTCCATAAAGACATGGATGACAGAGTCTGGTGTGGATGAACTTGACTGGCCTGCACAGAGTCCTGACCTGAACCCGATAGAACACCTTTGGGATGAATTAGAGCGGAGACTGAGAGCCAGGCCTTCTCGACCAACATCAGTGTGTGACCTCACCAATGCGCTTTTGGAAGAATGGTCAAAAATTCCTATAAACACTCTCCTCAACCTTGTGGACAGTCTTCCCAGAAGAGTTGAAGCTGTAATAGCTGCAAAAGGTGGACCGACATCATATTGAACTCTATGGGTTAGGAATGGGATGGCACTTCAGTTCATAGTATGAGTAAAGGCAGGTGAGCGAATACTTTTGGTAATATAGTGTATCTCTTACACACACATACACTCACATACACACACACACTCACACACACAACTCCCTGGTATCTGTCATTAAGGGCTCTATCTTGTGCCACCCGCTATCCGCTGCCACAACCCGCTACCCGCAAATTGCGGATTTAGGAGCTTCCGCTATCCCTAAACGGTATCTTGCGCCACCCGCTACCCGCTATCCTTATGCCGACTCCGTCATTTGCGCCTGGAGGTGTGTCTGTGGGCGTGTTTCATGCGCTATCCCTAAAGTTGCTATCTTGCGCACACACTTTAGGGATAGCGGGTAGCGGGTGGTCCTGACCACCCGCTATCCGCTATCCCTGGGCTGTTACGAGAGCGCGCCCAGGCGGCTTCAATGCGCGCCCCGACGGAGCCTCGCCACGCACACGGTCGGACTGATACCGGGACGCCGCCGGAATGGACTGAGTATATTACTCATATAGACTGTTTAGAGGAAAGACTGTTTTAATTGGACACTTACCCCAGCACGTTTTATTGTTTTATCATAAGCCAGCAGCTGTGCTATATTTTTATTATTATTTTAATATTTTATTTGCCCAATCTACCTTGCAAATAAATTAGTTTACACATAGTTCCACCTCTGCCTCTTGTGTGTGGTGTGTGACCCGGGGATTTTACTCAATCAGTACAACCTTGTGACACGTCCACTTGGACACATGTGGCTCCACCTCCCGAATTAACTCGCCTATAATATAATATATAATATGTATATAAAGCCAACTTGCTTTAGCCTCAGTAGAAGCCTTGAGGAAATCTACCTCCCTCTCTCCATCGCGGGTTTAGGATTTAGGATTTAGGATAGCACAGCCTGCCCTTAAAGGCAATGGCACCTGGCACACTGATTGGTTTAACTGGCGTAACGCCCAAAACACGCCTATACATAATATAGCGGGTAGCGCAGGTGTTTTGCGGATAGCGGGAGGTGCACAAGATAGCAACTTTTACGGGGGAACGCCTCTTCCTAAATCCTAAATCCGCAAATAGCGGGTTTAGGGAGTCTGGCGCAAGATAGGGCCCTAAGTCTCTGAGGAGGAGCTAAGCCCATACAGTCAAACCCTCATGTACTATACGAATCATTTAAAATACTAAACTGGGTCAAACAGACTTGGCTCACGTGCTAAAAAAGTTCTCAGAGGCAATAAAGAATGGCTGTCCCCAAGTGGTAGACCACCTTATGTGTAGTTGGAGAACCCTATCTCGAAAAACATAAAATGAAGAAGCATTAAATTATCCAAAAAAAAAAAAAAAACAAGACTACGATTGCAATTCCCAGTGTATAACCTCACCATATGTTTCTATGCCTTCACTATTGGCTCTTTTTAAAAAATGGAGAAGACTTTTACACAGCAACTTTTCCCATCTTATCACAGCAGCGTGCATTAAATCACAGGTCTGAGCGCAGACATGTCCTGATTTTCTTACATTTCAAAAGGATTTTCAAAACAGGAAGTGGAAGTGCTCAGGTTCACATTGTAATTAGTTGTCTGTCTAGTCTGCATGTTGTAACAGTAATGCAAGAGCAAAGTTCCTGATTTAATTCTGACCCTTGTCTATTGTCTCAAGCTCTGAGTAGTGACGTAAAAAAATAGCATCGCAGATACAACAGAAATGAGCTTGTTCTATGCCGTGTGGCAGGGCTCACGATTTGATAAACAGGATGAGGAATACAGTGATTCAAGAGGACATTAGAGTTCTTTTGCAAAATCCGATATATCCAATTGTATTTATTTCTATAAAACATGTTTTTCCCCTGCCTTGTGATGGACTGGCAATCTGTCCAGGGTATTTCTCCCGCCTTCCGCACAATGAGCGCTGGGATAGGCTCCAGCACCCCCCATGACCCTTACGGGGATAAGCAGTTTGGAAATGAATGAATGAATAAATGTTTTTCCCCATTAAATATCAATCAGCAAATCATACTAGTAGGCTAATGCGCAGGCAATTTTGGCTTTCACGACAATTTTGGGATTTTGGATGTTTCAGAAACGGCATATAGCTGTTTTAACAAATGAACTCTTTGACTGATCCTCTACACAGAAAGAGGCCAGTTGGGGTAATCTGTGCACTTGATGAGGATGCCACTCATGGGTGGCTCCCTTTGGGGAAAGTGAAACGTGGGCTGCTCTGCCTGCCCTGCTGCCACAGCAACCCTGAGCTGCATATCTAACAAGAAAATGGATGGATGGGCGTATGGATGGATGGACCGACCATAATCACGTATTGTTTATAACGAATTCAGGAATGTAATCTTATAAAGTTCCGGGACGTGACCTCAGAGACCGTCAGGCCAGGACCCAGACTGCAGTTCTGGCTATTAGCATTATCTATCGCTGCAAAAGTAATGTTCCCCACAACACCAGTGGCCTTACCCGTCCCTGCGGTGCTGCCATCAGCTGCTCCTGGACCAGGGGTCACTGTGGAGGGCTCTCTTCCTGTGCCTGGGGGAGCTTCCCTACAGGAGGGGAGAGCATCAATGTTTGTAGAAGAAAAACATACAGCATGCGAAAAACAAGAGCTTCATTTGATGATGTTGTTGTTAGTGGATAACGAGTTATTTTACATATCATGAGTAAAGTATTGGCAGCTCTCCTCCTTACTTTTCTTGTGCGCATCACTTTGCATAAAACTCTCAAGAGCGTAAAGACTCCAGCAATACAGACAATTGGCAGTGTGCCTACAGTCAAAATACCTGTGCCCAAGTGATAACGGCTGGGTGAAAACTTGTCAAAAACTCCAGCGCAACCCATTCTTTACAATTTCACCAATGTGCTCAGAGGATATATGCTTTTTAATTTAGAGAGCAAACTCATGCCTCATATAAATCCAAGCCCCTCTGTATTTTCATCTTCCCTCTCCTTTACATTTCCTTGCCCGCCTCCCCCCTCACCCCGAGGAGAGCACTTAGAACCCTGCAAGGCGAGAGGTTGGAGGGGGGGTGCAGTCAAGCGGGAGAGATAAATTACCGTGGCAACACAAGTTTCCCTCTAAGTGCTCTAAATGACAGATAAGATGCAGTCACTAATGACTTTTTTATTCTCCATAGCATAAGCAGATTCTGGGTTCATTAGCGAGATTATCTGCCTGTCCTCTCGAGATACATCACCCTGTGAGAATAAGACTAGCAGCACACAGGCACTAGCTAACTTTCTCCTTCAGTTACAGTCTGAAAGAGAGCAATTACATGCCACTTGCTCGAGTTATTGTTCTGCGTAATATATGGCTGTACAGCTGAAGTATAGCTTCATTTAAAATGTATTAACAATGTATACAGTCCACTGAGGAAAGGGAGAAATACAACGACCTGAATAATCTATCATTTCGTTAGGTCTGTTAATAGATACCAGGGTTTGACAGGATTGTCCAATGGCTTGGGGTCATAAAATCAGAACTCGGACCAGCTGATGGGTAAGTAACTGGTGCGGGTGGCACGTTACTTTGTTGGCACTGACAATTACCACAAACACACAATT
Source organism: Myripristis murdjan (assembly GCF_902150065.1). Taxonomy (NCBI): domain Eukaryota; kingdom Metazoa; phylum Chordata; class Actinopteri; order Holocentriformes; family Holocentridae; genus Myripristis; species Myripristis murdjan. The sequence goes on from NC_043998.1 coordinate 8,081,584, forward strand.
GGTACCCCTGACATGCTCTGGCAGAAGCAAGCCTGTGTGTTGGCATATCCAGCAGCTGATGAATGTATTGGCAGATGAATGAACGGAGAAAACTGTCAGCCTCATGCATTTCCCCTCAGGCTTTTTTTTTCATTACTGCTGATTACATTTATATAAAAAAAGCTTCTATCAGCTGGTTATGATAACTCATTTAAAATGTGGTGTGTAAGAGCCAGTATAAACGCTGGATTTTTGCAGAGTTGCTTAATTTTTTTTTTTTTTTTTAAATCATACATTCCAAATTTATACACGATCAAGAATTTATTTACTTTTCCTTTGGTGTTTAATCTCAGCATATTAAAAACCGCCAAAAGCATGCATTTTATAGTAATGAACATTAAAAAAGACAGCTCCCATACGTTATTGGGCTAGTGAAAACTTATTACAGATAATTAGATCTCTGACCTATTGGCAGGAATGAAAAGGAGTTCTTAATATTGAAGCGTGTTCGCAGCCAAGATCTTAATTACCTGTCTGAACTGGGGTTTGCGCTCTGCTCACATGGAAGGGGTGTGTGGTTGCTATGACCTAGAAAGACAAAACAATCATAAAATTCATGTCATCTCTTAATACTTGCAGTTGACAGAGGGAACAAAGCTGATCAACGGCTTTAATTCAACTATAGTGACATTATACCTTTAATTTTGGGTCACAAATATATGTAATATTGTTTTTCTATGCGTGAAACAGGTAGAAAATCAAGTGCGTTCACCCTGGCTGCATATCAAAGGTGTGTACTGCCAAAACTCTCATATGACAATATCCTGTTTTAGTGTGGTGACAGCCTGACAACTGATACAAGGATAAACAAATCCCTAATGTCACTGCCGTTTGTACCTGTGGATTTGTTGCTTTGCTGTTTCACTGGGATTTCTGCGGGGACTTTGACGGCGGGATCACTCTCCTTCTCCTGAAGCACCTCTGACACCAGAGCCATCAATTTCTCCAGCCTAACCAGCTCCTCCTTCATCGCTATCTTTTGCTGGAAAAAAAAAAAAAGAAGAAAACAAAACACAGAAAAACACAACAGTGTATAATTACAAATGAGCTGAACAGTTTGATAGAATACAGGGGTGGAATTAAATGAAAATGACTGCCACAATGACACATTAACTACACAAAATAGAGAGAGACACTGTTGGTGTCTTGCGCTGATACGGGAAAACAATAACAAACGTCCATCAACAAGGAGGGATCCGCACTCCATCTCCATGTCAGTCATTAATGGATGGGAGGAATTATCTGCCACACATCAGATGTTGAGGAGAATATATGGCAGAAAGCATGCGGGAGCGAGTGAGTGAGAAGGTAAACACATATATCTAAAATATATACAGTAGGAGAGTTGAGGGAGTGAGTGAGAATGCTAGAAAAACTCATATCAGTGCCTTAATTTGGAGTTGATTTGAAATAAATCTCTCTATGTCCCATGGTAGTCATGGCCCTACAGATGTGTTGGGGATTTGGGCTCATTACTCACTAGCAGTGACTAAACATTCAGTCAGAGTCACAGAAAGTAACCACTGGTGCAAAGACTATGTTTGTGTCTGTGTGTGTGTGTATATATGTTACACGGCTTTGCCAAATTGATAAATAGTCCGACTCCCATCCGTGGAGTTTACAGCACAAGTGAATTGATTATACATCAACCGCAGCTACATTAACTCCAGCATTTGTGTACACACACACAAAGATACACGAGCACCACAGTACAACCAACGCTCTGTATGCTCAGCTGTGTGTAAACCTGGGCCCTTTGCAAACCCTACAGCGTTAAAGCCTAACTCCCAGTCAAATACAGTAGACAGATAAAAGTGAGAATACTGGAAGATGGATGGTGTAGCAAACAAGAATCATCTCCTAGGCGGCATTTCCTCCAACGTAAATGAAATGCAATTTAGAAAGCTGCTGAGGGGGACATTTTTTACTGAGCTGGGTAGTCTGTCATCCAAGAACTGACAGCTTGGTTGGGAAAAATGCAGTGGCTGCCCTCTATAGGGCATGATGTGACAATGCATCTTTGAATTACACAGCAAACAAATAATGCTGAACAAGCAAAGAGCTAGATTTACAATTTGTAATCTTCGACATGATGGAAAATCTATTTGCTTTGACAAGGACCAAGGCTAGTTCAGTGGAGTCTTCACAAACTGAATTAGATGGGATTTTTTAAAACCCTGGGCAGACTGCAATAACAATGAATAAAACAACAGAAAATCCTTCAGAATATGATCATTTTTACCTGCGTAACAAGGACTTCATTTGAAAATTGTGATGATTCCATGGAAACCTCAGTGCCATTTGCTGGGACCTCACCTGCAAAGCATGTGAGATAATTCAATAGCTTTGAATCTGAACACTTACATCCAAAGTAATGGACATATTTCATATCCCCAATACAGATCTGCATTTCCAAAAGGAGGGAATACCGCATGCACCTCCGTTTGTAGTTGAGCACCTACAAAACAGATTTACTGCTTTGCTTAATGGCATCACGGTAGTGTTCGGGGACAGGGTAAAGCATTTAACTGGCCCAAATCGGGTCCATACTCCTCCTGCTTCAGAGAATGGGCTGCTTCCTTTGAACAAATCCCCTAAAAGTGAAACCTTACAAAACAAATTTAATTAAATCAAAATCAACTTACATTCATCTGGTGTGCCAAACAAGTCCACAGATCCTTGGCTGGAATCAACACAGTCCGGGCTGGGGCACGCAGGTGGATGGCTCATCTGCTCATCAGCTTTAACACATGCACCATCACTATTATCGGCTTTGTTCAAGTCTCCCTGATCCTGAGCATGGCCATCAGGCAAACATGAAGACTCCTTCTCCACTGCAGATGGAGCAGTGGTTCTGAAAATCTGTGCTAAGGTAGGCAGGTCCTCTTCCGCTATACTGTCGTCTGACTCAGATGAGGACTCTAGCTTTTGACACCTTTTTCTCTTCCTTGTTCTGGTCTTGATGGGGGAACAGGCACTGAGTTCACCGCTTCCTTGGGTACTTGCCATCGTTTTGTGCACTTCTGATATGAGGCCATCAGGAGTTAAGGACGATTCCGTGTTGACTACATGTTTAACTGTGTTCTCTGTACAAGGTTTTTCAGTGACAGCACCATTGTCAAGTGAAATACTGTCTCTTATGTCAATCTGATTCATTTCTCCGATTTCCTTCGTGGTACAGACTGGCTGATTCTCAGTGATTTGAGAATGCTTTGAAGACAAAGGGGTCCCATTTAGCAAATCCTCCCCAGACAAGCCAAAGAGTCTGAAGTGCAGTCCAGAATTGTTTTTTGAAATATGGAGACCTTCAGTTTGACTTTTTGCCACTTCATTAGGACTCAGACCACTACTAACAGTACTCCTGGAGAGAGAGACCACAGCACTTTCCTGAGTTGACACAGCAGTATCGTGGATTGAGCCTTCCACTGCCACTTGATCTGATTTGGCCACTGTTTTCTTCTGCCCTATTTCAGGGTTAAGTCTTGGCTTGTGTGCATTATGGATGGGCGAGTTAGAAGGAGAAATCACATCATTACAGGATGAATTTTCAATTTCTCCTTTATCTTCCTGGTGGGTGATGGAAGACTCCTTTTCATTTATGAATGTCTGATTTGTCACAGATTTTGTTCCAGGACCAGCGTGACAGTTTTCCCCTGGTGTAGCACTCTGCAGATTTTCTTTGTCTAAACCAAGATGGCTTCTTTTCGCATTTGGACCACCAAGATGGAAAGACTTCCTTTTTGTGGCTTTGAAACTCTTAAGCAATTGCTCTGTGTCTAGCTCGCTGTCGTTCTTGTCCTCCTCTTGTTCCATTTCAACAAATTTTTCCTCACAAGCTGAGCTCTCCAACTGATCTTTTATGAGCAGAGTATTGTTTGAAGATGGCTTAATTGCACCAACACTTTCAAAAGCTGGATCTACCACAGTTGCTTCAGGTGGACTTCTGGTACTTGGGACCATTGGCACAAAACAAGCAGCACTAGCTTCAGACGGACTTGCAGTATTTGGGACTTCAACAACAGATTCTTCAGCAGAGGCAAGTGCTTCTGTTCTCAAATGCATTGATGCACTTGTGCTAGACTCCATTTTCTCAATTCCTCCTATATCCTCATCACAAATACATCCATTTCTCTTAGCCAATGTTGCCTTCTGTCCATTTTCATGTGAAGTCATATCATCTGATGTACTAGCTGACGCTTCTTCAGATGGTTTCACCATGTTGCTGCCATTGCCAGATACCTGGGCCTTTGTGTTTTTTGGTGCACATGCTTTCTTGTGACTTGCCTGGACTTCCTCAGTAAAGAACTTAAGTCTTCTACTTCTCCTGGTGCTCCTCATGACTGTAGTTTCTGGGTCTTCACTACTAGGGTAATTCTCGATATGAATCTGTACGTCTTCTGAACCAGGTCTAGGCTTAAGTATCTCAACTGGACTATGTCCTTCATCTTGAACACCAACAAGAACAAGGGGCTTAGGCACTCTAGCAGATTTGCTCTTGTCCAGCTTAGCCTTTTTACCTTTCTTCTTGCCCATTTTCTTTTTCTCAGCACCTTCCAACTTTGTCTCAGCCTGTTTTTGCAAATCACTATCAAGATGCTGCAAAATGTTTTGTATCCCTTTGTTTGAATTTCTTTCAGGTTGATGTAGCTCAATATCAGATACAGCACTGTCAGCTTCATCTTTGTTATTATTGTCAGTCTCTCGCAATTTATTCAGTTCTTCCCCCAAATTCTCTGTGCTATTTATGCAATCATTTAAGTCCATCGGCATCTGTTCTGTATCTTTTGAAATGTCAGTATTATTTGCTTGTTCCTCATTTTGTGGCTGTTCATCCAAGCCCCTTTCATTTTTATCTTCAGAGTAGGGTTTCTTGACAAAATCAGCAGGGGTGAGATTGTTTTTGCTGCTTTTTCTCCTGGAAATTTCAGGAGTCTGTGTTGCTTCAAATGGTGAGAGTTGTGGTGGGTCCACAAAAACTACTGGCTGTGCAGAGATAGCCCTGTTCCTCCTCTGCTCTCGCTTGTAGACAGTCCCGAACACCTGGTCTTCAAGGGCTTTAGCGCTTGTCCTCTGTCTTGTAAGATTCACATCACTTTTGTCCCGGTTGATTTTTATTGTGGATGAGGAAGAAGAGCTACATGAAAGACAGTCAGGGTATTCTGTGTCTGAAGTGTCTTCAGTGTTTTTTTCTAATTCAAAATTTTCTTCAGTTGGTGGAACTTTCATGAGCCACTCAGAGACTTTCTCTACACTTTTCTTCTGTCTCTGTTGAAGAATCTTATCACGCTCTGAATCCTTCTTTTTATTTTTCCTTTTAGATTGTCTTAAAGGTTGGTGTTGCTCTTCATCTGGAATTAATACTGGATCAGGTGATGGATTGTCAAATTGTGTAATTTTCTTTTTGCCTCCAACAACCTCTGACATTTCTGTATCTATTGATTCCACCATATTACAAACAACAGGGCTGTGCATTTTATTTTCTGAGGCTGGTGGGGCATCTCCAAGACCACTATCCAGGCCCTCGTTAGAAGGGAATGACTCTTTAAGACCCATGAGCTTTGCAAATCCATGCAGGGCTAAGGAGAAAACCAGGAGGGAATAACAAATAATTAATCTTTTATAATGGAACACACTGTCCAAATTAAATCAGAAATATGTAGTCACTAAATGAACAAAACATTAATTTGCTCACATATAGTATATAAGACAATGGCAATAATATAACCAATATGAACTAATGCAACCAATTACTTAACATACTTCAAGTGTACATATGTTTAAAAAAGCCATTTTAAATAAAGGTCTATCTGGCTTTAGATTTGATGTGGGGAAAAAAACACACAACTGGGCATGGTTTTACATACAATACTATGCCAAACCTTAAGATTTTACCTGCTATAGTTGAGGAGGGAGACCTTGAAAGATCATCATGGTCAGCACCTTCACTGTTTCCAAGGCCATTGCCAGATGTATCTCCAGATGATGCAACTTTTGCCTCTGTGCCACTGGGTGGAGGAAAAGGCACAAGATTACCAATCTGTTTACTTACTTACTTAGCTACTTTACTTAGTTTAAGACCATAACTGAATAGGCTGAGTGCAAAAATAAGCATCTGGGTGGTTTTAAAGACCTTGAATGGTTTAAATGATTCTAGTTAAATGATAAATGTTTCTTACATTGGGGGTCTTCTTTGCTGGGACAATCCAGTAAAGTCTGAAAAATAAATGTAATGTTATTAAGTAGGTGATAAAGTCAATTCTGTAGCATCAGTTTTGCGTTCTCAGAAGTCATTAATGTGGGCTTACAATTTGTGCAAGTGTCAAACTCATAGGCTTGAATCATATCCTGCAATCCTGCTACAAGCCTTTGAAACCCAGGGCTCTCCTGCAAACTCCTGTGAAAGTGAGAAACCACACAACTGTTTTACCATCATGATCCAAGAATTAAAACTATACAATCAGTGATTTCATAAAATGCTCCGCTTCCAGTTTGTTCATCATGCCCAACCTTTTAGTAATCTTGGTCTTGCAAACCGGACAGTTTGCCTCTTTTTGTTTTGCGCTGTCCAAAAGCTTTGTCATACAAAGTCTTGTGAAAGAGAAGAAAAAATATCCAATTTGGATGAGTACATGTACAATACACTACAATACAATGCAATATAAACAATATTAAATTCTAAATTTCTTTGACAAAACAAATCAGTGAGGTAACATCAGATATCTGGTTACTTACTTGCAAAACTGATGGTCACATTTTGTAGATACAGGTGTTATCATTAAATCCAGACTATATGTGAAAGAAAGCATAAAATAGTGTACAAAGCATGACAGCATGCCTTAAAAGACAATGACTTCATCTTGACATTCATCACAAATTTTTAACATATCTATTCTTGTTCTGAATGACACTCACCATATGGGACACTGCAGAGTCTCCCAGAGCACCGCAATCCCCCTTTTGACATCTGCAGCTTTTGGGGTTTTCATGGTCTCTTCAGAAGCTAAACATGAAAATGAGAGGCTGTCACCAAAATGTTGCCTTCACAGTCTGCTATCAAGAACAGGCAAACTATGTGGTGTACAGTTTACTAACACCACCTATTTTCTTTGTTGTTATGTTGACACCCTTGGACTTTGGTGTATGCACTGTGCTAAAAGATGATAAAAGACATAGCACAACAGTGACTCAACCTATTGTATAACCACTTAACAAAGGCTTTTATGTTTGCTATTATGAAACATACAGAAACATGCACTATCTTACATCCGGGACAAAGTGGTGCCAAGTGTGTCTCAAGTGTCTTTGCTAGTTCCCAATGGCGCAGGTATCGTGTTCCTGTCCAGCACCTACATTGTCTACACAGAAAATGCACTTGTGTCCATCTGAGCGCCTATGGGCGTGTTGGTCTTAAAAAGAGGTGTGGTTATACACATTGTTGGTGCATTGCTATCTCTGGGCAGCTGAATGCAATTGCACGACTGACCAACAAAAGCAAGAAAAACCAAAGCAAGAAAGCTGAGCCCCAATGGTGGTGACAATATATTTAAAAAAAAAAAAAAAAAAAAACAAGGAACAAGGAACTAGAAGACAAAGGTAACTAAATTCTACAATACTAAACTAGATTGGCACAACCTTAGTTTTATGAGAGCGAGAGTTCGTACTAACGCCGTTTGCTGTCTCCAGGCAGCATCAACTGGATAAAGCTATAGCCCTCTCCAAACAACCAAGATTGAATTTAGCCTTGGAAGGCTGTGACTGGGCGCAGCAGAACATATATCTTCACAGATTGTACAACAACCTCTGGCACTAGGAATTCAGCTCTTGACTGGGTGTCAGAGAGGCCTGACTGAACAAACTCTTTTTCTCATTCATAAAAAATCAGGGTTGAAGCACAATCTTAACATTTTACTTCATTTTGAACTTGAGTTGTATTCTCCCAACCCTTGTTGACACTACACGTTAGGACTGCTGGAGACATGTGCAAGCCTGAAAGCCGTACATCTCTACTCCTTAACACCTATCACTGATTGAATCGGCATGATACAGCCAGGTCAGTAAATAATGCAAATTACCTTTATAGCTTACTATAATATGTATTATGCAAATTATCAAGGCTATTAAACCTCACAAAGATGTGTGGGGTGACCCAGAGGCAGCAGCACACACATCCTCCACTGTGATGCCTTGTAACAATGCCCAGGAAGTAGCCACATCCCTAGCAGAGTGTGCCCTCTGACCGTCTGGAGGTGTCTGCATTGTCAAAGTGAGCCAAGGTGATAGCCTCCACTATCCAATTTGACAGCTAGAGAGTGGTTTGGAGTGAGTGGCCTTGCATGAACCACCAAACATGGCTGCCTGGTGGCTTGCCATCTATCCCAACATGGCCAGCTAGGATGGCAGCCGAGTAGACCTTGAGTGTAGAGGGTGAATGGCTCTTTTGTTGTTGACTCTGGAGGAAACACAGAATAACACTGATACTGCAGTGAAATGAGTCATCGCCCCGTTCTGCACGCCAGCACTCAAATACTTGCCATTTGAATGAGTCAAGAGTCCGGGTGAAGGAGGATCTGGTATTTTGATTATCTCTACAACCTCAACAGGTAAACCTTTGCCTAAGAAGCACTCCACTTCAGGTCAGCAAACCATATTTGAGTTGGCCAGTTTGGGGACTTAGAATGAACCCCTCCCTGACAACTGATCTATACAATCCTTGCGGTGTTGTATGACCATATCAGAATGTGTCTCCCCTCTACCCGATCTGTGAATGGTTCAAGGCCAGCCAGACTGTCTCCAGCTGCAGATCACTGATGTGCTGGTTCTTGTGACCATCCCCCTGACCGCTTGGCCCTCACAGACCCCTCCCCACACAGAGTGTATTTGGACCTATCCGAACACCCGACTCACTGGCTGATAAACCAGCGCAGTAGAGGCCTAATATTGAGCAGACACAAAGCAACTATGGCTGATGCTGCTGCCATGAGACCATAAAATGTCATACTCTGGTTGTGAGTCTCTGAAACATCACCTGCATCACTGTGGTGATTTTCACTAGAAACCCCAAACTGTGGAGGTGCTTGACCTGATGGTCAGCGTATAAAGACGCAACAACTAATTTATGCCTATAACTATTTAAATACCTGTTACAGTCTATAGGCTTTTTTGCTGTTATTTCAACAAACTCACAAATGTCTGCATTCAAATACTCTTATTTTAATAATCTAGTCCTTATAACTACTCTAAAAAATAGAATTATCTAAAAGTGATGATGCATTTGTATTCATTTAATGCATTTTATGATCCTCAATTTTTAGATGTGTTTTGATGAGCTGTACAACAGATTTGTGGACTTGTGTTGAAATAAGTGCTCTCAACCAAACCTAAGAAATCAGTAGGTGCTGATACATTAATAGTAGAGCCGGATACGAACAAAAATAAGAGGAAGTGTGTTGTGTGTTTGCATATCGCTTCCTGACACCTGTGGTGTTAATATTAGTGTGTGTTCACAGTATATGTGTGAGAAGCATAATGTAATGCGATCAACGTTATGAAAAACAAACAACAACAGCCACAAGCAACATCTGTCTGTCAGAACAAACAACTTAGTGTGTGCTACCGGCAGAAAATGATCATGAGCTAACTCTGCGCAGGTTAGGTAACTTGTTTTGGTTATACAACTGAGTTAGCACAAATAGCTGGTACTGAGACAATCGACGCGAACACAGAGACAGACAAGAGCAAAATTAACACGTAACTCAAACAGCACATCCCGGGTTTTTAAATGTCTGTGGCTAAAGAGTAAGAAAATACGTGTTTATTAAGTTAGTAATGTTATACTAGTTCTTGACCACAGCTCACCTTTTCATAAACAAGTCTCGTCTGCTTCAGTTTTCCCGCAACTGCCTCTTCTTCTGCGGCTTCTGCTCTAACGTTATGGCGCATTGCCGCCACCTACTGGTCTGGAGGGAGAACCTCGATCTGCAAGTATTAACAAATTTATTTTCTTTTTATTAAGTTTGACCCAAACATTTCTGCCTATCACGAGCCAATCGAGAATAACCTCCATAACATGATTTCATTACATAATAACATCTCCAGCCGAACAGCTGGTCCAGTTAAAGTGTAGTTAAATGGCCTCTGTTGTATTTCTACCTATGGGCTGCCTCACGGTGTGTGCCTACCTTGTGTTTGATTCTCACAGCTCACAACTTCACCCCTGACCGATGTTTAAATATCAAAAATACAATTCATCAGTTCCTTCTGAGAAAATAATATGTGCTCTCAAAATTAGAGTAGAGAATAAATTTGAACACTGCTACTACTACGACTACCACTAATACTACTACAACTTCTATAACAACAACTACTACTACTACTACTACTACTACTACTACTAAAACTACTAATAATAATAATAATAATAATAACAACAACAACAACAACAACAATAATAATAATAACAACAACAACAACGACAACAACGACAACAACAACAACAACAACAATAATAATAATAATAATAATACAGATATATCAACGTTATTACTGTTAAGATTATTACTATAGAGTTCTATAGATAAAAGATAAAAGAAACTGATTGAACCTGAATGAATCAGGGACTCGTTAGTCGCTTGAAATTAAAAACCTGTTTGTTATCTTTATTAACAACACATTAAAAAATGCAAATATTTCAGACATGTGCTCAACATAATATTGTCCAAAAAACTGGAGAATAAATAAAAAAAAAAAAAAAAAAAAAAAAAAATCTAATAACAATAAAACTATAATATTGGGGAAAATTAGATTCCATTAATATGAAATCAATGTCGAAGAAAAAATACAACACATAATATATTCCTCTTTAAATAGATTAATGTATTAAAAACGTATGGTTTCTCATGTCAAACGCTAATGCTGACGTCACATCCGCCGTAAACAACAATAAGGAAATGGATAAGGAAGTCCCGCGGTCCAAAATGCAAAAGTCACATCGAGCAGACTGGCGGTGAATTAGTGTTGTTCTGTTTTTATTTTTTTTCTTTATTTTTTCCCACAGGTCACCACTGACACCCACTCGCTGTCACTCCTCCAGGTTAACACTGACTCTGCTTCATGGTTAGTTTCGTCTAACCAGTCGGAAAGCGAGACAACTAAGGTTAGCTAGCCGCTAGCTACGAAGCAAACTGGCTAACATTAAACGCCTCGCCAGTTTAGGACACAGAGAGACTGCAGCCTCTAAATAAACCATTAACCTCTCCGCCACAGTGATCAAGTTCAAGTCGTTTGTTTACAACGTGCTTTTTGTTGTGTTTGTTTGCCGGCAGCTAACGATGGAGGGCTCCAAGTCCTCCAGCACCACCATGCAGGTCAGCTTCGTGTGTCAGCGCTGCAGCCAGCCGCTCAAGCTGGACACCTCCTTCAATGTGCTCGACCGGGTCACCATACACGAACTCATCGGTACGGTGTCTGCCTGTGTGAAACTCTGTGATGACGATGATGATGATGGTGGTGTTTAAAATGTTTTCCACAGCAGCCTTTTCCTCTCTCTTCTCTCCAGCTCCGTTGGTCACAGTGACGCCCAGCAAGCAGACAGACAGCAATGAGGGAGAGACTGCACCAGAGGTAGGCAGCAATATTTAGTTTTCCAAGTCGCTGGGAAGCATGTGTCAGAACTCAAGAGCAGAGGACAGCACAGCTTCCTGATAGAGCTACTTTTAGGAGGTAAAACATCTGTATCATAAAGCTACGTGCACCCAGATGTACAGCAGGATAACAGGCTGATCATGGGGAACAGTGGTGTCCAGTCTAGCTTCTTAATTAAATAACTTAACTCTGCAGTATTTTAAGTATAGCCACCAGGCAGGTGCAAATAGGTAGGGTTTATGGCTTGATATTTCCAAATCATTCTTCATAGGAAAAGCATTGATCTCCCACATTATTGCATATTCTCTTAGGTTGTGTTTCACTGGCTATCATTATGCTTTTCCATCTACTCTACTTTCCCATAAAATATTGCTTTGAGTTTGCATTTGTATTAGGTGAACACTACGCTTGTCTGTATAGGGTGCAATCCTAATTATGCAGTTTTTTTGAATATTTTGGCCACCAGGGTAACAACTTACCTTGCTCTCATTTTTAAGATAAGATCTCAAAATCATTTTAGGATTAAACATGATGTACAGCACGGCAGCGTCTGAATTTCATGTTGTTGTTGTTTTTTAAAGGAGACCTTTGTTGAAACCAAGCAAGATGGAGTGGCAAGGAAATACATCCCTCCTGCACGGTCAGCACTAGATTATGAAAGCTTTTCATTTTGAAACCCTTAATAACATTTTATTGAAAAAATAGTGCTTTAAGTTACAAGAAAAACACCACAAAATCTTACCGCAACATGAGAGATTGTGTTGCTCTGTCAAGTGCAGTTTGCAACTCATTGTAACTGGCAGGTGAAGTGGGAAACTGCAAAAGTGATTGAACTGTTGAATCTTGCCCTTTTCTAACAGGATGATGTCAACGGAGAGCGCCAACAGCTTCACCCTGATTGGAGAAGCATCTGATGGAGGCACCATGGAGAATCTGAGTCGCAGGCTGAAGGTGAGGTCTGCTTTCATTAAACTGAATAATTTAAATTGAATTACACCAGCTTACCCCGACCGGGTTATTTTATGACCAGTGCAGCAGATATTTACGGGATTACCAAAGCGGCTTGGGCTATTAAAGTTATGGTTACAGGCTATCTGATGACATAACTTGTCGACTAACATGTGCACAAGTTCACCGGACACCCAAATGTCTCCTGTCTGATCCTGTGTGTCCCAGGTGACCAGTGACCTGTTTGACATCATGTCAGGCCAGACAGATGTGGACCACCCACTGTGTGAAGAATGTACTGACACCCTGCTGGACCACCTGGACACGCAGCTCAATATCACTGAGAATGAATGCCAGAATTACAAGTGAGCTGGTGCACATCAAAACGTCTAGGCTACTTAACTGTCTAAGGTTTCAGTCAGGATGGGGGATATGCTTTTGGGGTTCACTGCTGATTCTGATTCTGTGTTTCTGTTTTCCCTAGGCAGTGCCTGGAGCTGCTGTCCCACCTGCAGGTGGAGGAGGAGGAGAGCCTACTGGCAGAGCTGCAGCAGCTTAAAGAGGAGGAGGAGGCTCTGGTCCAGGAGCTGGAGACAGTGGAGGAGCAGAGGGCTGCTGTGGCTCAGGATCTGGCCCAAGGCAGGAGCCACTCCCAGCAGCTGGACACTGAGGAGCTGCAGTGAGTGGACTGAGGGAGGGAGGGGTGAAGGGGAGGATAAACAGGCAACTGTGGTGATGTTTTGGGTGAAACAGCCCTTAACATCCACCTCCCTCTCCACATTTCTGTTCATGTATTTGTCTAAATGTGTGACTGGCAGGTACCAGAAGGAGTACAGTGAGTTTAAACGGCAGCAGCTAGAGCTGGATGATGAACTGAAGAGTGTTGACAACCAGATGCGTTACTGCCAGATTCAGCTGGACCGCCTGAAAAAGACCAACGTCTTCAATGCCACCTTCCACATCTGGTAAACACCCACTGCTTAACATCCAGTGTATATGCTATACATTTAGTCATTCAAGATAGGACAGTGGATTAAGATTGTAACACCCAACACGGATCTGGGACAAAAATCAGTCTGCCTTTTGACCGAGTGTATGACTGAATTGTTTGCAGGCACAGCGGTCAGTTTGGTACCATCAACAACTTCCGTCTGGGTCGGCTGCCAAGCGTCCCTGTTGAATGGAACGAGATCAACGCAGCCTGGGGACAGACGGTGCTGCTGCTGCATGCTCTCGCCAACAAGATGGGCCTGCGCTTCCAGAGGTTCAGTGTACACACACACATGCACGGCTTCAACTTGTGTGCATTTCTGAACATGTATATTATAAAACAGCTTTCATGTTTTGTTTTTTTTAAAGCTGGTTGATTGACTCCATTAAGTTTAAAACATATTTAAGTTGAATCTGTTGTCAAGAATGTTGATTAATTTAAAAATACCAAACAAATCTAATTGAACTTACATGCTCTCTGTTTCTCACCTATAGGTATACACTTCCTGTTCAATTGGAATTTTTAAATTAAACTGCTTTTATTTACTCTTAGTTATTCATTTTAATTGTGCCCTCTTATTTATTTATTTTTTTTCTGTTTGTTTTGTCTTGAGGCGATATTTAAAGTTAATTATTTTCTTGCACAGATTGACTGCTTCTCTCCTTATCACTGTTATATTGTATTAGTTTTTTCTGCATTTTCTCTATTTCATCACTATGCAAGTCAACCTAAAATTTAATTCAACTGCTTTCACCTGTCTGCAGATATCGGCTTGTCCCATATGGAAACCACTCTTACCTAGAGTCACTGACTGATAAATCTAAGGTAATACACACATTTTGTTTTCCGCTCAATAGAAAGCACAGCTGCTTCATTACTATTATTCCTCCTCCCGTGCTCTAATTCTGTCCTCCTCTCCCTTTGTCCTCTTTGTCCAGGAGCTACCACTCTACTGTTCAGGCGGCCTGAGGTTCTTCTGGGACAATAAATTTGACCACGCCATGGTGGCCTTTCTGGACTGTGTCCAGCAGTTCAAGGAGGAGGTGGAGAAGGGAGACACAGGCTTCTGCCTTCCATACAGGTCCGTTACCTGACAACCAGCACAATGCACTTACATCCCATTCAGCTTCCTGTTTGTCTTGGGCTCATTTCTCACTCCTTGTGTTCACTCACTGGGACATCTTTGCAGGAAATGAATATGGAGCCATCAAAAATGTAATACTCAGTGGTGGTGTGATGTAAAACCTAAACCATCAGCTCTGTTTCAGTGCTCTGCCTTGTCACATACAGTCAACACAATGATTTGACTGTTGCAAATGAGATACATTTTGAAAAACAGTCACTCATTGAACGATTATTTAAAGAACGGCCTCTAATGTTTAAGGAACATTTATCAACAGGCTGGAAGTAAAGTAACTAGGGCCTACGCAGAACCCAGGCTTTTCTGTTGGGATGGGGTGGGTGTGTTCAATAGAATTAGCCCCACAATACATTTAACAGGCTCAATAGTCAGTTCTTCATCCCAAGACCATCCCAGTTTGTAGTTAGCTTTTATCTGACGTAAGTGTATTAACTTCAACGACACTGACACTGAATCCACACTAAATGGGTGTAACAAGTTTAACTCAGCTGATCATTTTCGTTCAACATCAGGCTGAATAGGTTAAAGGGACAGCTGATCCTGCTGGCCTGAAACTTTTGGAGAATGTCAAAGTGAAGTTGAGAGAAGCTGTTCTACTCAACAATCTGAACTCATGGTGTTCTGACTCATTTTAATGTATTAGAGATAAATAGTGTAATGTTTATTGAGCTATCAGCATAAGGAAGCACCACCATGCATGTTGAAGTAGTGGTTTGGGCGACCATATGATGCCAGAGCAGCTTTTATGCATGGATTTGTCAGCTGTGTTTAATCCAGGACTGCAAAACCTTTCTTCCATGGAAAATAATCCTATAATCTCCACAATCCTTTAAAGTTCAGTCACAGATTTCCACCATTAGAAGATTACCATTTTTAAATCACAACTATGAAACTAATTAAGTGTAAGACTTGACTCTAAATCAAGAGTAATGTTTACAGGGTCAAAAAGTAAAATTTAAGAGATGTCTTCATATGTAACAGCAAGTTGGAGAGCTTGTTGTTCAGCCTTTACAGAGATTTACGCTCTCCATGTACCTTTTGTTTGTTGTATTTATTATTAAAGACTTCTTAAGTAATATCCAATAAAACTGGCTTTGAGAAAGGCCACTCTGACTGCTGAAACTGAATCCAAACAACCTTGTAGCATTCATGTACTATAAGATGAAATTGTTGGACCAGTTGGCCCTATGTGAGAGATTTGACTGGTGTTTTAATTATCCCATCTGACAGGATGGATGTGGAGAAGGGGAAGATTGAGGACACAGGTGGCAGCGGTGGCTCCTACTCCATCAAGACTCAGTTCAACTCTGAGGAGCAGTGGACCAAGGCACTTAAGTTCATGCTCACCAACCTCAAGTGGGGACTGGCCTGGGTCTCCTCACAGTTCTACAATCGACAGTGACGATGCTGAGGGGTGTCAAGCCTTTCCCTCAAGTCATACGGCCCTCTGGTGACTGGGCTTAGCGTTAAGAATTCACATTTGGATACTTGGCCAAAGAAAGGAATGGATATGTCTGCAACATTTTGCCAATCTTTCCAGATGGGTGCAGAAAGGCACAGAACAATGTCTGGATCTTGCATCTGGATTGTATGTGTTGTTTCGTGCTCCATAAAATGGTCATGATGTGACTGCCTGTACTGTGCTGCTAAGTGGAGATCAGAATATCTTGGCCCATATTGTAGGAAAGACAAAGACAGGCACAGGCTTTAGTCATGCCCCTTTGTGTGCTCTGGAAGTGTGTGAGAAAATATGACTACGTTTGTCTCATGTAATTTCTTTTTCTTGTCATTTGTCAATAACTTGAAGTCCCACATACCATTCACAGCATTATATACCTTTACCGTTAACCTTTGTCTGGTGTTTCCTGTGAAAAGCTGAACATATAGTATATCTGTTTCACACTTTGAATGAATCCTGCTCAAACACAGTGCTACTTTCTGCAGACTTTGAGGTATCCAAAAGCTGCTGTTGCAGCTTACCACCGTAAATAAGTGTGGTTCTCTGTCCACAGTGAAAAAAATGACAAAGGATTTTGTGAATGTACCCAGTTGTTCACTTTACCATGTAAGCTACTTGAGTGTGATGTGATATTAACATCAAGGGAGGACTGTTGGTAGAATAGCATTGTTTGGTGTTCCAAGAGGAGTATGCCATTGCATTTCAGTAACTGTGTATGCAGTTCACATTTGCCGGTAAAAGAAAAAAAAAAAATCTTACATTTGACAGCAACTATTGTAATGTTGCATGATTTACAATAAATGAGATTTTCTCTCATCATTTGCATACAGATTTTTGGAAACCAAGTAAGAGAAGCCACAAAGGTAACCAAATGTTGGTTTTAATGGTTTCATAGTCATTTCTGTTGAGGATCTTTCTTCTCCTCACAACACTCATTCATAGTCAGCCCCCCTTGTAACGTTAATGAAAACATTAAAAGGGGGGGAATCTCATGAAAAAATATGGACTGAACAATTGAAATAACAAGTTGACTTCCAGTTATCCAATAAAATATTCAAAATAGGTCAAAACCAGCCAATCCTTGTAGAATCAGCCCTCATCTGTGTTAGTCACTGAACTGCTAACGGTGCCACATCCACAAGGCTAGCCTTGAACTTTGGTCATCAGTCATTCCCCTTGCCTGTATGAGCCCTTCCCAAATAAGCCCCAGGTTCAAACTTACAGGGATACATCTTTGAAACTGATCATTCTAGTACTGAGAAAAATAGTTTGACAGATGATGCATTTCAGGCAGTATGGAATGAAACTTCAGTAATGCATTTTCTTGTATATCTTCCATAGAATGGAGGCAGGTGATCTTCCATACATGGCATAACCCTTAGCCTGTCAGTTGTGCATTTTTTAGTGCTTGTACTACTTAAAATGTAAAACAGCCCCTCAAGATGAACAAATGGGTAGTTCCCTTCTTTGTGGCAGCGGGCTGAGTTTTTGTGTTAGTGCATGCATACGGGGGAAATCTTTGGGTTCTACTGAGCCCAAGTGACCGCCAGAGTCTGGCCCTTCATATGTTTACCACTTGGACTATGGTGGTGGGCACATTTACTATTACATCACTGCATCATCCATCAGTTTGGCTCCATTCCCACTTCCAGCTCCCCTCCATCCCACCATCTTCTCTCCTCTCTCAAAGGCAAGAGAGCTCACGAGAAGTTTGATCAAGTGTGCAACGCCTCCGCATGGCTTTGTGCCCCCACGGGGATCGGTTTCTACGCCTTTACTACAGCGTGGCTGCTCCCTTCAGTTGGAGGCACTGCTGTTGTAGCAGCTGGAGGTGGAGGGGATGGGAGGTGCCAGGGGCGTGCTGCTGGTGCCCAGGGCCTTGCGAATATGTGGCATTAGGAAGGGATCACTGGCCAACTGCAGCACATCCACACGGTCCTCCTTACGGTATGCCAGACACCGGCGGATGAAGGCCTGTGAGGCAGAGGAGTTAAAAATTATTTTACTTGTAATGTTGCATTTTTATACTTAACACTTTTTCATGCTTAGACAACATGCTTGAAGATCAAGACTTTTTTCCAGTGTATTTTACTTAAAACATGAATTTGTGTTCAGCCTACTGTTGGACCAATTATAAAGTGAGGTTCAAAAGTCTTCATCTTCTTCCTAAAACAGTATTTACCCTTTTATCAAAAACTAATACAAATTTTTACTACAAACTGGAGAGGTTTTCATTAAAAGCAGTCCAACAAATAGCCTTGAGGGACTAAAAATGCACATGTGCATGCTTAAAAGTAGGCATGAAAAGTGTAAGTGAGATGCAGAATGTCTGGAGGTAATGAATACCATCCACACCTTTGCTTCTGTGGTGACCACAGGTTTGGGGGGAAACTGCACTTCAGTGGCTTTTAGAATGGTGTTTTCTTGGAGGATGTCCTGCTGGGACTGGTTGTGACCAAACGGCTATAGGAAGGGAACAAGTAGAGGGGTTAACAGACAGCCTCAGATGTTTAGTTTAAAAGAGGCAATTTCTGACACATCAAGAAAACACTCCAGAATGCAGAAGTGTGATTACCTTGCGTCCATACAAACTCTGGTAGAAGATGACTCCTACTGACCACACATCTACTTTGTTGGAGATTTTGGGAGGTTCCTTACCCACCACAAAGCACTCAGGAGGCAGGTACCTGTAAGCCACACAGCCACAACTTTAGAAATGACTGAGAAGGCAGCAATCTAACTATATGAATAAGAAAAACACATCGCTGCCAGATTCATAAAGGCTTTCCTCTACGCTGCTCTTCCCACTGTAATTGTCTTGAAATTGTTGGCTACTGACCAGCTCAAGTTATTGAAGAAAAGGAGTATGCCACTGCCTCCCAATCACAGATCAGGGAATGAATTAACTGCTACAGCTAGAGATATATTACAGCCATTGTTCTCCATTCATTCCACTACACTTTGAAAATTAGCTTTCAGGGACTTTCTTCTTCACACCAGTGTTCCATTACTGTAATAAAGTTGTCCCTGGGGAAACGTTTGGTTTACACAGCAAATTATCAGTTCTGTGGTTTATGAATGGCGACAACTTTATTAGCCACAGAAACAGAACATTATAAGGTGAGCATTTCAACAAAAAGTACTTTTCAAGTATATTCACTTGATGTTGTGAAATTTTTAGTGCCGCAACATGATTTGCAAAATGTTTTTTGAAATGCAAAATGTGAGTAAATTGTAGTGTTTATGTTTGGGTGGGGATCTAGGCTGGAAAACATGGGTCTGTACCAGTAGGTTCCTGCTCCCTGGGATGTCAGCTCCATGCCATCTACAGAGTTGTAGCTGTCATCATCCATAATCTTGGACAGGCCAAAGTCTGTGATTTTAATCTCTCCGCAGGCTGTGCCATTAACCAGTAGGATATTACCTAGAGACACAACAGGAAGCCATTTAGCAAAAAGAGCTGTCACAAATTTCAGGTGTGATTTGGATTTGATTTTATATGTTTTATATGCCAATGCATCTCAATATCGAGGGACAGTACCTCTATCCTGTAATCTATAACAGATTCTTATGGTGTTAGATTAATTTCCTAAGCCACTGAATTTCTTGAGGGACTGACCAGGCTTGAGGTCGTAGTGAATGATGGGTGGTCGGATCTGGTTGAGGTACTTGAGGGCGTTGACGATCTGCATGACAATGGAGCGTCCCTCCTTTTCAGTCATCAGCTTATGTTGCTTCAAGTAGAAGTCCAGATCATTGCCTTCACAGTACTCCAGCACTGTGCAGAACCTGGAGAGAGAACAGGACACATGGACCATTTCGCTATAAATACAACAATAAAGAAAATGCATGTAGAGCAATGCCAGGGAACACCGTCAGTGGGAAATGTGTGATATAAAGCATTGCCTCATTCTAATAAAGGCCTTCATAATGAAAGCACTACAAAATATTAATGAGCCTGTGTCACAGCACAAGACAAAATTAAATTCATCTGGACCTAAGGCTGAAAATATTTGAGGACCCACAGTTGTCTGTTAACCTCCATTATCTGAGGGAAAAGACATGTCTATTTAGGAGACAGCTTTGTAATGGAGAGCCTGACTTGCCTGCTTATTTTTTCAATGATGTCTGCAGGCGACATTTGCTTGTCTGACATTTTAATGACCTAACAAGTCATTAGCGCTGCATAATGACTAGCAATTAAAATGTAGCACCTGTACTGTGTAATTAAAAACTGTATGGTACAAGCGTATGAGCTTTGAGAGTGAGGCACTTACGAGTCTGTGTCGAGTGAGAAGTAGTCATAGAGTTTGACTATTCTAGGATGGTCAAGTTCTTTGTGGATTCTGTATTCTCTACAAGCATGCCTGAAAAGAGAAATGCATGGTTAGCAATAACTACAATTTATGTTAAAAAAAAACGAACAAACTGACAGCTCATTCAAAGAGTTAAAAACGCATGAAAACAGGTAGGCGACTGAAAACACCTTGCATCAACAGTTACAACCCTGGAATCAAAGGGGGTTTGCATGGAACAAGTAAAAAGCCCTTCTTACATTGCCTGCAAGAATCTTAATCACCACTAAGTAATGAAAGTGTGTAGTTTAAACTAGAACAATTAACTACGAAATTATTCAAATACAAAACTCAATCTTAAGGTAGCATTAATGTTTCTGCTCTTGTGTGTGCATAATTTGGACCATAATTTCAATTTCAGTATTGTTTTTTCCAATCTGCACTTAGATTTTCGTGGACTAGAATGCATTTTCAAATGAGTGTGTGGGAGATGTGGTGTAGGGGCTAAGAGCCACGATGGAATAAAAAGGAGGGCCAGGTGACAGAGGTTTAGACTCACTTATGGTAATTTTCCTTCTTCTCCTCCCTCCAGTTCTTGTTGAGCTGGTGGATTTTAACAGCCACATACCTCTGCTCTGTCAGGTCAAAAGCCTGGGGAGGGACAAACATGTGACACCAAATCATATTATGCAAAGAGAGGTGTACTAATGGCCAGAAAGTTGCTGGTTTGGTCCTTTGCACTGAGGGATGTAATATAGCGGTATATTGGGTATTGTAGGGTGGCTAGTAATAAATTTACAATTACCATAACTACTGAAAGTGCCCTTCAGCAAGATAGTGAAACTGCAATTACTCCAAATGTCTTACACTTCATGCAACACTACATTCTGACCTCTGGCGAAATCTACGTGTAGATTATAATGTGCAACAGAGAAGAATATGCTTAAGAGAAATTCCACTGAACATAAATACAATGGCCAATGAAGTAATAATGTTTTATTTTCCTCAAACTGGTTCTTTTGAAGCATAAATGAGAAGGTATATGCCTACCTTGTACACTTCACTGAAGCCCCCTCTTCCAAGCAGATGTAACAGCAGATATCTGTCATTCAGTGTGGGGTGGTCTTTGAATCTACAGAATGAGACTTCCTTTATTCATCTGTGCTTTTACTATGCTGTATCCCCAAAGACAGCCAATAACTCAAAAGGTGTTAATATATAACAAAAATCATCAACATAGCAGACTTCTAGACACATAATGAAAAACATCCCATCATCGCTAAGACTTTCGAACTCTACATCAAATCCAATTCCCAGATCAACTTGTTTATGAAAGCATCAGATAATACACAAAACAAGTGGCTTGGTAAATCATCTGCTACAGGGGCACTACAGAAATATGTTGAAGGTTAAAAAAAAAAAGAAAGTGGTATGTACTGTGAGTTGTCCTCATTATGGATTCTCTTTAGCTCCCGAATGTGAAGGTTCCTCACACGCTCCAAGCGCTCTAGCTCTGCCTGGATCTCTGCTTCTTCCTGCAGGAAAAAAAAAATCACACCAGTCTATCATGCAGCCTGACCGCTGTCAATCAACTGTCTCAAAAGTAAAACCATTAAGAGCCAGTTTGTCAGCTGGTGAAATGGTACCTTTTTTAGGTGACCAAGTCGAAGTTTGAAAATCTCCTCTTGCTCGTGATACTCTGCAAGTGACAACCTGTGTGGAATAAAGTAGTGGTGGTTTACTATCATTTAGAAACAAAGGTCAGCTCACATTATACACATAGCAGAAGAAAACTGAATAAAGAATACAATAAATACAAGATCCATAAGCAAAAATCAAGGTTCAGGGTTAAAAAGCTGAGTACAACCGTGAAACAAGAAGTATGGTTATGCTGAAGACCTATTATGAAATTCTTAGCATATATGTTAGAGGGTGTAAAAAAGTCTGACTCAACATCCTGACAAGAAAACAGTATTACAGTTTGAGTTAATCTGAGTTTCTGTCTGCGGTGAGATCGTACTATAAATACAGCCATGTTTGTCGCAAATGTTTATTCAACACTGTCACCAATATTAAGAGAAAACAGTATTACAGGTTGAGTTAACCTGAGTTTCTGTCTGCAGTGAGATTGTACTCGGCTATAAATACAGTCATGTTGGTCCCCACTGTTTATTCAACATTGTAACCAATGTTAAAATGGTAAAAAAATTTTCAGTGCAAAAAAACAAACAAAAATTAGTATAACAGAAAATATGATTATAAAAACTGATTTCTGAACTTTCTGTATCAATGCCAACTTCATATAGCCAATCCACCGGGTGAAAGTGATTTGTTGTCTTACGCTTCATTCTCTTGGCCGTTGCTCTTGCTCTTGCGTTTGTTCTGTTCCAGGCTGGGCGGAGGCGTCTGGGCCATAGAGGGAGGTTTCCTCTTCCCCAGCAGCTTCCTCTGCCTCTCAATGTCCTCCCGCTGCGAGTTGATTCGCTCTTGCTGCCTGGAACATACAATATTGACATATATATGTAGTGTTAACGCTTTAGTGAGCACATTTCTGAAAGCAGAGTATATAAACACAAAAACAGTATTTGTGTCTATCTGCATGCTGACTTGATGAGGTTCTGGAAGGCATATCCATCTGTCCACTGCTCAGTGAATGAGGCTCCATGGCGCACGGTGGTGAAGTGGCCCAGACGCAGGCGGTCCTGCATGCTCTTGTCCCTACACGCCATCTTCTCCTGCTTCGACTGTAAAACACACACACAAGCCCTCCTCATATTAACCCTTGTAACAAACAGACGATGCCACTGAGCTTTCAACGCAATATCACACAATACTTGCACTGGCAAACGTCCTACCATAACCACTCCAGCATATATTATATATAACCATTTCTATTTAAAAATACTTGTTTTAAGGAATCAAAAATGCACACTGTCTACCTCGGGCAACAAAGCTTCAGTGAATGTATGCTGATTCATGAAAAAATCTTTTAGGTAGACATGAATGTCAAAAACTAAACATTACAGTATAAAACACTATGAACTGTCCACTGAATAGCAAATACATCAGTATCCTGTAAAAACAACACTGGCAACACAACACGCTAATGTAGACATGCTTATGCATGCCCACACGCACACATACCTTCTCTATTAGCAGCTTCTTGCTCATGGTCACACACTTGTTGAGACGCTCCTTGTAGCGCTCTAGCATCTTCTGCTGCTCATCTATCTGCCGCCTCAGGTCACAGTTGGCCTGCAAAAACACAAAAATACTTTACAGTCTTACCTTGACTCATGCTATGTAATTCTTGCTTACCATAAATATTTTGAAAATTATTCCTTATTATTAACATTAAAAAAAGAGTAGTGAACATGAGAAGACAGAGAAATACATTTGATTAGTGAGCAAAACAGATGAAAATGAGATAAATTCAAGTCTTTTTTTTTTTTTTGGTTCTCAAATTGACCCTGCACATTGATGATGATGATTAACAGCATGTAACAGCCATCACAGGTTTGCTGAGGTTCACACAAAATGGAATTTGAGCAACAAAAAGGCATCTGAAAAGCTAAGAAGCATATAATTAAATAAGCAGGAAGCAGGCATGCAGGTTACTCCAATGTTTGGAGAAACTGTTATTTGTAATGTGGCAAGTCATCATTATGAATTACAAACTTGATGTATTGTGGAAGAGTGTGAGCAAGTTTTGAATTAAAACTAAACATGCTCATGTCTCTACTGAATGTTTCAAACAGTAGCTGATTCTATACACAAAACAGCAAATAAAGAGGGCAACATATTAATATGAAAAATGTTTGTATATCTTATTCTGACCAATGAAAAGTTGTTTTTTTGTTATTTAAATTTATCAGGGAGGTGGCATGGGCAGTTGAGGGAAAAAGTTAGTTTAGCGTATAATTAAAAAAAGGAAGAGAATGAAAAAGCAGCATGTCAGGAAGCCAAATTCAGCCAGTAACAGCTGTCACATAGAAAGATCATACTGCAAGCCAAATGTGAAATCCACTGGGAATGTTCACTCCAGCATTAGTTTGTTTCAACAGTGACCGTCTCTTGTCTTACCCTCAGAAGGTCGTCTATCCTCCCCTCCTTCTTCTCGAGGTCAGAGTTCTTGTCATTCTCCAGCGCTGTCAGCTTCTCCAGCGTCAGCTCTGACTGGGGGGACAGACAAAACAGGAACAAGGCAACAGTAAACATGTCAGTGCCCACAAATAATGCAGACACCCCTTGAGCCAATCAGTAACAAAATGAATCATCTCACCACATTTTATCAAAATGAGACAGGTTGTGTAGCAGTTCTGGCCTTTCAGAGTTTGAAATTTTGACCTTCAATTATACACATCCCCATCAGGGCAATCAGTGTAGTTTTTTTATAAACACCAGAGCAAAGTGTCAAAATAAATCATTCCACTAAGTTTTGTCAAAATCGGACAGGTGGTGTCTTAGATATTACATCTGAGTTTAAAGTCCTGACCTTTAATTAGGCCAATCAATGTAATTTGTAACGACATTTGGATGTGTATTGCAAGTTTTTTTTTTGGCAATTGGACTTCTGGTGTGGAGTTAGGGCCTTTCAAAGTTGACCTTTAATTCTAGTGACCCCATTGGTCCAATTAGTGCAATTTTTTAAATGCCAAAACACTGCCAAGATGCAGCATCCCTCCAGGTTTTGTCAAAATTGGGTCTGTGATGTAGCAGTTATGGCCTTTCAAATTTAGAAATTCTACTAATACATTATAGTGCCCTGTCAGAGCTGTGCCAACTGCAATTTGGACTCCAGTACCAAAGCTTCAAAGACCCAAACCCATGTGGAATTTATCATGCTTCCAGCGGCAGGTCTGGTAATTAAGAAAATGCTGAGCGCCCAAATGAAAGCTTGACCTATGTGCTGATTCAGGCCAGTCATTTGTTTACCTGAGTGGATTTGTGTGAGCAGGAGTGCATGGGAGCCGTCTTCACAGCGGTGGAAGAG
Source organism: Myripristis murdjan (assembly GCF_902150065.1). Classification (NCBI taxonomy): domain Eukaryota; kingdom Metazoa; phylum Chordata; class Actinopteri; order Holocentriformes; family Holocentridae; genus Myripristis; species Myripristis murdjan. The sequence goes on from NC_043998.1 coordinate 8,107,090, forward strand.
GAAGGATCTGTGGAGACTGATGCTGTGGACGAAGGACTGCCGTGCTGAACCTGCACTCCAAAGAGACAGAGGGTCCGAATTAAAAAAGGAGGGGACATGGAGGAGAGAGGGCAGCAGGATGAAACTGAAAACAAGATGAGGAGAATAGGACAAAAGAAATGGAAGAGGCTAGATTTTTTTACTTGCTAAAACAAATAAGATGGAATTTTGTGACCTACAATTAACAACATGAACATATAAATCCTGCATACTAGTTAACCAATCGAGTGGCTAATGGGTATTTATTTCAAGCTAAGAGGTTTCACTGATTTATTTGTCAGTAAATGGAGTGAATAGAGTATTGCTGTCTGAGTCTGACAAAATTATGCATGCATAGTAAGACCACATCACATCAGACACCAGGGTTGCACTAAGGAAAGTGCACTGTCCTGTTCCCTGGTTTGTTTGAACAGTCAGGACTGTCTACAATAGCAGAGTTGGGATGTGGCACTTAAAGAGCAAAGAGCACTGTCAACACAAAGCAAAACAAAAAGGTAAAAGTGATGTATGTTATAGCCCTGTTATTGTCTGGGATTCAACATAAATTAGTGCTGATATGAATGTTTTTTGCGTTTCAATCCAGATATCAACAATATAGTAAAAACAACACTACCAAAAAAGCATAAAAATGTCCCTCCCTAAATTTTTTAGGTTGGAACTAAGGTTTTCCTGGTGCTATGTTTTTCAGATTAGGAACACCAGTGGTACCCAGCAAAAAAAAAAAAAAAAAAAAAAATCAAAAAGTGACAATTAAGTAATCTGATAGATATGAACCTCTACTGACAACCAAGAATTCGCAACAACAACAACAGTTTTCTGGCACAGTTAGCAGTGGCTTATTCTTGACATGAAAAAGTCACAGTTTCACACTAGAAATTAGTAAAGTAATTATAGCAGAGGCATCAAAATTATTTACTGATGAGGTACTATATCATAATACCACAGGATGTAACGATTCTTTTTTGGCTAGGAGATTAAATATCATGTGACACTGGTTTCTCACTCATGACACCACCCTCTGTTGTTGAGCAGCTGAAAATGAAAGGGAAGATTGGGGGATTGGGCCATAAATCTCAGCACCTGGCCAGTAATTGTTACGTCTTGGGTATAAATCAACTTTCCTGTCAAACTACAGCAAATAAATCACAGTCATTTTATGCTATACAGTACATTAAAAAACATATTTAAGACAACTGCTTCTGCATAAAATGTTTAAATACTATTAAGCAGGTTGTAAAAAAGATTTTGTTGCTTGTGACTGAGGATGGTGCCTTAAAATTAGATGAATGAAAATGACAAGTAAACACATTATGACATCTTACTATCTTTTTAACTGGCTGACACTATCACCAAAAACCACTAAATAATACAAAGAGCACAATAAATACATAAGGGACCTTTACCACTATCTTCCATGGCATATGTATCATCAATTTGTGCAACACAAACTATAGGACTTTCTAACACTAACACTAACTTGAGCTGTCTCTGGCGAATGCTCATGGTTCATCTTAATGGCTTATCTTACCACTTCATAAATACCACACGCAAAGGGCTGATCTGTCAAGCCGACAACTAGCACAGTTTCCATCTTGTGTTTGTAATCCTTTTAAGTAAAAACTGTGCAATAACAATATTTGAAAAAAAAAAAAAACTTTACACAGGTCGATAAATCACCAGCTGTCCAATTAAGGACATTAAACGCTTTTTTGTTTGGCCACCAACTACAACTTACAGCTGGTATAAAAATAATAAACGAGTTCAAAAGTAGAGAGAAGAAGTGGGAGAAAGGTATGGAAATGGACGGTGGTGCTCACCGGAGGATTAGAGAGTGAGTGCTGGGGAGAGGAGCGCACCAGCATGGGGATGCCCCGGGCAGGACTGGTGCCAGGGCAACTGCCACCAGCAAACTGGCCACAGGGTAGTTGAGAGAGTGTGGAAAACAGACAGGAAGGAGACAGAGCTGTTATTCAGAAAGAATCTGATGAATGACCATACTGGCACAGTAGGAATGTGAGAGTAAGACATCATGCTACAGTTTGAGGGTGATTTCAAACAATGCACGACACAGAGTCTACAGGGCAAAATGCATTCCACAGGAGATAGCTTAAGGTGGGACATATACATCCAGTTTGTACTCACCTCAAAATAATCACTTATTTTGTGCCCTCTTCCTTTTCCTGGATACAAACCAAGACAGGCAATAAGAAATTACAAGTTCTGCTCATCTGAACCTGGGTTAATAAATCACTTTTTAATTATGCTATGATGGAATGACTACATTGCACACAACAAAGAAACAAGTCAAGTTATTTCACCCAGGTGTTTTTTTTTTGTTTTTTTTTTTTTGAAGTAAATTTCCCCATTTAATCAACATTAAGTACGGGAGCAAATGCCTTAATAACAGGAACGAAAGCAAACTCCATGATAGCTAAAACTGCTAAAACTTCTGAACTTAGAGAACTGTTTGTTCTAAAAAGTGAAAATCTGCTGCCAAAGTAAATTTCACTTTAGGAGCAGATGATGGAGTGCCTTCAGTAAGTAGGCAGGACTTACCCTGGCTATCAAAGACATCTCCCTTTCTCTTCCTGTTTCTCTGGTCACTGGCCTTCTTCTCTGGTGTCTGGAGAACCAAGCAGATAAGACAACAGCAGGACTTTTAGAAAAATAAGAAATAACAGCCAATTACTCAATTCAAGGAACATTATAGTAAGGAGAGTTTGTATTTAAAGGGATGGTCAAGAATTTGACATCTATTCTTGTTTTCTTTTCGACTGTGACGTTGTCCATCAGTAGATCAATTCTTCGCTTTTCAGCTGAAATAAGTTTGAGTCCATTGCAGTCCATTATGACTTGGACTTCCTAACAGGGGCTACCTGTCTGGTATGGGGTGAAGTATCAATTTAATGAAAATGTTATCTAACAATTGTCTACATCACAGATAAGTAGTGAAATAACAGATGTACATAAAAATCCAAACTATATTGAATGACTACTTGGCAAATAATCTACTGTAATGCAACAAAATATATAGTTTCATTTGTGCACCACTGCAGACAAGTCACTTGACACAAAACTGCAGCTCGACCAATTGTCTGTCCAGCAATCTCTCAGATTAAGGCCAGAGATATACTTGCTTTTAACTATATGTTCATGTGCTCATGATGGCTGCCTTGCAAATCGTGCTTCTGTTTGGAGTGTTGGTTGTGCATGTCCTCAGATATTAATGCTATGCATCTGCAGGAGGCGATACGCACATGAACGGTCAGGGCAGTGAGGGGGCAGTACAGGGAGGGGACAGGGTCGGGGGTCTGTAGGAATGTAAGTAGGCAGTGACAGCAACAACAGCGTAATGTTTTGAGAACAAGTTAACAGACCAAGTCTGCAATTAATTACCCACATCTTACATATCACCTACAATGGCCCTGCTGTTACATTTTCTGCCATGATCTCAATATTAACAAAACAGTAACCTTCTCGAGCATCACCATGTTTACTGTTTACATTGTGCAAATCCAGAAGTTGTATTTATATCCTGGTCTGAGGGTCGTGACTAGACCAGATCCTATCTGAGTTCACTGTTGTGCCCTCCAGTAACATGTAAAGTACGTAGGCAAGTATGTGAACAATTCAGTTCACAATGCAGCTGGTTGTCTATGCAAACACATGGTTAAAATCAAGTATATCTATGCTTAAGGCACATCGTGAAAACACCTGAGCATTAGGGTAAAGCCTGAAGGTTTGCTTTGTTTTGTTTAAAGATCTGTCATCTCAATCAATTTTTGCACTACCAACCTCCAGTTCTTTGTCACTTAGTGATCCCACGCTGCACAGGGACTGGTTGGATGATTCATTTTGGGCTGAACTCTGGAAAACAGAACAAAGACAGCAGATGAGCCAATTGAACAGATTCACCTGCTGACCTACCAAAATACTGTACTTGTAAACAGTGGGGCTGTGTGTGATGTTGGTCAACAGAAATGAGGATTAGGGATGTCCACATGCTGTGCATGACTGTTGTTAGTAATTATACTGCTACTAAAAAAAACAAAAAGAAAGTATAGTAAAGCTTTCACTGAAGTCCAGTACCAAGGGGTTTATGTAGCACAGGAGTTCAAACAGTGATTTAATTTTCTCCCTTTTTTGCACACAGTGTATTAGATCTTTTTAAATGAAAAGAACGTATTTAATTTAATTATTTCTCCCCAGTGATCCTATAAAGAGGGTCTAATTCTAATTTCTTCATTAATATAAGACTGTAACTATGTCCAAGTTTAGCACTGATTCATCCATTATTCTGTCCTTTTCTAAAAATGTGGAAGGAACAATTGTATCATATATTGGCGAATTCATCCCTGACAGTTTTAATGAATAAAATAAAGAACTCTGCTCAGTAAACCAAGCCCCAGCCACCCCATACTAATAAACTAATTAAACAGTGAATGAAACTTCAACCATCTCATCCCATGTGGATGGTGGTATTGTAATGCTGAGAGAGATAAGAACAGACAAGATACACCACAGGCTGTATTTGATGCCATTTATCTTGTCCCTAGATTGGAAAATTCAGTCTATCCATGTTGAATTACATTATCCCTTCTTTACTCACTGTATTTTACAGTTTTAAATAATGAGCTGTTTGTTTAGTTACCATCAAACAAATGTGATAATCTAAAAATATATTAAAAGAGGACTGTACGTATCTTATTTTTTGAGATATTTCAGAAAATGCATCCAATAAGAGATAAACATAAATACAGAATGTACAAATAGTAGGAATACTTGTGAAATCCAAAATGGATTAATAATATGGTTCCCCAATTAATGTGCAGACACTTCCTGTCAGCTGAATTGGTGTGATGGGCCGCAGACCGTCCATGGCTGGCTGCGGAGCCTGATGAGACTAAAAACAGCAGGCTAATTGGTGCAGGGTCTGATGCTTCTAAGTCCTGCCTGCTTAGTGCTGCTGCTCAAGGTCACACAAGCAGTCAAGAAATCTCACTTTTCCTCTTCACACACGTACACTACATACTCTCATTCCAATTTATCAAACCAAACATACCTTCATCACATCATTCACATCATCGCATCACATCATTCACTCTACCACTCACAGCAACATACTCACTCCCCTAACCACTCAGTCTGTCTCAATCTGTCACACAGCTCTGATATTACCAACCGCTCACAAAGCTATATATTTCAGAGTAGACTAGAGGCCACAAACAAAGTACAGTGAATCATTTGCCATTTTCTCACACACACAGTTCAATAGTGGGGTTGCAGCATGGCAGGCAGCCTATGCTGTGAGCTTCAGCAGCAGTGGTGCCATTTCAGCGTCACTAGTCTGCTCTGAAAGGGCTGCTGGCTAGCTCCCATATCAGCCAGGACAGAGCTTGTCTTGTTTTAGCTTCAGCTTAGCAAGAGACGACCACTTTACTGAGAAAACTCCTGAACACAGTTCATCAGCCCTTTTAAACTGAAGGAGTTGTTAAGTCACTGACCAACACCACAGCGTTAACAGAGTTGACTGGCTGCTCACGGTTGCATTTGCTTACTTTAACGGCCGTGGGAATTGTTTAAGCAAAACTAAAAACAGACTCTTAGTTTGTTTTAAAATAAATAAATACCTTCCAACTCACTTTAAGACACGATTTTCAAAGGAAATGTCTGCACAAAACTAATTTTCACTAATATCCAGCACTAGTGCTGGGGCTGAGGTCTGCAAAACAATAAAGCACCTCTTACAGTTTCCAGCTGCTGTTTACGGTGTCTGCACAATAGCCATTATGCACTTTGCAATACAACACATAGTTCTTGTACTAATTGAGGACATGCAGACCTTGGCCACGCCAACTCCGGTGAAGCGGGCCTCAAGCAGTTCCTGCCTGCGAGGGTCCAGGCTAATAGCCGGGCTATGGAGTTCTTCCATCATGCCTATGGAGAGAAACAAAAATAACAGTGAGTGGCATGGGAATGTCTACCGATTATGGGGCACCACGGCAGCTCCCCATGGAGCGTGTGTACCATGTAGCTAATATGTGCTAAGGCTAAGCTGCAGCAGCTTGGGTTCAAATCTGAACCTTTGCTGCATGTCATGCCCTCTCTCTCCTGTCTTTCCTGTCTCTCTCCCCTGTGACTATCTCACAATGCAGAAAAAATAATTTTTGAAAAAAGTTGTACCAATTACCTCATGAGCTGGATTATATGGCCACAAGAGGAAAACTAACTCCTTAGGACACACATCACTTTTAACTACATCTACTTTTGGACAGGACCCCTCACTGCACATGTTCTAATAACATGCATGTTAAAAAACATTTAGTAATCTGTAATCTGCTGCTGAAATGAACAGGTAAACTGCGCAACTACTCATCCTTGGAAACTGACCAGCACCAAGACCTTAATACGGTTCTCTTGTAGAGACAGCAATGAACATTTATGTCAAAATCCAGTACAATCTGGTTCAGGGCTATTGATTAATGGCTATCATCTCTATTCAGGTTAAAAATCCACTGATTCCACCAGCTAAACTCCTGTCTGCAGACATCTCCAAGGTAGATACTGTGATGGCTGGATACTCAAAATGACAGGTCATGGCAGCAACTTAGAAGCTCACAATCTGAACCTGCCTTAAGTTGCTTCAGTGTAGAAGTCACTCACTCCAATCCAGCACCAATTTAAGACACAAAGACCCTAAGACATCTCTAGTTATGAAGAGTCGAGGTTTAACAAATCATTAAATGTCATACCAAGATATTATCTCTATCAAATCCCCTGTCCTTTGAGGAAACGCCTAATACGGTAATCAGGACCATATGAAATGGCAGAGAGGGGCTTCCTTTTGCCATTAGGATGCCCTACCTGAAAAGGCATCCATCATCTGACAGATGGATTGAGCTGGCTGCACATCAGCAACGACTTTTCAAGTGGTGGTGCAACTTGTTTTCCAATAACAGCGAAGAATAATTACAAAGAGCACAGTTTCACCCAAGCAGCTACATAGTTGATTTTGCTCAACAGTCTGATCAACTTGACCATAAAAAATCCTGTCCGTCAAACGTTAGCTACCCTGCGATCAAGATTTATCTCAACTTTCTTGATCAATCTAGATACTTGAGTTTATGAAGTTAGCTAGTCAGCGAATACATTTTCGGTAGCAAGCCCCTGTTTCTACAAAATTGTCAGTTGCACTGATGGCAGTCGGTGTGGCTAACGTTACTGAGTGACAAGAAGATGCTGTCCAATGTGTCTAGCCAACTAGCGATGGCTAACTCACGTTAGCAGCCAACTATGTAGCGGTGAGCTAACTTGACAAGCTAGGCTACCCTAGTTAAACCGTGTGAAACTTCGAAAGGAACCGATAAGAAAAGCTATCGGGCTTTCTCCTAAATTATTCTGCATCTCTTACACTTTTGAAAACCATTATGGCATAACGTGACCGTCTATAAAGTGGCAGATAATGCGACAAAACGTAGGCTAACCTTAGCTACCTTTACTAAGTTATCTAGCCAGCTAACATTAGCTCTTGCAGTAACGTTAGTGGGCTCCTCACCTGAAGGGTCGTGTGCAGCTTTGACAGTCACTCACAGTCCTACAAAGTCTCTTGTCCGTCCCTCCGGCGACTACAACCCCTTTACAACTCCCAGTCCCCGACACTTCAAGAAGTGCTGTTCAGATTACCCATTTCTATTTATTTCAACTGCGGGGAAGGGCATAACGTTAGCTATCTTAGCTAATGCTAGCTAAGAGGAGCAATGTGGCTGGTTACTGCTAGTGTCATCAGGAGGCCTTGATCCTCGGGGTTTCCTCGTCCGCCTTGATGCCCCTGCACGGGCAAACCCAGGCTTGTTTGTATCTTTGATGCCTCTAAACAACATCTGTCACATTTCTGCTTCGCCTTGCCAGTCTTTAGTCGGTATCGTGCGGTAAAACGTTTACACTATGGGAAGAAATTGAGCCACCTTGTTAAGAGTCCATTCGTGAATCGGTGATAAAAGATCATAACCCCGCAACCAGGCCGCAGAGGGCTCCAGGGACACTGGGACAGGGTTTGTGCGGCGCTTTCCATGCGTCTGTTCAACCGATAAGGACCGACTGTCAGCTCATACATTAAGGTCAAGAAAGCTCCGAAGACACAGCGACATGATAATAACTCACTTGAGGCAACCCCGCCTGCTTTATTACATTATAATCTGATATTTTCACAAGTGATTGCAGGTGCATTGTGCAACTTGGATTTGACAGGTCAGAGTTGTCCCGGGCTCTCCAACATCTGATTTGTCTTGGGAATGGGCACAGCTGGAGCATCAGGAGGCAGTGGCTAAAGCAGATGAATTCACAGGCTAAAATAAGTTCAAATCACCCACTGTCGCCCACAGTTTTGCTTGTTGATGGACAGCACTTGTGTTCATCAACAGGCTGCAGTACACTTGCAATGTGTTTACAGTCCAGGAGATGGAAGCACTGCACAAAAGGCCATGCAACTTCAGCTTCAACTTTACGCAAATAGAAACATGTCACTGTTTATTCCACTGTATATTACACTTAAACATCATTTGAATCAACATGGGAAAAAGGGGACACACAAAGCAACTTGAGTTTAATTTGAATTTAATAGGTCAGAATTTTAAAATCGTCTGTGACATAATATACATCAAAGCCCTACATCTTTGCTTTTTTTTTTTTTTGTTCATTCACTGTCTGGCTTGGGCTGTGTGGCCCTTCATGTTGTTTCTGCTTGCAGAGATGTGCAATCTGAACAGGTCGGTGGTGCAGGTAATTGGGCCTTTAGCAAATCATTAGCAGTTTACAAATACAAGTGCAAAAATATTCTGTACATCAGTGGAATGTCTAAAGCATTCTGATAAGGCTTATCAAAATATTGATGTCACAATAACTTGTAAACAAATACTGCAAGAACAGATATTGCAAGAAATTATGTCCCAGTTATGGAATGTCTCAGTCATTTGCAAGTTACTTGGCTATGGGCCTTTCAAGACATTTCCTCTCATTTAAGAAGTGTGTTTTAAATGTGTAAAACAAAGATATCAGCTGAAAATTAGTCACTACTGAGCCTTTAAAACATTTGCCATACATGAGTCATTAGAAAAAGTTTCTTTCCTATATTCAGTGTATCCATAACTGAGAAACATAATGTCACATGTTCATTATCCTTAAAAATGACTCTAAATATAAAATTCTGCGAGAAGTTGTCTCCACGTAACTAATGACTTTAAAAAGCCATAATTTTGCCTTCATGGCAGTAATTATTTTGTAGAAGTAGGTACCCTTTTTAACCTCATTCTGGAATAAAGTTCTTCAGTTACTAATTGCATTTGGGCCAAGACCTTTACTCTTCACATTTCAGGACAGGACTCCTAAAATGTTTGGGTTTGGAAAAGTTCATTGAAACACAACAGGGCCTAGTGCATTTCCCACTTTGTAAGAAAAACCTAGAATGACTAAAATATGTTGTAAAATGATATCAGCCCACAAGGGAAACCATTTATAGTATCTATGAATGTCTGCTTTAGAAAATACTCTTTCTTTGAGTGACATGACAGTTTCCTCAAAACTGTAACATATCTGTAGAATGGCATGAATGCTGACTCTCCCAAAGGCAGGTTTATCTTCCCACAGAGTTCCACAAACAGGAAATCACAAGAGTTTGATCCGGAAATGATGTTTGTTTCACATACCATTGTCTGCCCTTGGCTGCTAACCTAAAGCATGCCTGCAGAATTTCCACTGTCGGTTGGCTGAAATACAAAATCCTCAGTCTATACCACTTAAAGTCACAATGATCTTTCCTATCAGTGTAATATAACTGGATGCTTATGACAAATCCCTGATAAATATGTCCTTGGAATCATTTCTACATATTTACAAACACAAATAATAATTAAATATCGTCTTGTGACAGTAGAGACCTGCACATGATTTGGTGGCTTCCCAGAAATGACTGTAAAAGTCCATTTGATCGTCCTTTGGCTTTGGCTGGATCGGCAGCATCAGTCTTTGCCTCTGTATGTGATGTTCGTGAAAGTAGAGGTGGCACCTTTGTAGAGAGGATTGTGTCCCTGTTAATCAAATGACAGAAAGAGGCATAAGACATACAACAAATGTTTTACATTATAGTCATTAAAACAGGAAAGTACCACAAAGTAATTTGTGAGTACAGTATGTGTGAATTCAGTGTAGATGAGTAAGTAATGTTTGAAATGTGGTGGAGTGAAAGCATAATATTCCTTAGAAATTAAAACACTCAGTGTCATTACCAATACAGGACATCCCTCTTTTTCTAGGTTACACAAATTTATAACCTTGAATTACTTGCTCATGTTTTGACTTCCGGCTCTCATCTTTAAGCTGGCAGGGTTCTGTGGGGTTTAAAGCCTGTGGGGCAGATTTGGGTGTGTGAGACCACACTGCAGCCTATTATGAGTGAAGGCTAATTAGCGTCAGCTAATTTCAGACCAAACCCTTCCTTGGGAAGTGGTTGCTGCCTTTTGTTCTGCTGGGAGTAACAGCATGCCACAAAAATAATAAAAAACATCTTCAAAAAAGAGAGGGGAGAGACTGTGTGTGTGGGCTTGTGTGTGTGTGTGTGTGTGTGTGTGTGTGTGTGTGTGTGTGTGTGTGTGTGTGCGTGTGTGCGTGTGTGCGTGTGTGTGTGTATCTGTGTGCAAGAGAAGGAGGAAAATGCCTGGCACCACCTCATTAAAAAAAATCTAAATGTTACATTCCAATCTAAATGGTTGATGATAGATGATTGGTGACCTTGACTTTTATTATGGTATTGAACCGGCACCATATCAGTAGTTTCTGTTTCTAGAAACCACACACCACCACATTCACACATCATCATCCACACATGTGCTGCCCCATGCGACCCTCACTCACCGTGTCCCACTTGGCACGAGCACGCTCCTCCTCAAATTTGGCAAACTCCCGTCTGTCATGGATGGTAACCAGCAGCTTCCAGATGAGCAGAGCTGCTAAACCAAGGAACAAGATGGCCCCCGCCACTGACAGAAGCACCACTAAGACGTCGGGACCCTTGGGACAGTCTGGAGGGAGGGAGAGAGGGAGAGGGATGAGTAAAGGGGACAAATGGGGAAACAGAAACCAGACGCCGAGGTAGTAGAAGTCTGACCACAGAAAGTTTTCTCTCACTCACATGGATTTATCACCACTGATGATGCCATGATGGAGATGAAAAAGATAATTAAATCCTCCTGTAAAAATACCATTCTTTGTCTAATTCAGAGCCTTTGAAATAGCTCGATTAGTGTCATTGCCATCTTTCACGCTGTCTATCATGGCTTTGAGACTGTAGTGTCATTATGACAGGTAGCTCCAGTCCTTTCTAGCATGAATGACAGGTACAAAAATAGCTCCTGCCACTGTCTATCATGGGCCTACACCTAATTAGGACTAGCAGACGTGTGAAGGGATGAAAATGAACATAGAGGCTGACAGTGGAGAATGACATGCAGTGGGGCTGTGAAAAAAAAAAAACTGGATTAAGTAGGGGAGGATGTATTGCAGTGAGACACAGCCATCAAGGTTAAGGAATAGTCTGGTAACAGTCTTTCAGTGGCGTTGCTGCAGTGTTTTACGATGAGATTTGATTGCATAGAGGCAAATAGACAGTTGCTGAAAGATTTATGACTTGGGGTTGAACTGAAGTCTAGAAACAGTCTGATTTTCCAGTTACCAGCAAAAAACAAAATCATATTACAAGTGACCCAATATCTCAATATCGATCTTGCATTGATACTGGATAGTACCCAAGCATGACAAAGCAAAGAGCAGAACAGCTAGTTATTATTAAGTTCAGAAAATTGCATCACATTACTGTACTGCAACCTTTAAAAGCAGGAAAAGACATCACTTATGCCATATCCTAATACTACGATCCAAATCCCAGACACTATTGGGTTTAAAATAATGATATCAATATATCGCCTAGCCCTAATGTAATGTATGGGACCATTTTCCATTTGCAAATGTGTGTGTTTGCTTGCATATGCTGTCATGCCTATAGTGGAGTGTTGGGTAACCTATTGGGGAAACAGCAGACAGGGTGAAGTCTTTTACAGCCGACATCAAAGCTTTGCTCCTCCACTTCCTCTCTCCCTCCATTTGTAGCTCACGTTGTAACCTCCTGACTGTCACTCAGTTCCAGTTCTCCAGCCAGACTTATGATTACCACCTCAGTGCCACTTCTCATAACTGACATTATGTCTTGTCAGGTTGGTGCATCATTCTTATGCCTGTCAGCTGCATATCATATATCTTATCTCCCTCCTGATATGTTGTATATCCCTTTCTTCTGCTTGCTTGGTCCCCCCCTCTCCCTCTCCCACGTTTCTCCTCAAGATCTGAAGTGTCAGCAGGTTCCTTGAGGAGCTGGGCAGCTGTTTACAACCCTCTGTTACACGGCGGGGTGCACTGTGTTCAAGGCATGTTTGGTGTACTTCTCTGCTACCCAGTTGTGCCTAAATTAAACACACGCATCCATTAAAAGCAGGCCCGGGGACAGACTTTCTCTGCGGGCACTGGTGGTCATTAAAGGCGCTTTTACCGCCCCACAGTCTTTCTACATGGCCACTTAACAAGCAGATGAAGGGCGTGCAGCGGGGAAGGGGTAAAGTGTGCAAGATGGATGAGCCTTGAGTTGATAAGAAGACGAGAAGAAAGTTTGTAGGTAGGGATGCACACTCCTAAGGCTGTGTTTTCATTAAAAAAAAAAAGACAGATAGATAGATACACATATATCAAGGGTTATTTTTACAGTCTCATATTCTGGCATCCTTATCTGAATGAGTGTTACTGTCATTATTATTCTTAGCATTAGTAGTAGTAGTACTAGTATTTGTGTTGTTTGTACGGTTTCATTTGTTTAATGTGTTTGCTATGTCTAAATATGTTGTATTTGTATCAATTATTTGTATTGTAAGTCTGTTTTTGCCAAGTGCTATATTAAAGTGCGACTATTATTATTAGTATTAGTATTATTTAGATCTGGATTTATATCTTCTTACTATCTTCTGCTATGTATAGTTTTGAACTATGTACATATGTACGTTGTTCTATGTTATAATAATGCTATGTACTATGCTATGTACCATATATAGTGTACTATATGTAGTAGTTATACATCAGTTACATTGTTTTTGATCTTTCTTACCTGGTTCTTTGACGACAAACAAGATGGACTTGCCACTGGCGTCCTCATAGTACTGAAAACGCTCCACGCAGTCATTCTCATCCTTGTAAGTACAGTTCACAGCATTTGTATCATGGAGCACTGTATGGAAGATCAAGAGAAAATGGTACCACATCAGTTAAACCAACAGTGCCCAGTGTGATTGCTCATTGGCAGTTATGATCAGTTTCCAAGTCTGATTTAAGATGAACAGAGTAGGACTAATGCATAGCTTCCACTGCTAGTCACTAAGAAGCACAAACCCAATACAGCCTGAACAGCAGTGTTGCCATTCTATCTATATTTTTTTTCTTGTATTTCAGAACATCAACAGCAGTCTAATAGTCTGTAATAGTATCTAAGCATTTTCCAAACTGCATTTTTTTGGTGGAAATTTGAAGCTGGGTTTTGTAACTTTGCAACAGTTTGGTTTGAAGTCTATGGAGCAGGTTTCATGAGGTCAGTTTAGCATTTATACTCAGTGGCCACTTTATTAGGTCCACCTGCACAATCTAACACAATCCAACACAAATGTTATGACATAAAGTTTACTTTTATGATGCCTATAATCCTAATGCTCAGGTTTTCTTTTTGTCACAGAAATGGCATTGAGCTCATAGTTACTGGTGCTGTTGTACTGTACTGTATTTTATTGAGAGGTGTTTCTACTTTTCTGTCCCCTTCATGTATATAAATAGGGAGGACAAAAAATCAGAAACACCTCTCAATATAATGTAGTCCGGTATAAGACCTCTGCAAACTACAACCTCGGTGATAAACATAGAATTAAATTGACACATTCTCTACAATGTCAAGATTAGATTGTACAGGTGGACCTAATAAAGTGGCCCCTGAGTGAATACACTCAATCATCACAATCATTCACATTTTATTCCAAATTTTGCAGTCGTAGTCAAAGTCAAAGTCATTCCAGTTGTTTTAAGGTCGGTGTTTGAGTCAGCGGTTGCATGACTCACCTAATTCATCCACCAGCTCAATCTCATCCCGGCAGATCCGAGTGCAGGTGTTGTCCTCAAACAGTTTGCCCCTCTTGAAGTGCTTACACTCCACACACTCCCTACCGAAAACAAAAATATCATATCACACCATCAGCACATTTATTCTGGAATAGCTTTCCAAACATCACTGTTTGTCAGACAGCTAAAGTGAGGTTTTGAAAGCCAATACTGCTACTGATATTTCTAGACTGGTGCTACCAATAGCCAATAATTTGTCCCAACATTCAATATCATACAATTTTCCATTTCCATGGAAAAACATTACAAATATCCAGTATTTCACTCCCAGAATGTTATTTTTGGCAGTGTGATGAAGCCTCTCAAATAATATTTAGACTAGGGTCATGAAACAGATTTGTGTAAGGGCCAGAATTTTTCACTTACTTTCAAATAACAAAATTTAAATTTAATAAGCCCAAATTAGCCTATTTTTGTTGAACATTTCCACTTTCCTCAAAATGAATGTTATTTTAGTAGCCCATATCTGTCTGAACAGACTCCTAAAAAACATGGGAAATCTATAATAATAATAACAACCAGATACTTAACTAGAAAATGCTCTCAGTAGCTTGCAGACCTCTGCCAAGGAGGCAGTGCACTGAGAAGTTATGGTTCAAATCTGCTATTTGGGAAACATGGGCTAATTGCAGAACGCAATTTGGCAGGAAATTTTAATCAACTTTAATCGGTTTTGTTTTATAAGCAATGTTAGTTAGACTATTTTTCCTCTTTTTCTATTTTTACTCAGAAGTTTTGGTTATTTTTATGAGTCACTGTTACTCTGCACATGGAAAAAATAAATAAAACAAAATATTAAAAGGGCATGTTAAAAAAAATAATGAAAGCTATGAGTTTGTCCACATGCTGTCATGAAAACATGGCACAAGCCACACTCCATTCATAAAAGATGGAACCTGTCCCAGGCTGCTGCTATTCAGTGACAACCAGAAAAGCAACACAGCTCTGTGAGTGAGGCCTGACTCCTGCATCAGGTTGTGTGATTAATAATAAGCTGACAAGTGGATTTATAATGTCTTTAGAATCCATCTAAATTGTTTTTGTTTTTTCAATAGCGATGCCACTTTGGGACAAATTACCTTTAAGTAAAGAATTAAGTTATAAAAAATACTGATCACTTAAATGAATAAAAAGATGGTTTTAAAAAATGGATATCAGGTCTTTCATGCTGTTTTTATGTAGCCATTAGTAGTGGATGTACTCATTGGATACACTACATGCATTTTTGTTTATCTGTGCTTTGTATATGAGTGAGTTTATGCATGGGAGTATGTATTTTTATGCTCGTCTGTGCTTTCGTTCATGCATCTAGACTCACTTCTTCATGGTACAGGCGTCAGGGCAGGTGGGACACTTGTCGCAGGTGGCCCCGTAGGCCCCGGGCTGGGTGCACTCACAGGCCCCACACACACACTGGCCCCTCCCGCTGCACAGCAGGCCCAGGTTGGACATACATGTGTCGGTGCGTCTGGAGCAGTTACAGTTCTCACCCTGCCAGTCTGGCGCACACTGGCAGAAACCACAGTCACAGGTGCCATGTCCTGGGAAGGAGGCAGGACAAGAAGGTGGGAGGGAGGGAAAAGTCAACACTGGTCAAAAATGCAATCATTTATGAGTTTAGTTAACCCAACTCCGCACCCATATGCATGGACGCCTCACACTCCCCCATATCAAAACACTGTCACTCATCTATTGTACTCCTATTTGTTGTTGTAATTCCCATTCTTCAAATACTTAGCTGTTCCCACACGAATTCCTTTATACGACAATATGACCACATAAATTCATAACTGAGAAGGAGAGGGGAAAAAAGGAGCCTTCGCTGTTAAAGTGATTGTATGATAAACCATGTGTTACATGAGCAGGTTTACTACAAGCACTCTTCTACTGTTAGCTGCTTTCCTGAAATGTGAAAAACTCTGCTTCCTCTATAGCCTGCGGAAATTCACAAACTCAAAATTCATAGGGCCAAGCTCAAAAACAGAACTAGTTTTCTTTGTTCATGAAGAGCTGACATTTTGGAGAAACAAGGTTTTCCCCAAGAGCAACATGTTTATACTCATTCCAAGTGTCACAAGCATGCTTTTTCAACATAAAAAAGTGAGCGGTAATCTGTTGCCAAATCATTTCAGTGTCTAAAAATGTGGCTGTATAAGCACGGAGTGTTTGGCTTTTGATCCCAGATGCTGGAGAGGAGGACTGGCGAGCCATGTTTCTGCAATTGTTGGAGATCTGCAGTTAATTTCATTGTGTGCTAGTGGTTTCTGGAGGGTATTTTTTTAATCTGCAAGGTTCATTGTTTGGTGTGCATGCGCGCGCTCGTTTGTCAGCGAGCGAATTCAAGCATGTTTGTGTGTAACTATTTTGACTCTACGTATCTATGTGCGCGCATGCACTGGCAAGGGAGTGACAGTGCAGAATACATATGTCCCTTGTTGTGGCCTATCACCACAAAGCGGTGCCCAGATAAACAATGAGACAGGAAGCTGCTTGGAAACAGTCTGACTGGATAAAGGATTATCCACAAACAAACTGCCAAGACCACAGGACCACAGGACCACTGGCCTCTAATTAGACCATTCTGTGGGGGAAGAGGAATGGCCCTAACCCTGAATAGGCCATCTCAAGACAACAGCATACAGACACACACTTACATAGCGGCATGTACTACACACCAACATGCACACAAATCCAGAGTGTTTCTACCACTCTCCCACTTGGCCCTTTCTTGCCAAACTTGGGTTTATTTTTAGCTCCATGACACCACACTAGCCAATGAGTAAGCAGAAAGGTATTTTCATGATAATCTATGGGCTTTGGGGAATACAGCAAAACATGTCTGCAAGAACAGAGGAGGGGGGTTAAGCGCTCAAGGCTGAGTGAGATCGGATGATGCGATGAAGCGCTTTGTGCTCTGTGCCTTCGCTTGGTCATAAACAATTAACATTGTTCAATTTAAATATCCCCTGAGCACCTTTGGCACCAATTCATGATTTTTAACTAACTGCAGTAGAAGAAGTCTAAGTCTATTGTCATCAGGACTGTTGGCTAGATGGATTACTCGCAGCAGAGGCTGTTATGATGTGACTGCTTGGTCTTTTGTCTTTGCTCTTTATGAAGTGATGCTGTCCTTTTGTTCTCAACCTGTTTTTCTGTTCCTATCTTACATCCATATTTTAAGCCATCAGTTTCTGACCACAAACTCCTCACCTTCAATGTATCTGTACTAATGCCCCGCGCTTCCAAAACGCATACTGTCATTCTCGGGAATCTTACACACATTGATCCTGAAGCTCACTCATCCCTGGACTAGACGAAGTTGCTCCCATTAAAAAATTAGTTGTCTCCTTTTCCAAATCATGTTCATGTTTCACTAATAAACTACATGTTCTCAAAGCCAAAGGCTGTTGACTGGAGCGACAATAAAACAACAAAAAACTCTTGTCTTACTACCCATATGGAAATGTTTGAAAAACACCAGATGGATTACAGAAAGGCCCTCCAGCCTGCAAGAGCTTCTTATCACCCTAAGATTATTAATGATGGCAGTGGTAATCCAAAAATTTATTTCCTACAATTGGCGATCTTCTCAAGCCCATGAACAACCAGAGCGCTTCCTTTGTCGTTTGAGTGCAACAGATTCTCAAACTACTGGACCCTTTCTCCTCTCAACTCTTTACCAAATGTCTGCTTGCCATTTGTCCATACATCACCAGTATTAAAAGCAGCACTGCCTCCACCTCACAAGTCCGTTTACATCTGAAATCAAGGCTACTGCTATCACACCAGTTCCTAAGTGATCCACATCCAAGCAAACTACCTTCCCTTTTCCAACTGTCCGATTTTGTCCAAAATCCTTGAATGTGTCGTGTCCTCCCAACTAACCTGTCAAAATTTACAAGAGCCCGTTCATTCTGGTTTTAGCACTGCATTTGGTACAGTAATTCACACTATTCTACTTGACACAATGGAACATCTGCTAGAAATATCTGGTTCTGCACTTCAGTGTTTTCAGTTCTACTTCTCCAACCGCTCCCATTTTGTCCCTCAGGTCATAACCAAATCACATGCACATCCTGTTAAGCACGGTGTTCCACAAGCGTCTGTCCTTAAGCCATTGCTTCCTGCCTTTATATATTGCCTCTTGGACGATTAATCAAAAACATTTTAAAAGGTTATCAGTGTTTGGCTGATGATACTAAACTCTGCATCTCTACCAAGCCTGATATGACTGTTTCGTCTGCTAATATTACTAACTACCTCCAAGTAATTAAATATTTCTGCTCTGAATCTTAAGCTATTCTGATTGGTAAGTCATCCTCCATTCACAAAGCCTGTAATCTCAACCTCGTCACTGACAATAGTCTAGTTTCTCTTTCAGTGCATGCTCATAACCTCAGAGTTATATAAAATAATCAATTGCCTTTAAATTGTCTGTACATATTGCAAGGGTTTGACCATTTCTTTCACTGCTTCATGCTGATAAGCTTGTTCATGCTTTTAGCAGCTCGAGGTTAGACTACTGTAACGCCCTTCTCTTTGGCCTGCCTGCAAAATCCCTTAACAGGCTGCAGTATGTGCAAAACCGTGCTGCCTTTATTGTCACTAATAGCTGACCCTGCCATTATATCACGCCTATCCCCTTCACACTGCACTGGCTCTGTGACATCTCGGATTAAATATAAAATCTTAACACTCGAATACAAAGCAGCTCATGGTATTGCCTCTGGATACATCTGCAGCATGATCAAATCTTACTCACTGAGAGCATGGGTCACAGGACCTTCTGCTGCAGTGCACCTCAGCTGTGAAACGCCATATCACATGCTCTAAGAAACGCCCCATACTGTTGAAATTTTCAGTGGAATAGGACTACAGCGTATCTTTTAAATACAACAAAATATAACTGATCATTTAGCCTAGTTGTGATTCCCGAATGAATCAGCAGATAGTTAGGGTACTGAATAGAGGTCACAGAAATCAGGTACCAGTGAGGAGGGAAGTATTTTGTCTGGTGACAGTCTGTCCTGTAGAGGGCAGGGGTTAGGTGCCATTAATCTGATGCTGTATGAACATAATTTAAAAAAGTGCTGTTGTTTCAGGTTTTTCATCTTGTTCTCCAACTGGCCCTCACTTAGTTTTAGTCATGATGATGTAAAACATGGCTGTTAACAGGATTTCTTGCAAAATGGTGATAGATTATGGATTCTGTTTCTGGGTGCTGAGAGCAAGTGAACTGCCGTTAGCTCAAGACTGAAATGACAGCAGGTTATATACGGGCTAGTTCACAGACATAGCTCACACAACTAATCCTAGACTGAAAAGCTGCCCTTGGTGGAGGTTTCTATTAGAAAAATCTCTCGTTCCTTGGGGTAATATCACAGTTGTTTCACTGGCAGACTAAGCTGATGACATACTGTCTATTGGAAAGGAGGCTCTCGTCTTAGTCTTGACTTAAAGCTCTCTACAATTGCCAAAAGATGTGCTTTTGACTAAGCAGCAACTTTGCACTTTATTATATTACTATTATCTTGCATCAATACTTTTTTTTCACATAAGATAAGAACAAGGTGTGGTGAGAGTAAAAAAACAAGCTACGGTTAAAGGCAATTTAAAAAAACAATGCTGTTTTTTTTTTCTTTCTCTTTTTATGCTTAGGTGGCACTATTCATCCCAAATTACTATAATAAACATCTCTGGTCATTCTAACTGTTCAGTAACCTCAGCCATGTTAGTAAAAATGCAGCAAAATTCAAAATGAACCAATCAGAAGTTAAGTCCCCACGGCTTTATTTACAGTCTGTATGATGGGTTAGACTTGTATAAGTTTTCTCAGGAGTGTATGTATCCTATTGAACTCCTTGATATGTGAGCCTGGCCTAACTGACCCAAACACACAAACCTAACTTGAGCTTACACACACACACACCGCAGCATGTTTGTTGTGAATAGAGCCCATGTCCTGGGCAGAGGGGAGAGTTGTTATTGTACCTAATTCTTCCCAGATGAGGTGGGTGGTAAGTCAGTGTGGTGGAGATGGGGACTGCCAGCCCAGGCATGGGTACACACACTCTCTGAAACTCTCTCAGAAACACACACACGATGGCCATGAAAGTCTTCGGGCCATTCTCACATCCCTCTCAGCTGATTTCAGTCATTAAATGTGGCACTAGTGTCTGCCCACCTCTTACACAATCAAGTCTAATTCTTCACATGCAGTCAATCAATGGCATTCTCATACAACTAGCAGGAAATGGACTTTAAAGAAACAGTTCAACCAAAATACAAAAAACAATATTTTCCTTCTTATTCTAGTTCAGCCTACCCATTCAGATACTTTCTATGTGATTTGACAAGGTTTCCACTCTGCTGCAGTCTTCCCTGTTTCCTGTCATCCCAATAAAATGAGGCTGAATGGGTATTCTTTTGTGGAGCTCAAACTGTCAAAAATTTACATATGAAAAATTCAGCAGCAACACCTCTTTTCAAAAGCAACGACACAGATACCTGACAAAATGCACTGCTCTTGGGGGTGAAGAGTTTTGTTGGGAACTAATTCCTGCCTGAAGAAATACAGCAAACTCTATCTATCCACTATAAAAAGTAAAAATTAGAGGCAAGTTGATATTTTGACATTGTTTTTTTTTTTTTTTTTTTTTTTTTGAGGTTTTTTTTTTTTTGAGTTTTTCAAATGTACATTTTGATGGTTTGAGACCCCAAACGAATACCCATCCAGCCCAATGGTACTGGGTTATCCGGAGACCGGCACGATTGAGGCAAACTAGAAACCCCACCAACTGACAAAAACTATCTAGATGGCTAGATTAGCTAGATGATGGCTAAACTGTCTTTCTCGTCACAGTATCTTACCAGAGCACAGTTCACCCTTGTAGCGCAGGCAGTTGAAGTCATCACACTCGCACAGCTTGCCCCAAACCTTGCCAAAGTCGCTGGTGTGACACACACACTGGCCACAGACACAGTCCCCACGTCCACTGCAGATGGCAGCCTGTGGACCTCCAGAGACTGTGGGTGCGCTGCAGCGGTCTTGTTCCATGGGATTATAGTCACCCTCGGCACACTCGCAGCGAGGCCCAAGACGACCTGGGTGGCACAGGCAGATGCCGCACTCAAATGTGCCATTGCCATGGTTACATTTAGGGCTGTTGGGCTGGGCTTTGTTCTGGCACTTGCAGTCACACTCAAAGGTGACGGTGATGGAGAGGGAGTCCTTGAAGCCCACAGGCTTGATGACAAAGGTCTTTTTCTTCTGTTTGGGGCATCCACGAGCACGAGCCTCCACACTGAAGGAGACCTGGAGGAAAAGAGGGGGAGCAGTCGGAGGTTAAGTGTGGCACAGAATAGAAAGGTCTTTGGCTTTTAAGGTTTTACATGTCAAATGTGGGAGAAAAGAATGCTTTGAATCAAAGATATTTTGTGGCAACTTTTTTTTAGACATCTTTTCATGGAAAAGTGATACTGGATCCAGATGCTGCCAAAACCCTCATTCATTGAAAATGGCACAGTGACTTGTGTCCATGTCCATATGTGTGTGTGTATGTGTGTGATGGTGGCACATAGATCTTGTGGCTGGTAGGAGTGACTCAGGCAAATATGACATTGCACAGGAAATGGGCTGGTACCAGGCATACACGCATGCACACACACATACACATACACATAGAGTGAGAAATGAACCATCCCACTGTATCCACCCTGTGTAAAATAGTCAACATGAAACAGCACTTTAACAGCTCCATTCAAATGTTCTCGCACTTTCTAATTCATCATGTTCAGGGAGAAGCAGCATGAGGGCCAAACGTGAAATGCCTCCATATGTGTTTGCTCACAGTAATTGTTCATTCAGCGTTGCATCCAAAACTGGTAAATGTCCAAAAGTGGGCTGTTACTACAAGACTATCTGGGGAGACTGCCATATATGGAGAAGTGTGAGGCAGAGAGAAAAAAAGAAATGTTTGAAGCCCAAAAAAAATGTCACCTGGTGAGGGGAGAGAAGGAGAAACAGCCAATGAAGCAAAGCGAAAGAAAAAAATTCAAAAGAAAAATGTGGGGGACAAAGATAAGAAAGGATAATTTATACCATTTAGGAAAAGGAGATGACGAAGGAAGGATGGAGAGATACGCAAACAGCAGCCAAGAAAGAGTTGAGCTCACTATCTTGTCAACTTGTCATCAACTTGTGCTCTTTCCATGGTTTGTTCTTTCAGTCCACAAAGCGAGGGGAAACCCTAATGTGAAAGAAGTGCAGATAGGAACCAGGGCGGAAACAGGGAACAAAAGGCGAGTGGGAAACAGGTTGTGGAAATAAAAGACATATTATTTTTGCATTCAAGCAAATAATGGCACCAACAGTGTCTGTGAAAAAGGGCAGCAATGACTGTGAGGTTAAAGAGGCTAGATTGTGAAGAGGAAGCTGTTTTTTTTTTTTTTTTTTATTTTCCAATGAGTGGATGAAGACTAAATTTAGATTTGGGTGGAAAATGTGACAGGAGAGTGACATGACAGGTGACAGAGCAGCACAGACACTGTTTTTGTCTAATATGTACTGACAACATTAGCTTAGTCTAGTAAAATAGAAGGTAGATGAAAAAAGCGGGAGTAACAGTATTAAGAGAAGTAAATAGAATAACATGAAAATCCATTTTTCTACAGTAGAAAACAACATCCTTACATCTGCAGAAATGGTAGAAAATCAAGAAAAGCTACCTTGATTTTTGTTATGATGGCTCTTGAAAAAGTATTTTAATATAAATTAAATTTACAGACAGCTCTCCCCCATTATCGTAGTTGCAATATGTAGCTATGCGACATGAAAGAAGAATACATTTAGTTGGCTACATGCAGACATTAAGGTTAATAGTGGTGTGGAGGACTGACCGTGTCGCCTATTTTGAGTCCAGAGCAGGACTTGAGGCCAGGGATGAGCTCTCCGTTCAGGCAGGTGGCGTTGAAGGACAGCGACAGCTCCTCTGGGATGCCCTGAAGCTCCAGCTCCACCTTTGAACGGATTTTCTGGCCACGCCAACCGAGACAATGACAGGAAACACACACACACATAGACACACACAGGCACACACAGGCACGGCTGAACATAAAGTTGCTGCTTGAATCACAAGTCAAGAAGTCAGCTCCAAAGTCAGGTCTCTAATTTAACCACAGGTCAAGTCAGGTCGCAAGTTGAGATCGAGCCCATTTGAGTCAAATCTGCAAAATTGCTGAGGGCTGATTTAATTGAGACTCGAGTCTACTTTAATTATAGTGATGAAACCATGAAATAAATAAATAATCAGTGAGTCGGGCTGATGATGAGAACCATGTGGAGTAATTTACCTCCTTCTGTTTTCATCCATGAGTCCTCATCTCTGAGTATATGTGTACAATCATATAGGTGGACACATATGAAGGTGCGCATACAAATACAAAATAGACTGCTAAAATTAAGAGTGTGGTGTGAGCGCAGCAAACTTGTAGCCCGTATTGTGGCTCATCCAGCCACTTCGTGCACAATAATAACCAAATAAGACCTCAATAGGACACTATATAAATACAGCTGAGAGTATCCACATTTGGTCAGTTTCACACCTTGGCCAGTGTGGAATATCTGCTAACAACTTTGGCTCGCCTGTGTGCATGACTCAGACGCTGTGGGTGTGTGTCAACAAACACATGTCACATCATGTCATCTCCTGAAACACTGTCTAGCCTGGAGTACGCGCGTGTATGTGTGTGTGTGTGTGTGTGTGTGTGTGAGAGTCTGCGTTGGTACAAGTCCATGTGTGTGACACTCACAGCGTAAGCCTTCAGTATAAGCTGAACAACATTGCCCGAGTCGTTGGACAGCGTCCCCACAGTGGTGCCAGGGATCAGCTCGCTGTAGTTCTACAAGACAGGAAGACAGACAGACTGGAACAACGCAGTCACCCTTCACTTAGTCGGGAAAAATTCAACATATGAAGAAAATGCTATTGATATTAGGGTTATGTAGAGGGATTATGTTGACAGATACTGCAGCTGCACTGGAGTTATTCCAGTAGCAGTCATTATTATTACATCAACAGAAATATGTTACAACCCTTTGGAAGTAATAACTGCCAGATATTGTAATAACTCTTAAATATGTAATAAAAATGCCTCTCCAAATGTGAAAAAAAAAAAAAATAATAATAAACCTGTTGACGTAATAAATTACAGTTTTTTTCATAAACTGGAAATGATAACATCAAAAGGAATGTAACATATGTTAGGTTGTTTATTTTATTAATGTAATACTGATTTTGACTATCTATGAAATAACTGAAATATTTCATTCTTATGATTATGATATTATTCGTCGACATTAGGATTACATCAACCAAAAATATGCCACTCTGCTGCTGACATAGTAAATGCCGGATGATGTAACAGTGTGATGTTATTTACATCATCCAGTAATTTATTAGGTCTATTAGTAGGGTTTATGACATTTTAAACTTTTCAGACTATTTGCGCACACGGTATCACCCACTTTCATTGGGATTCAGCCAACCACAACAAAGAAAAGGTGGGGTTCGATGCATTACAGGAAACTCACAGCAGAATGAACATTGAGAAAGTGCTGTCAAAGTTTTTACTCTGATCATAAAAAGGCAATAATGAGCACACTGATTGTTGTTTCTACTGTACCAAATCTTGAGAACTATAACTTCATCAAAGAAGCAGAAAAGACTGAAAACACCCCAAAATGTGCCCACAAAATTAAAATTCTTCATTAACTTGTTTACCTTTATGTACAGGGGTAATTTGATGTGCTATGTTCTCCTCTCTAACAGATCATTATTTCATTCCCTCTCAATTGCTGTGGCCTGGCACTTCAACGGTAGTAGCCAGACCACAAAATGTATCAAACTTTGGAAAAACTGAGTTTGTATCATCACAGGATGTGTCTACGCCTCGCTGTGACTGAACACTGTGTCTGAGCTATGTGTCTCTGTGTCTCCTACCATTAACTGATTAATATTGAATTTCAGTCTTGAAACCAAGCATTAATCTATGTTCAACACCAACAGCGTTTGGAATATCCTTGTTCAAAGGCTAAGTACAAGCTTGTTAGTTTTAGTTTCAGGTGATTTCACTGATTACCTCACCTTCAAGCAGAGAGCAGGGACTAATCAGTGAAATCAGCTGGTGTAGTTTTTGGTTGGAAAGAAAACCTGCAGCCTCTCGGCCCTCCATGGCACATGATTGCCCACCCCTGATCTAGATGAATGTGCTCGGTGTGAAAAACAATGATTCCTGACCTGGTACAGAGGAACCACAGGGTTGGTGACAGCAAAGATGAGGTTGATGTTGTTCTCCGACATCTTTTCTGTGATCAGAGCCAGGGACGGGTAGTCCTGTGGGGTCACACAGGACAATGCGATTAGCTCACACACATGTACACTCACTCAGGCTTCGGAAATATCCACACCCATTCCCACTTGCACAGTAAAACTTAAGCCTTTCATCCCTTCTATTCAGTCCTTCGCTTCCTCTCTCTGTTTCTCTCATGCTGCCCAACTGCACACCCACACACACTCAGATGCTGACCATGGTGGTGGACATGCTGTAAACGTTGTCAGAGTTGAGGTGGCACTGCCCATCATTGGGCTGTACGATTCCAGCCAGGCGACCGTCCAGAGCCACGTGGGTTTTGGCGTCTGAGGTGAAGATCAGGAGGTGGGACGCTCCCGGACGCCAACCGATCTGCTCCTGGTCCCCATCAAACCGTACAACAGAGGACAGCAGGAAGGAAGGAAGGAAGGAAGGAAGGAAGTGGGGGAGGAAGATTAACAACTAACTTGATCTTATGAATGAAGAATAGTTTGAACTAATTGGACAAATTCATACAATTTCCAGTTGTTTGGTAGACATGTTTATTTAAATGTGCATTATACAAGATTGCCAAGAGTTAGCAGTTTGGATTGATTAATGAATGATTTAAGTGAGGACCCTATAGACTCAACTGGCATGGAATAAGCACATAGTTTGATGGATGAGTCTGCATGGTTCTGATCATCGGCCTGACTCACTGACAAATGATGTGCATATTCCACATTTTAAAGGGTCCTTACTTAAATCAACACTCAGAAATATTACATAATACATCTTTAAAGTACCCAAACATTTCTATACACCTCAAATCAGTTTAAGAGTTTGTCTTATATTTTTCAAGTAGTATTCTCACTGCATTGTGTGTTTATGTGTGTGTGTGTGTGTGTGTGTGTGTGTGTGTGTCCCTCCACCTTGCAGACAGCAGCCTGGATGATGGCATCGAACCCCCCCTCTGGGGCATCTCGGTTCCTAGACACTATTTGCTTCTTCACCTCTTCGGTGAAGCGGCCCACCTCCTCCGTCAGAGACAGCACGTGCTTGTAGCCGAACTGGGGCAGGCAGGTGGTGTTGATGCTGTCAATCAAGCAGAGATCAATCAGCTGATTGGTCAGTATCACGGGTCAACCTGTTTATCTTCCTAAATGATGATCCATAACTCTGAACGTAGCACTTACTAGAATGTGTGCCTGATGTGTTTAACTAGTGCAAATTATTAAATGTGTCCCGTTTGTTAAAATGCACTTTATTATAGTGAAAATACAAAGAATAAAATATCCTGTTGCTTTGGAAGGGAAAGTAATGCCCATATCAGGCTAACAGGGTTTACATTAACTGTCAAACTAAGCTGCAAAACCAAAGAAATCATTTTGGTTGTATGTCATTTTCCTTTTGAATTTGTTTTACTTTGTGCTGTATTTTACTTCTGAAACTGTAATGATCAGGTTTGACTGTATCCACTCTGATTGTTAGATCACTTTAAGTCACCAAAACCACAGATAGAGCATGATAGCTCTGCATTGCTCTGCATTTTATTGGTTTGTGCCACCACAGTTCAGGAAAAATGCTGGAACGCTGGACTGTACCGAACATACCAGAATGTGTTCACATAAAATTAATATTTTGTATTTCACTGCTGAACATTTTGTTCTCTCTGAGGATTTTCACTTGGTTAAACAAGGTTATACTGCTCTGGCACTGCACCCTCCTCCTCTCTCCTCCAGTAAATGTACAGTGTTTTCTCTCCTTGTCTTATCTCTCCACCAAAACATTCCTGTAGATGGGATCTCAGCAGAATGTGTGTGAACAGGAGAGTGACTGACCTCAAGGGACCTTAAATCGCCAAATTAACCTCAGCTAAATCTTAGGGTGGGGTTACAGCACCGTGCATTAGGGCACCCTTAAACTCCAAGTGGATTACCTGGGACTGATTCAGAGGAGCTGACTAAGCACTGGGCAGCCACCGTAAGCCTTTAACAAGTGCTGTGACTCTAAGGCGGCTTGCGTTTAAACAACACCAGATTTAAAGGTGTGACATCATCCATAGAAATAAGCTACTTCCTTCACGCAGACATAAGCAGCCACTGAAATATATACTAGCAGGCATATACAGCATAGGGTAGATAAAACATTGTTAAATATTACAGTTTTATTAGAGGGTTAGGGTTACTGTCTGACTGACTACTGACTGACTGCTTACTGTCACCTACAATTTCTGAATTATTTTTCTTTTTTCTTTTAGTTTTTAATATATCTCAAGAAAATGTAATATACAAGACAGTGAAATGTTTATCTACTTGTACACAATAACAGCTATTTCAGAGGAAAATCCATGTAACAGTACAACACAATCAAACGAGCAACTTTAAATGCTACTAAGTTATGAGGAGTCCCATCTGGATTTTCACCAGATTAACATGAGGTGCTCTTTTGCATAATGCATAATGCAGACTGAACTGTGAGAGCAGTGCACCATCACTCTTAGATGGTGCACACCTGATAAACCTGGCTGACTACACCAGTCCTTTACCTGTAGCAGGGGTTGTCCACAGCCTCCTTGGGGGAAATATACATGTAAGGTGAGAGCGGTTTGTCCACAAAGGCCCCAAAGCCCATGCGCAGGTTGCTGGTGGTCCGGTTCATGGCCTCAGCCAGGCCCCTGCCCAGTGTCCTGAGGCGGAACAGGTCGTCATTCATGGAGAAGGAGAGGTCCATGAGGTAGTAGAGATCCACAGGGTAGTCCTCCACCTGACGCACCTTTACTGTGAAGCGCTTGGAGTCATCTGACAGAGGGGGGAAAGTGGAACGGGAGCCTTATTTTCAACGAGCAAAGAAATGACATCGTTTTACATGCACTCATCAAAAAACAAGCTCAAGCTTCAACAAAGTGAAAGCTTTTTAGACCTCCATTTTCTCTGATTTCAGTTCAAGTGACATCACAGCCAATAAAAAGGGTAAGAATTCAATTAATAGTCAAGTGTTTATTTCCTACTTAAGCAAATGCTGCTGCTTACATTTTTGGTTCTCACCCAAGATATTTACAAGACGATAATTCCAGGCTATGAGATGAAATTAATGCAGAGTGAAATCATCTTTTCCTCCATAAAGCATCCTCATGCTACACTTGGATTTAAAGGTGCATACTGAAAAATTTCTCAACTGACAAAGGAGCATGGAGTAAGCGTGCAGTTTGTTTGTTGAATCGATGTGGTTGGCCCATACCTTGTATTAGACACTAACATGGAATTGATGCTTTTGGCAACATCAAAAATACTTTTTTGTATGTGTATGATGTCGATGTTGTGTATTGTTTCATTTTTCTTTTTCTTTTTCCAGTTGAGGGAGTCTGGAGTGACTAATTTGTTTGTAATCATGGACACACCTCCTGTGGCATGATATACAATTATGGATTGTGCAAAAGCACTGTGTCACTTGTAGCTGGTATTTCTTAAGAAAGGTTCTTGTAACCGAAACTTTGCCTAACATCCTGGAATAAATCAATGCAGTGGTGGTAAAAGTGTGTGTGGGAATTGACTTCTCTCTTTGGAACTGAATCTATATTTTTCTCTTCACTGGTCCAACTGACAAATTACATATTTATTCCACATCCCAGTTGAGTCTAAGGGGTCCTCCCTTTGGATAGTGCACCTTAAACAAAAACGAGGAACACTCTTGACCCAGCCTGGGAGAAAATGTCAAATCTAAACACTGCCTTGTAAAATCTTTTCATGTGCTTCTCTAACTCCAGTCTGAATCAAAATAAGACCGCCCTTCACTTCAGGATTTTATAAACTTCAGTTCTAACACTGATGTGGAGAGCATAAACCCAGGGGGAGCAGCCCACCTGGTCTGAGGGTGATGTGGAGTCTCTGGGGCTGGATCTGCGTGACGTCTTGTGTGGCGCCTGCCGCCTTGTTGCTGAGGGGTCGGTCCTCAATCACCTGCAGTTTACTGGTCGGGGACTCCAGGGCTGAAGAAGCGCAGCCTGCAGCCACCAGGTTGCTCTTCAAATCACAGCGGGATGAGCCAGCAACCCCGTGCCCAAAGTCCTTAAATAGTGAAACAATCAGGACATTTTCACAACAAAGCACCATCAATTGTTAGTCACTGGATAACTGTTCATTAAGTCTAATCAGTAGTAAACCTGTATGTTAAAGAGAAAGGGTGTATAGGGTTCATGTAAAGGTTAAAATGCAATGGGTTGAAAAAGTCCAGACATTGCCCAGAATACCACGTTATCTATGACTAAATCTTCCCTGTGGTGGAATGAAGAAGCATGTCAACATTTCTGGATGTTAGGAAACTCCAGACTTAACAGCAAATTCCACCCTAAAAACAAAATTTGCACATTGCTTGCACACTCTGTGACTGTCCTACCAGTGCTTATTAACATGAACACAGCCAGCCCTTACGCAGCCAGAAACCAGACTGACCAATCTTGTGTACTCAGTCGTCTAAGGATGATTTCACTATGACTTGTAGGACTTTCCATCCCAATGTTGTAGACTCAAAAAATGACCTGTTCTATATTTCATGGTCAGACTCATAGGTTTGAACCACAAAAAAGTCCATATCCTCATGAAATCATTTATGTTCACTGACTGTGTCCGCAGAGAAACCATCACCACCCGTGCACTTTTACCAACTAATACACACAGGAGCCTACTGGATTTGGTGGTGTTGGCAAAGAGGGCATACACGAGAGTGAATCTGAGTGTAATCCACCCAGCACCGTCACAATGGGAGTAGTAC